>NC_083571.1:1845000-2190000 GCF_027579695.1 Neoarius graeffei | reverse complement strand
GTGTGCCACTAGTGATGTGTACAGTGAGTTTTTCAGTGTATTTTTTTGTCTTGTTTTTCATAAACGTCCTTTCCGTACTCGATTTAGAATGTTACAAAAAAAATTGACACCCTCCCAACCACGTAACATTAGCCTAGCTGACCTGGGGGCTGACACGTTTATTACGGATAAACCAAAAGGATTACAACGTTCCCTGGATATAGAACCGGACCGAGAAGATTTCAAAATCTTAACGTGTAAGCAACAACAATAAAACAGAGGTTGTTTTATTCATTTAGGGCTTATTAGGCTACTTTCATTAATTGCGCTTTTCATACAGGCCTATCATTTTTCACTTGAGCAAGGGAATTGTTTGAAGAGTATCCAGTCTAAGCAAAAGTTTAATGTTTTGCAACAGACTAACCTCAAAACACCCCATTTATAGCCCATTCGTTACATTAAACTCTATCTAGCTGGCAATTTCACATGCCGTCGTATCTACACGGGATGATTTCCAACAAAATAAGGTTTAATTAACAAGACGCAGCGTTCCACGGGCTTTCAGCTAACCGGAGTCCAGCTCAGCGCAGCTCAGCAAGCGTGCCTAAAACATTTGGATATGATTGCGGGCCAATGTGCTATTCTTTGCTTCATTGAGATATATGCAACACAGTGTTATTAAACCGATATGTTTATGAAATAATTCAATGCCCTGTGCATTTCAGTGTTCACTCAGTGTACCCTGCTATCCCCTACTTTATAATTATGAATGGCGCGTCGCACGTGCTGGGGTTACATTACGGGGCTGGAAAAAAGTTATCTGTGTCTTACCTGGCTCAGCTGCCCCACTGCCTTCACCACCTGCTGCATCATCTGAATCTTTTCTAAAATATCTATGCAGTGAGCCCCTGAGGCTCTTGGCTTCTTCATCTCTTTTTCTCTTTTCTTTTCTTTGCTCCTGACTTGTGCATGTTGGCAAACGGGCTCGCACACTTATTGTCGAAGCGTTATGATGGAATAGTGCCGTGTTATTTGGCGCCTTAATCAAAGACCAAACCATTTCTGCATTAGGGGTGGTAGGTGGGTTCTTGAATCTATTTTCGAAGACAATAAAGGTAAAAGAACCAGAAATCATTCATTGAATGCAAATATATCACATTTTTCTCCCCCAAATCAACACATTTTGAAATGAAACAGAATGATTAATGGCATCTTCATGAGGGACCAGTTCTGGGCCCCCCCTCATGCCTGGGCCCGGGACAAAATACCCGGTTGTCCCCCCCTGTCGACGGCCCTGTGTGTGTGTGTGTGTGTGTGTGTGTGTGTGTGTGTGTGTGTAGTGTCTGTGTAGTGTGTGTGTGTGTGTGTGTTTGTGTAGTGTCTGTGTGTAGTGTGTGTGTGTGTGTGTGAGTGAGTGAGTGAGTGTGTTTGTGTAGTGTCTGTGTGTAGTGTGTGAGTGAGTGAGTGAGTGAGTGAGTGTTTGTGTAGTGTCTGTGTGTGTTGTGTGTGTGTGACTGTGTGTCTGTGTGTGAATGAGTGAGTGTGTGTCTGTGTGTAGTGTGTGTGTGTGTCTGTGTGTGTTGTGTGTGTGTGTGTGTGTGTGTGTGTGTGTAGTGTGTGTGTGTTTGTGTAGTGTCTGTGTAGTGTCTGTGTGTGTGTGTGTGTGTGTGTGTAGTGTCTGTGTGTTTGTGTAGTGTCTGTGTGTGTGTGTGTGTGTGTGTTTGTGTAGTGTCCGTGTGTAGTGTGTGTGTGAGTGAGTGAGTGTGTGTTTGTGTAGTGTCTGTGTGTAGTGTGTGTGTGTGAGTGAGTGAGTGAGTGAGTGTTGTGTGTGTGTGTGTGTGTGTGTGTGTGTGTGTGTGTGTGTGTGTTGTGTGTGTCTGTGTGTGTAGTGTCTGTGTGTGTGTGTTTGTGTAGTGTCTGTGTGTGTGTGTGTGAGTGAGTGTGTGTGTTGTGTGTGTGTGTGTAGTGTGTGTGTTTGTGTAGTGTGTGTGTGTGTGTGTGTGTGTGTGTGTGTGTGTGAGAGTGTGTGTCTGTGTGTGAATGAGTGAGTGTGTGTTTGTGTAGTGTCTGTGTGTAGTGTGTGTTGTGTGTGTGTGTTTGTGTAGTGCCTGTGTAGTGTGTGTGCGCGTGAGTGTGTGTGTGTGTGTGTGAGTGAGTGAGTGAAGTGTGTGTTTGTGTAGTGTGTGTGTGTCTGTGTAGTGTGTGTTTGTGTAGTGCGCGCGTGTGTGTGTGTGTGTGTCTGTGTGAGTGAGTGTGTGTGTGTTTGTGTAGTGTCTGTGTGTGTGTGTGTGTGTGTGTGTGTGTGTGTGTGTGTGTGTGTGTTTGTGTAGTGTCTGTGTGTGTGTGTGTGTGTGTGTGTGTCCTTCAAACTAGAACGTTGGTTCTTCAAGGGTTAAGTGGAGAGAGAAATGTGGATGGTTCAAAAGAGAATAACAATATTTGCATTACATACTTTTGCTGAAGATTTTGTTCATTGACACAAACAAACAAACAAACAAACAAACAAACAAACAAACAAACAAACAGATAGATAAATGAACTTTGGCAAGCAAAAAATATATACCATGAACAATTTATAAGATTTTAGTCCATTTTTCCCAATTTAAACAAACAAACAAACAAACAAACAAACAAACAAACAATCAACAAAAACATGACAATAAAATAATCCTACAAATTTTGAGTAAAGTGCACAAACACACAGGGACACGTTTAAATAAACTATAAACTCCTTTTTTTTTTTAAATATCATGAACAAGATCTTTTTAAGTCCTGTATTTCTAAATGCAGTCAAGAATCAGGAAAGAAATAAAATAAATAAACGACAAAATGTTCAAAGAATTCAATTACACACTGAAAAGTGTCAGAATGACTTAAATAAAGAGAACAGGAGGGATGAGTGTGTGACGGCAGCGCGGGTCGCTGCTGTAGAACTCAGTCGAATTTACTGTCGAGTTTGTCGTGATCTCAGTACCATATCGATGTTTTGACCAAACATTTTGTCGTGAAATTAAAACTCCTGTTCAAGATGAAAATATTCCAGAGTTTTATTATTAATTCTGAATCTGGTTCAATGCTGAAACGTCATAAACAATATTTAACATGTAAAAAGTTTTATTTGTGTTTAGATCTATGATGGAGTTGAACTTGTCACTCATGGAGTTGCACGTGGATAACTGCACCTACCACACGGCGTGGGATTGGATCTCATCCCTTCAGCCTTTGTGGTTATCAGTAATCAGCATCTTGGGGCTGCTGGGGAACGGTTTAGTGCTGTCGGTGTTCTGCCTGCAGAGGAACCCGTGCTCTGTGCCTGACGTGTACCTGGGGAACCTGGCGTTGGCCAACCTGGTCATGGTTCTGTGTCTTCCCTTCTGGACTGTGACCATCGCTCAGGATTACGAGTGGAGCTTCGGACAGAGGCTTTGCAAGCTCATCAACACGGCCATTTCCATGAACTATTTCTGCAGCATCCTCTTCCTGGTTCTGGTCAGCGTGGATCGTTATTTGGCGCTTGCCAGAACAATGAGCCGCAGCAGGCTGAGACAGTCATCCTGGGCCAAGCGGATCTGCTTGGGAATTTGGATTTTTGGATTCCTGGTTAGTATTCCGACGTTAATCTTCCGTGAAGTACACTACTTTCCACAGCTTGGTATCCATGCGTGCTACTTGGTGTTCCCTCATCCTGGATGGAAGGTCCAGAGAAACCTGAGTAGCATCGTGCTGGGATTTGCGATACCTTTACCAATCATTGTGTTCTGCACTTATCACATCGTTAAAGCTCTCAATGACAGCAATTTCAGGTTCATCCCTGGAGTCCGGACAGAAAAACGGGCCACGCATCTCGTGCTAACGGTTCTGGCTGTGTTTCTGTTCTGCTGGACACCACACCAGGTCGTACGCCTGCTGGATACACTGGATTATTATCAGATCACGCCCAGAGGATGTTTATTTGCGCATGTCTTAGACATTAGCGAGCAGTGCTCCACATACCTGGCATACGCTGACAGTGCCATTAACCCGTTCTTGTATGTGGTCGTCGGGAAACACTTCAGGAAACGAGCTAAAGGTGTGTTGAAACAGTTTATCAGTCCTGGACAGAAGGACAGCACTCCTAACAGCACGCTAGCTAGCAGGTTCAGCGAGAGGCGGAAAGACTCCTCAGTCATTGATAAGAGAGTGATTGTGTCTGTGCACATCTTACCAAGATAACTTACAAATCTAAACGTGCTGCCAGGACTGGAAACGTTTCCAAAGGGTCGATAGTTTATGGGCATTTTTCTTACAACTCAACTAAGGGCATTGCTTTTAGCTGAAATGATGCAATCTTTGAGAAACCAATGCTACATCCATCCATCCATCCATTATCTGTAGCCACTTTATCCTGTTCTACAGGGTCGCAGGCGAGCTGGAGCCTATCCCAGCTGACTACGGGCGAAAGGCGAGGTTCACCCTGGACAAGTCGCCAGGTCATCGCAGGGCTCTAATGCTACAAATTCTTTCAATAATGCTAATTTACAAAGACTAGCTGCTGTCCATGAAACCAGAATGCAGAACTCCAGTGTGTGGAACACGCGAGTTACGTTCCTTTAGCTTTGATTAGCGATGATTTTTCGGATTAGCTGTCATTAGCATGCACCGAGTTCTTCATCTGTCCAGACCACAGCTTTATTTCTCACTGCGACTCATTTATCCAACTGGATATGAACAGCTTTATTTATAAATCGTTCATATGAGCATTTACGCAAGATTTTTTTTTTCGTATGCTACCTGTGGGTAAATTTACACATAAGAAGACTAACTAATGTAAACCTCGACTCGATCGACTTCAGATCATATACCCTGCCTTACTTAGTGCACTTTGATATCTGGACCGTACTGTGGAGGTAAAACTGCGGATGTATTCATTATAGAAGCGCGTCGGAGTCTTTATTAAAAACACTTTTGTTTGGGAGTGACACACAACGGCGATTAGGATGAAAAATGAACATTTCTAAAAAGTTTGGTTGACAGAAACGTTCACACAGAACTTTACTACAAGTTTTATAAATGACCCACAATCCTGGATTAGACTTTATCAGTTTTTATTCCTGTTCAGTAATCACTGTTAGCTTGGACATGACTGTCCTGTTCCTCGAACCGTGGACGCCGGAGCTGTTCAGCTCACCGCCAGGAAAAGAAAGAATCAATATATGAATAAAGGAATAGCGACAAATGAAAAAGGAATTGAAGATTAAACATTGACAACTTTTAGAAGGAAAGAAGCAAAACAAAAAAACAATGGCGATGTGAGAAATATATAAACTATAAACACTGAAAATGACGATTTAAACATTTACAGCTTCATAGAGAATGTGGAGGAAAAGTATTTAAGACTTTCAAATGTATAGACGATACTTTGAGCTCATCTGCTGTTTTTATTCTCGTATTAACTGTGATTTCTCTGTCTGTGTCTCTGTCTGTCGTGTCTTCATGGGATTGATTTGTTTGTGGCTCTGTTTTGTTTTTCTGGTCGCACCGGTACTCTGTAAAGCATCATTGAGTTTGTGAAAAGTGAAATATAAATTAAACTTGATGTTGTTGTTGAAAGTAAATAAATAAAAGGTGATTAAAAAACTATGAACATTTAAAACAACATTATTTAAACATTTACAAATTTTAGGGAAAAAAAAACAAGACAAAATTAATAATACATAAATATTAAAATCAGTACACAGTAGCATTTTTGATTATTTGTAATTGTTTTTAAAATATATTTTGGAAACTTTTACCAGTTTGAAGAAGAAGAGGAGAAAACATGGACAAAGCAAAGCCTTCAGTACACTGCAAATAATGAATAATGTTTTAAAATATGTTTTAAACGGCGAGGGTCTTTCTGTGTGGAGTTTGCATGTTCTCCCCGTGTCCGCGTGGGTTTCCTCCGGGTGCTCCGGTTTCCCCCACAGTCCAAAGACATGCAGGTTAGGTTAACTGGTGACTCTAAATTGAGCGTAGGTGTGAATGTGAGTGTGAATGGTTGTCTGTGTCTATGTGTCAGCCCTGTGATGACCTGGCGACTTGTCCAGGGTGAACCCCGCCTTTCACCCGTAGTCAGCTGGGATAGGATCCAGCTCGCCTGCGACCCTGTAGAACAGGATAAAGCGGCTACAGATAATGAGATGAGAAATAAATAAATAAATAAATAAATAAATACTTTTTAACATGAGCAGCTGTCTAATGTTGTAGAGGTTTTTTTTTTTTGCATCCTCCATGAGAAATCAAAAGTTTAGCTCAGTATTTAGCTTTTCCCAGAGATTTACAGTGGGGTCCAAAATTCTGAGCGCACGAGTGAAAATGCTTCTATTTTGCAATATTTTCTGATTTTATACAACAATTTTCGAGGCAAATTATATTTTTGCCAACAACTCGAGTGAAAATTAGAATCTTTGAAACACTGACCTGAATTTTGGAGTTTCTTCGTCTTTGGTTCGTCTCCGTTTTGCTTTAACGACAGCGCCCACTCCAGCTGACCGTCTTTACAAGTTTGCGTGAAACCTCATGATCCATTTCAGCTCAAACGCATCGGAGTCTTGTCTGATCACACACTTCAATAAAGGAGATTAGACACGAGGAAAATCGGACCTTCTGTCCAAAGGAGTGAGCAGGGTAAATATCACACATTCACTGAAATTTAAATCAGGGCCTAGAAATAGTGCACTGTCTGGAATATTATATATTAAAGGTATTGAAAATGTTTCTTTGTTTTAAATACTTTAAAAGAAAACACAGATTTTCAGTGCAGACTCTTGGACCCCTCTGTACTGTATACTCCGTTTGAATCTGTTCATTTAACAATCGAGCGGATTTCACATGGGCCGGGCCGGGCCGGGCTGGGACAGGATGGGAGCCCGTCTGTGATGAACACCGCATGCTGTCACAGGAAGGAATTTGAGTTGTTTTTTTTTTTTATCCCAACACTTGATGATGAATCCGGGATAATTTAGCTAATGAAGAAACATCTGCTTGAGTGATGTAAAAACCAGACCAGAAACCGATCATTTATGGCATAATTCGCTTTATGGAGCTATTATTATCATGTGTGAGGCTAATCTGGTCCAAATCAAATAGGCTACTGACAGAGTTAAATAAATTTAATGGCCATCTGCATGCAGCTGAACTGCATTACTGTACTGATGACTGAAATGAACACAGTTCCGCTGTTTGGCCAATTTACAGCCAACTGATGGACTTTAACATCTTTTTTTTATTATTATTATTATTATTATTATTATTATTATTATTATTATCTTTTGTCTTATTTTCAACTCCAAAGCTCAAAAGTGTAACGTTACCTTTTTTAAAATTTTTATTAAATAATTTAATTTCGAAGACTTTCACCAACCTGCCGTTTTATTTTCACTTCAATGATTATGTCGAGTTCTACATGTGTTTTAAACGTCTTTCCAATGGTATTGATGTTCAGTATGGAAGAGTTTCACTCTCCTTAACAACAGTCGCGGTTTAATGGAGAGCCAAAAGCATAAACTTGGAAATATGGTTCATTTCTGTGTGGTTTTCGGTGTTCAAATCGATCAAATAGGGATAAACAGAGTTTTTACTGCTTACCTTCAGTTCCTGCTGAAAGATGAAAAAAAAAACCCTGTGAGGAACGTGGTTACGTCACATACGTAGAGAAAACCTCGAGTGATGTTTGCTTGAAAAATGTTAACCTTATACGAGTCTGCAGCGACCATTTTATATCAGGTAAATTAATAATTCATGTTTTACATAGCATTCACATGTATATTGCAGAAATTCATGAATGAGAAGTCACTGTTTGGGGTAAAAATGGTCTAAATAGAGTTTGTGTTTCTCAATATGGCTGCCAGCGGTACTTAACACTTTGATGCTGAGCTGAAGTACATCTTTGCTGGACCAGTTGCACCTCCAGTACTTTGTTCTGGCAGCTCTTCTCTTTTCCCTCCCAGACTGCTGCGACCTGGAAGATTCTCATCTTTCCAACAAAACACTATACTTTTGACTCTTGGATTTATAAAAGTGTATCTTTTAGTTTAAAGTATGTGGTATCTTACAGTATTATACATACGGGCCACTTTTCCCATGGAATAAAAACGTGTTCTAGTCCCTTCTAGTGGGTTTACTGATGGCATGCAATTTTGCTATCATATCGCTTATCCTCCGTGTATCACACCACTCTCCCCAATGGAGAATGAGCGTGCAATATTGTTATAATATTGCCCATTGTCAAGACAACATGACGTCACACATCAGAGTTCATGCGAAGATCCAATGGCAAAACTTTTCTGCTGCGCATGCACACAATCATTTCTTCGTTGGCCGGGAAAAAGAGAAGACGAGGCGAATCCAGTGCCAGGTTTCAGCGCTAAATAGATAAACTGAAAACTGAAACTGAAGGCGCGCTGAACATCCGAAAGGCTCCCAAAACTTCATTAGATATTCTTCACGCATATTTACAAGAGAAAAACACACCAACGGACATCGAAAAACTGGAAGAGAGACACGTCAGAGATGAAAAACTTCCACACTAGTGAGTGACTGTGACAGTTTGAAAACAAACACAGATATGAGGAATGCTTTTTTAAAAGCGGAAGATTCTGAAAGAATTTTGGCTGCCAGGTCGCTCCGTTGTGTGTAGCTGTTGATGTTGAATTTAAAAGTAACTCAGTAAATTACACAGGGAAAAAAAAAATAATAATAATAATATTTGGCTTGACTGTGTTAGCATTGGCTTGTGCTAGCACTACTCCAGCTAGAAGGTAATTGGACTGCCGCACTAACAGCACTGAGTCATGAGTAAGCTACCATCGGCCTTTGCTAATGATACTGCTCCGCCAGCTGGAAGGTAATTGGACTGCCATGCTAACAGCACCGAGTCGCGGGGAAGCTCACATTGGCCTTCGAGAATGCTGATATGAAGAGATTGTATAATAATAATAATGGCTTTTTTTCATGGTCTATCAGATATATTCCATTCAGCTACTCGTCTTCGACTCATTCAGTATCATGCTCGCTGAATGGAATATATTTGATAGACCACTCAACACCAGCCGATATTATTTAAGCATTCCATAGTTTTAAGAGAAATAATAAAAAGGTGTTGGATTTAGCTGAACTGACAGAATTCAAAATGCCTGTCATTTTATGCTAATTAGGTTACTGATTATGCAAACTGGGTCACTTGTCACTGAAGGTTATAGATTTCAAATTTAATGTGCTATTGGAGACAATTTCATGGATTTAAGAGAGACGATAGTTACAGTTATTTGCAGAAACCTTTATAAATACACAGTGGTCTCATTTTGTGATGCAGGTCACATTTCCAAAGAAGCGTCTGTGGATATATCTCTGGATCTAATTGTTCAATTTTGATTAAATAAAAAGTAAAAATATTTTAATTCTTTATAAATATGGTCAGCTTCAATTATTTAAAATGCGTCTTGAGCGAGCAGATCTCAGGTAGAGAGCAGAGACGCGTCGCTGTTGATGCCTCTGGGTATGATGCTTCTTCAAGGTGTCCAGCTTACTAATGTTACTGTTGGTGTCATTTCTGCTAGAAGGTCAAAGGGCCCTGTGCAGTTATGCTAAAAACATTCAACCTGCAACACACCATCATTATTTTCTTGCATTCCAGCCACTACATTAGTGCTCCTCTCCATTTACTCAAGTATTGCTGTGTTATCACCGAAACAACCACCATATCCTGCACTGATGATGTATTTTCCTGTTACATCCTCATCAGGGACACGTTAGTGTTTACACTACAAACGAAATGTGGTCAAATGTGAGCCAGACCACCTCGACAAGTAGTTTGAGTAATCGGATCACGATGAGTCTTGGTGGTTTAGCGCTGTCCTCTTGTGATCCAGTCATCCAAGACCTAAAACACTCTCCAGTCTCAGGTCTAACACTGTTCTCAGGGCCATGGCTGCAAAAAGGCCTGCTGCCAAGAAACAGTTGTGTAAGCACTGAGGTTTCTAGTGAAGAGTACAGTGATGGCGTTTGAGTAACATGGTGAACTGTTCCAAATCTCCCCATCTGGGCCTTTAGAAAAATAATATCCTTAAATGTTTTTTTTTCCCAGAATTTAAGTGTAATAAATAGAGTTGCAGCTACAATTATCGACACCTTAACGATCTTTTGGCCGTTGCAAAAGTAGAAAAGATTTTCAATATGTAAATTGTGCATGAATAATTACTCAAACTTCCACTGGAAAAAAATGAGTTGATTCCCGATTACTTAGCGTATCAGATCATGTGACACCGTTCCACAATTATTGACACCTTTGTCCGCAGTTAGTTATCGACACCGTTCCACAATTATCGACATCCAGATGATTATTTACAAAAAAAAAATGGGTATGTGGTATTAACAAAACATACAACCCTGATTCCAAAAAAGCTGGGACAAAGTACAAATTGTAAATAAAAAATGGAATGCAATAATTTGCAATAGAACATAGACAACATATCAAATGTCGAAAGTGAAACATTTTGAAATTTGATGCCAAATATTGGCTCATTTGAAATTTCATGACAGCAACACATCTCAAAAAAGTTGGGACAGGGGCAATAAGAGGCTGGAAAAGTTAAAGGTACAAAAAAGGAACAGCTGGAGGACCAAATTGCAACTCATTAGGTCAATTGGCAATAGGTCATTAACATGACTGGGTATAAAAAGAGCATCTTGGAGTGGCAGTGGCTCTCAGAAGTAAAGATGGGAAGAGGATCACCAATCCCCCTAATTCTGCACCGACAAATAGTGGAGCAATATCAGAAAGGAGTTCGACAGTGTAAAATTGCAAAGAGTTTGAACAGATCATCATCTACAGTGCATAATATCATCAAAAGATTCAGAGAATCTGGAAGAATCTCTGTGCGTAAGGGTCAAGGCCGGAAAACCATACTGGGTGCCAGGGGCGCAGATAGGATTTTTGAACTGGGGGGGACTGAGCTGACAGCAAATGATTCCATTTTGTGTATATACACACCAGTAGCGGCTGGCTTTTGTAAAAGTGAGGGAGGAAGGAATGCTTGGTTGAAGGTCACGGGCCCCAATGCGACCGCACCTGCTGGACCGGCTATAGTTACACGCACGGGTTGAGTTGATAATAGTTGAAAAACCTATCATTTTAACGGGGTGTGTACACTTTTTATAGCTGCTGTACACATTACTTTCAGGTGTTCAACACATCTTTCTCTTTCAAAATTCTCTCAAAATCTTCCGTATTTAACGAAGCAAACCTGGCGGCCATGTTTGTAGCTCAGCCCATGGAAGGGTTTTGCAAGCAAAACATTCACCACGTCCTCTGTTTCCATTACTTTATTCGTAGAATATCTATAACATAGTCAATCCACTTCCACCTCGCCGTTCTCACTCTGACTGCCGAAGTGCCCGAGTCACCGGATCTAGAAGTTAAGTTTGATAAGATAACCCCTCCCCCCAGGCAGCTAAGGCCTCTACTTATTGGTTCATTGCGCAACGAGGGCTGCAGCCTATTGGTTGATATTTTGTAGCACTTGTCAGATCTCTTAGCTAGTCCCACCCTCTTAGAGGAGGATTTTCCTCCTCTCTCTCATTGAAGTCTATGTTAACCACGAGCCGCCAGTGCCGGAGACTGTTTGAATCGGAGTGAATGGGAGCCGAAGGGAGGAAGATCCTCCGTGCAGTAATTTCTAATAGCGAGCGATAGGGGGTGCTAATGTAATTTCACCCAGAGAAACGAATATAATGTACATGTCGTATTTGGCAGTAAAATAGTAATATTCAAGGACAGCAATTCATTAAATTGGTCAAGACAATTTCAACTTTTTATTCTTAGAATTTTTAAGGAGGATCTTCCTCCCTCTCCTCACTGGAGAAGCCACCTGTGATACACACACATATACATATATATACACACACACACACACTACCGTTCAAAAGTTTGGGGTCACTTTGAAATGTCCTTATTTTTGAAAGAAAAGCACTGTTCTTTTCAATGAAGATCACTTTAAACTAATCAGAAATCCACTCTATACATTGCTAATGTGCTAAATGACTATTCTAGCTGCAAATGTGTGGTTTTTGGTGCAATATCTCCATAGGTGTATAGAGGCCCATTTCCAGCAACTCTCACTCCAGTGTTCTAATGGTACAATGTGTTTGCTCATTGCCTCAGAAGGCTAATGGATGATTAGAAAACCCTTGTACAATCATGTTAGCACAGCTGAAAACAGTTGAGCTCTTTAGAGAAGCTATAAAACTGACCTTCCTTTGAGCAGATTGAGTTTCTGGAGCATCACATTTGTGGGGTCGATTAAATGCTCAAAATGGCCAGAAAAATGTCTCGACTATATTTTCTATTCATTTTACAACTTATGGTGGGAAATAAAAGTGTGACTTTTCATGGAAAACACTAAATTGTCTGGGTGACCCCAAACTTTTGAACGGTAGTGTGTATACATGTTATTTCACCTCCCTCACTGCCATCACCAGGAACTACCTGCAGGCCAGGACAATGATAACATTTTAACATAGCCTATGGAAATCCAAAGTTTACACATTATCATCACGCACAGAAATTGCAAAACTGCAAAACTAGTTTTAAAACCGCCAAGTTCCAACTGTTAACCATAGCGAGAGGCTGGGCTACGTGTGTGTGTGTAAAGTGTAAACCAGTGCATCCTGACTTTCTAACTATGCCTGTGTGTTGCGTGAGCGGCAGTCAGTCAACAACTCTTCGCAAAGTTTCCTTATGAAACAATATGCTCGCTGAAATTATGGCAGGGAACGCCAGATTAAACATTAAAACTGCCTTCTGAGCACTGTATCTACAGGCTGCCACCGAAAGAAGGAGGCTACCAGAAAGGCATCTCTACTCCGTACGATTTTACTTTCACTACGACATTACTTTGAACAGACTATTAAAAAATTGCAAGGTGATATGATAAAGTAAGGCACAGTTTACTTACAGTCATTTTTTTTTTTGAAAAAACGATGCAATCGTTTTCTGCCTTTTGGCACCCTTCATCATGCCGTGTTGGGGTCCTGAACTAGGAGGCGCTGTCCCCGATATGCCTGTCAAACTTGTTATGGGTAACCATAGCAACCAAGCTCGAGCTCGCAACCTGTGCAGTCTGCGCAGTTGCAACTATGTATACACTGCTGTGCACCTCAATAAACCGAATGGTAATTAGTCTTTCGATTTTTCCGTGGGGCGGCACGGTGGTGTAGTGGTTAGCGCTGTCGCCTCACAGCAAGAAGGTCCGGGTTCGAGCCCCGTGGCCGGCGAGGGCCTTTCTGTGTGGAGTTTGCATGTTCTCCCCGTGTCCGCGTGGGTTTCCTCCGGGTGCTCCGGTTTCCCCCACAGTCCAAAGACATGCAGGTTAGGTTAACTGGTGACTCTAAATTGAGCGTAGGTGTGAATGTGAGTGTGAATGGTTGTCTGTGTCTATGTGTCAGCCCTGTGATGACCTGGCGACTTGTCCGGGGTGTGCCCCGCCTTTCACCCGTAGTCAGCTGGGATAGGATCCAGCTCGCCTGCGACCCTGTAGAAGGATAAAGCGGCTACAGATAATGAGATGAGATGAGATTTTTCCGTGAGGTTTGCCTTATGCAAAGAAAGACAGCATAGACGTTTTTTCCTCCCTATAAGTGGGGGGGACCGAACGAGGTGAATTTAAATCTGGGTGGGATGAATCCCCCCCGTCCCCCCCTCTATCTGCGCCTGTGCTGGGTGCCCGTGATCTTCGGGCCCTTAGACGGCACTGCATCACATACAGGCATGCTTCTGTATTGGAAATCACAAAATGGGCTCAGGAATATTTCCAGAGAACATTATCTGTGAACACAATTCACCGTGCCATCCGCCGTTGCCAGCTAAAACTCTATAGTTCAAAGAAGAAGCCGTATCTAAACATGATCCAGAAGCGCAGACGTCTTCTCTGGGCCAAGGCTCATTTAAAATGGACTGTGGCAAAGTGGAAAACTGTTCTGTGGTCAGACGAATCAAAATTTGAAGTTCTTTATGGAAATCAGGGACGCCCTGTCATTCGGACTAAAGAGGAGAAGGACGACCCGAGTTGTTATCAGCGCTCAGTTCAGAAGCCTGCATCTCTGATGGTATGGGGTTGCATTAGTGCATGTGGCATGGGCAGCTTACACATCTGGAAAGACACCATCAATGCTGAAAGGTATATCCAGGTTCTAGAGCAACATATGCTCCCATCCAGACGACGTCTCTTTCAGGGAAGACCTTGCATTTTTCCACATGACAATGCCAAACCACATACTGCATCAATTACAGCATCATGGCTGCGTAGAAGAAGGGTCCGGGTACTGAACTGGCCAGCCTGCAGTCCAGATCTTTCACCCATAGAAAACATTTGGCGCGTCATAAAACGGAAGATACGACAAAAAAGCCCTAAGACAGTTGAGCAACTAGAATCCTACATTAGACAAGAATGGGTTAACATTCCTATCCCTAAACTTGAGCAACTTGTCTCCTCAGTCCCCAGACGTTTACAGACTGTTGTAAAGAGAAAAGGGGATGTCTCACAGTGGGAAACATGGCCTTGTCCCAACTTTTTTGAGATGTGTTGTTGTCATGAAATTTAAAAAATCACCTAATTTTTCTCTTTAAATGATACATTTTCTCAGTTTAAACATTTGATATGTCATCTATGTTCTATTCGGAATAAAATATGGAATTTTGAAACTTCCACATCATTGTTTCTGTTTAACACTTTATTTTTATATTTTTTAGTGGTACACTTAGGTAAAGAAAAAACAATAATTGCCATCAGTTACCATTACAAAAACACATCAAAACAAAAACAAAACGAACAAACCAACAAAAAATAAAAAAAATATATACGGTACAATCTGGATGGGCATGTTTCTGAAGTAGTCAATATTGTATAATTTCAGTCATTCTGTCATTGATATGTATACATTCCATTTCATCCATTTTTCTACGCATGTGTCAACTTGCAGTCTTATCCTATGTGTCAAGTCCTCCATTATGTACATCTCTTTCACAAGTTTCAACCAGTCATCCCTGTCTGGTGGTTCTGGCTTATACCATTTTTTCGTTATGGCCTTTTTGCTGGCTGCAATCAAGATTTTGAATATATATATCTGTCTGGCTTAGCCACAATGTTTCCTCCCAAGTTACCAAGATATAATACTGTGGAGGTCTTGGGTATTTGAGAACCCAAGACCGAAACAATAACATAATGTACTTCATCCCAAAACTGAACAATATTAGGGCAAAGCCAGAATACATGTGCATGATTCACATTCATCTCACCACATTTTCTCCAACAGGGTTGGGAAACAAATGTGTACTTACTTCTAAGTTGGGGGGGGTAATAAAAAATCGTATTACATTCTTCCAGCAATGTTCTCTCCATGTACAAGACGACACAGTAGAGTGCTGGGTTCTCCAAATCTGTACCCAATCATCCTCAGAAATATCCACATTTAACTCTTTTTCCCATTTATGTTTCACATATGTGGTGTTTCCTTTGCTCTCCATTAGTTGTTTATATAGCACAGATATTATTCTTTTACTCTTGAAGCTATATGCCCCTATTACAGTTTTGATTACCCTATTTTTGTCCACATTTATGTTTGGTTTAACCTCCTTATTGTAATAGTTTCTAAGCTGTAAATATCTAAAATGATCTTGGTTGTCCAATGAGAACCTTTCCTTCAAGTCTTGAAAGCTCAAAATGCTCCCCTCTTTAATTACAGTACACAGAGCTGTTATTCCACATGAGGCCCAGTGTTTGAATCTCTGATCTTGGGTATTTGGAATGAAACATTTATCATATACTGGCCATCTAAGCATCCTGGTATCTGAATCTAATTTATGTTAAGTGTGATGTCATACCACACTTTAAGTGTAAATTTGGTGATGGTGCCCATGTGGTTATAAAAGTCTTTGGCTTCATCAGCATCGCCAATAAGACTTGAGATTTCCCTCTTTTGCGCAAACTGCTCTAGGTTCTTCCATTTGGCTTCATAGGATTTATCACACCAGCAGACTATGTGTTTGATTTGCGCTACATGGAAATACTCCTTGAGGTTGGGCAATGCCATTCCTCCTTTTTGTTTTTCCAACTGTAAAGTCACAAATTTAATTCTCGGTCTTTGTCCATTCCAAATAAATCTGGATATGGTTTTGTCCCATGCTCTAAATTGCTTCTCTGGAATTTCCACAGGTAAAGCCTGGAAAAGATAGAGCAGGCGTGGAAGGACATTCATTTTTATTGTCGCTATTCGTGAACTGAAGTCCAGAGACAGAACGGTCCATCTATCTATGTCTTTTTTGATACTTTTATCTATTTTGTCATAATTTGAGCCATATAGGCTTTCTGTTGTTTTTGTTATAGTTACCCCAAGGTACTTCATTGTTGTTGATTTCCAGTTAAATTTGAATTTTTCTTGTATATCTTTGGTTGGAGAGTAATTGAATGTTAAAACTTGTGTTTTGGTCAAATTCAATTTATATCCAGAATAAAAACCATAGACCTCCAGTTGACTAATCAGTTTAGGGAGACATACATCCGGTTCTTCTAGATAACAGATCACATCGTCAGCAAAGAGGCCGATAATGTGTTCTTCTCCATCTATTCTGATGCCCTTAAGCTCCTTACTCTGTCTAACTGTTTGCGCCAGTGGTTCGATAAAGATCGCAAACAGGGTTGGAGAGAGGCAACAGCCCTGTCTGGTTGATCGTTCTAGCTGTATGGTCTCTGTCAAGCTGCCATTGATTTTGATTCTTGCAGTTGGGTTTTGATAGAGTGTCTTAATACACTCAATTGCCTTTGTGTTCAGTCCAAACTTTTTAAGAACCTCATAAAGGAAAACCCAGCTGACACAGTCAAAAGCCTTTTCGGCATCAAGGCTTATAAATGCAGCACTGATATTTTGTTTAACATGTTCTAGAACACGAAGAGTTCTTCTTATATTGTCATGTGCTTGACGGCCCTTAATGAAACCTGTCTGATCTTCGTCAATAATGTCTTTCATGAATTGGTCAAATCTTTTAGCAATAATAGAAGTGTATATTTTATAATCTACGTTGAGAATCGATATAGGTCTATAACCTGAGCATGTCTCGTTGTTATTCCCCTTGGGGATAACTGATATCACTGCTTCTTTCCATGATGGGGGTATTTTGCCTTTCTCAAGTGAATGGTTAAAAGATGACAAAAGTAATGGTACAAGTTGTTCCTTAAATGTTTTGTACCATTCTGAGGGTAGACCATCGCTACCTGGGGATTTGTTTGACTTTAATCTGCTTATTGCATTCTCTATTTCCAACACTGTAAATGGTTTGGTGAGTAGGTCATTCTGATGTTTCCCAATAGATGGCAGATCAAGATTCTGTAAAAAGGTTCTCATTTGATTAACATTTGCTGCTAAGGGTTGACTATAAAGATTCTTGTAGTAGTTCACAAAATTTAAGCCAATCCCTTTGGGATCGTAGATTACCTGGTTAGTATATACATCTCTTATTTTATGTATTGTCCTGTCAGCCTGTTGCTTCTTTAATCGTTTAGCTAACAATCTAGAGGCCCTAGGCCCTACTTCATAGTAGGATTGTTTTAGGAATCTTGTCTTTTTTTTCCAATTTCTGCATTTAATAGTTTATTTATGTTCTCCCTTGCTTCTTTAATTTGGGGGAGTAACAAAGGGTCCCCAGAATTTTTATGTTGTTGTTCGATTTTAGTCAGAATCTCTTTTTGTTTAAGAAAAACCCTCTCTTTAGCTTTTTTCATGGCTGCCGTTTTTGCTATTAATTTCCCTCTTAAGACTGGTTTTAGGGCATCCCATAAAATAACAGGACTCACTTCACCATCATCATTTTCAGTCAAATATGTTGAAATTTCTTCAGTCATCTCCCTAACCAATACTTCATCGTTTAAAATCCCAACATTTAACCTCCATTGTTTTATTTTCTTTTGCGTATCCAATTGGATTTTTAGACACATTGCACAATGGTCTGATACGTCTGTTCCTTCGATTTCACATTCTTTTATTCTAAACAGGTCTATTTTATTTATGAAGAAATAATCAATTCTGGCATAACTGTCATGGGCGGTGAATAATGTGTATAATCCTTTTGGGTGGGGTGGAGTTCTCTCCATAAATCAATTATGCCAAACTCCTTGAATGTAGTTTTAATAATTTTAGTTACTTGGTTAATTGTTTTTTTTCTTGTTTGTTGTGTCCATCTTATCATCCATCACAATGTTAAAATCTCCACCACATATCAATATTCCCTCTGACTGCATTATTATTTTATCAAGAAGAGATTTAACAAACCGCTTATCACTGTTGGGTGGGGCATAAACATTAACCAAAGTCATTAACTCGTTTTCTAGCTTTCCTTTCACTATAATAAATCTTCCCTCTTTATCCTTAGTCATATTGACACATTCAAATTGTTGGAAATCAATATACTAACACCTCTTTTGCCCTTATTTCTAAAACAGCTATAGAAAGTGTTCATGAAACCAAATTTCTTGAGTTTTTCCAGTCTCCTGATCAGTCAAGTGAGTCTCTTGTAGGTAAATAATCTGGGCCTTCTCTTTCCTTAGTTTAGACATTACCTTTTGTTGCTTAATGGGGTTATTCAGGCCATTTACATTCAATGACAGTATCTTAACACTATTCTCTATCATTCATATTAACATAATTCCACAATCCAGATTGAAACTTAACAATTACTACAGGTGAACTCTGTAACAACCAATGAACAATTACATAAAGTTTAGTGACTTCAGAAGAAAGGAATGAGTTTAAACATCCTTTGGGTTCCCTGTTGGGGGGAGGAGGGAAAGGTGCCTCAAGCACGAAGGGGCCCTCCCTAGTGAGAAAGTTCTCTTCTCCACTAGAAGTGTCCAACATTTGGCGTTAAATTGTCCTCAGTCGGGTTGATAATTAGAGCAGGTTAAGTGGTAATAATTATATCAATAAAATAATAATAATAATAATAATTGAGAAGGAAAAACCACATCCTAATTTACAATATCTAAATCAATATCTGTATTTTGTAGGCCTACATGCGAAATGACGAGTGCCTCAACTTTGTATAAGCTACACCTCAAAAGAAAAGCTATGGAGACTCTCCATGCACTTACATTAAATAACTAAAAGTACCTCACTTTGTGTCACTCCCAGAATATATGAGTGTCTCTTCTTATTCTGCTCACTGTAGTTTATTCCCCCGGCTGTGAATCTCTTCTGAATTCCAGGAGCCTCTCCCTTGCTCGATGAGCTGCTTTGTCGCCGGTGCTGATGGTTTTCCACGAGAGTAGTTCACCCAGGCGTTCCTCCACTATTTTCATCGCGTTCGGACTCTTTGCTTTCACCGTCACCTGAAATCCACGTCGATTGAGATCCTCCGCTGCTTCTTCTGCGTTCTGGTATGATCGCTGACCAGATTCCCAGTGAATACGCATTTTAGTGTAAGGAGTTTGGAAGCGGATGCCCTTTTCTCTCAGGACAGATTTGATCGGGCCATACGCCTTTCATTTCTCTAAAAGACGTCTGCTGCATAGTCATTATCAAAGTAAATTCGCCGCCCATCTAGCTCAATCTTCTTCTGCCAGCCCTTTTGCAGAACCAATTCCTTGACGTGATATTGCAGAAAATTCACTATTAGGGATCTGGGTGCCGACCCTGCTGATGGTTTTGGAGCAAGAGCTCTATGCGCTCGTTGGATCTGTAGGTCCATCCCAGGGGGGAGTTCGAGCTGTTCACTAAGCAGTTCGTTCACAAAGTCAGTGACTGATTTCCCCTCTTTGTCTTCCGGTACTCCGTAAATGCGTAGATTGTTTCGCCTGGAGCGACTCTCCAAATCAGTCATTTTATCTTTCATTTCGATGCTTTGCCTTAGAGTCGCAACCAGAGCGTCTTTGAACTCCAGGCAGGTTGACTCCAGATCGGCTATGCGTGATTGTGCTTCGGTAATGCTAGCATTCTGAGTCTGTAACTCTCTCACAACGCCATCTTTAAACTCAGCAAAGTCATCTTTCATAGTTTTTAACACCTCACACTTGAAAGCATTTAAGTCCCTTCTCATTTCTTCCTTCAGGCTTTTAAATTCTTTTGAAAGTTGTGAAAGATGTTCGATAATAGTCTTTTGGTTACTTTCATTTTCTCCACACGCGGTTACCTCCTCTCCACCATGCTTCCCGTCTCCAGTTTTTGAATCCGTCCTCATTTTAGTTCTGTTCAACTTCTTATCACTTTTCTGACTCTGTTGCAGTTTTCCTCCCTTTGTCGATGAATTTGAACAATCTCAGTACCTTATTATCTCAAGGAGGCTTAATTTTCTAATCGACCATGAGGAGCTCTCCTCTTACACGTCCATCTCTCTCTAGCGCCACACAGGAAGTCCCATTGTTTCTGTTTTTATTTACAATTTGTACTTTGCCCCAACTTTTTTGGAATCGGGGTTGTATTATAGATCACAGCACTTTTTTTTTTTTTTAAAAGTACTTCATCTACTTCAACAATGTTACACAAAGATCGATCCATAACAGTTGTAAATGTCGCTTCATCCCACAGGGTGTCGATAATGGTGGACACCGGTGAAAGTGATCACTATTATCGACACCTCACATGATTCTCAAATGCGGGTTTAGATACAAAATGGCGACTGTCAAATGAAAGAGTCAGAAACAAAGTAAGTTTCGATGAGATCATGAAATATCGGTGAATTTGATCAGTAAAAACATGTCCATGATCTTTCCACCATGCTCACCTGTGATGATAACATCCGGGTTTTCCGAAAAATTACTGATCGCGCTAAAAAAATTCCATCTCAGGTAACGAGCTGCGTCATCAGATGACAAAATCAAACGGCGAGTAGGGGGGGGGGGGGGGGGGGACACCTTCCAGTTGATTAATGAACCAATAATAACTGTTGGAACTGAAACTCACCTTTGTAAAATTACTTTTATTGGTAAATCTGAAAAGGTGTTGATAATTATGGACTGTTGATCATTGTAGCCACCGCTCTATATCTGGTAACTCGAGGCTACAGACTTTAATTCCAAACAAATCCCCAACTCTCCAGTATACATTAGACCAGAGTCTGGAGGTGGAGGCAAAGGAGAAAATACAAGTTTTGGTTGATAAAATATTGAACTACACAAACCGTACTTCAGTGTCCAGCTTCGGCTCCAAAGGAAGGAGGTCACTCTCAGGAGCAACATCGAACTTCTAATGGAATCTAAAACCTGACTGGTTGAAATTTAGTTTATGGGAATACAAACTGTCCCAGTTTCCTGTGTCCCAAGTCTCCCTGTTCTCCCCTAATTAAAACATTTTTCCCCTTTCAGCGAAGCCAACCTTTCGCACCTTGGATATTAACTTGGTGTGAGTTTCTCTCATACACCACACAGCCTGGAGCAATGCGTCAGGGAGAAAAAAAAGCAAAAGCTCAGGATGGAAAAATGGAGTAATAATCGATGGTAACTGAAATTCAATAAATAATTGATCAGCAAATGATGCCATAGAGTGCAAATAATGGACCCACCTTAAAAATAAGCAGGACCATGATCATTTTACAGCAGTTTGTGAAATAAATATTGTCAGAGTTTTACAGATCAATTCTTAATACATCAAGGATCATGTCGATACCCATTTTGTTCCAGAGCTAATCAAATTTGTGATTAAAATGCAACTCAGGAAGTTTCACAGGTGCTTTACTTGGAGATTCCTTCAGTGAGTTTTGCATCGGTTCTATTTTCTGGTTGGTTAAATTATTTGTCTGTACACAGGAGACTGGGAAAGCCCTACTTTTGGCCATGTCATTTAGACCAGGGATTCTTAACCTTTTCTACTTTAAGCCCCACCCATTCATACTTGTAACGAGTTGAGGCCCATTAAAAAAGATCCCCAATTATTTTGGCTCATCTATTCTATTAGAATCTAATAATCTATTGTAAAGTGTATTAATGGGATGCAACATCACTCCCTGCTACAGATGGGAGCCCAGGAATTAAATAAATGCAATAAAAACAAACTCTTGACATAAAACCATGCATGCGGGTCATTCTCAGTCAAAAGGGATTAGTGATCCAAAAGTGGAGTCTGGTCCATTAACACAAGAACTTACTGCCATGTGTGTTTTCAGCAAACAAGCAAGTTATTAAAACCAAGTTGTTCACTCAAAAGAAGTGGATATAGAAACCACTCAATGGGATTAGATCCTTACACGCTAACAAAGAAGGATTTTTCCTACAAGTTGGAAAATTTTTCATCCGTTGAGTTCCACGACATCTCAAACTACCTCGTGCTGCAGACATCATTCTACACAGACGAAAACCTGGAAGATCTTGGAGCCGTACAGCTTTTTATATGTGGCTGGGTTAAAGATCTGGGGATCAGGACACTACAAGATAGCTGGCGGTAGACGGATCTAAGTGCAGGAAGAGCGTTTATTAGCAGGTGTGATATTTACAAAACAGAATCATAAAGCAGAGTATTTAAACAGCGTTATAAACACGGCGAGAAACAAACCTGACAGTGATAATGATAATACTTCACAAAGTGTCTGTGAAAACAGCGTCCGTAACTGTGCGTGCTGATTGATTGCACTCAAATCAGTATCAGGTGTTTCCCATAATGACTGGGTCCCAAGCACATGCACAACATGCTGTGTGAGCGCACACGGCTGCTCGAGCTGCACCAGACTCAAGCGGGCGAAGGCGTGACAGTCAAGTGTTCATGTGCTGTGTGACCACAACTTTTAGCTCACGTGTATAATCAGCATGCATCGCCGCCAAAATGCCTCAGTTTCATCGATAACCCATCACAAAGCATCACGAGCTGTAGTGTGACTGTAGCTTAATGAGGCAGATGTGATGTCAGATGCAACCCAGCAGTTGTACCCTACTACGAGTAAAAATTAGCTTCAACTTGGAAAAAACAAAAAAAAAAATTGCGGCCCACTAATTGAGAAACACTGGTTTCGATCACTCCATCTGTTTGTGTACAAAAATGGCGCGCGTTGTAGAAAAGGGAAAATCTTGCTTTCGGCAGCAACATAAAGCAAGATCAGTTTTGCTCAAAATGTATCATATATTAATAAAAATCAAAGAATTTTTTTTAGTAATACATGGTTTATTAGGTTACACTTTGTGGACACACAAGAATGCAAAAACACTTTCAGATAAACAAAAAATAAAGGACACAGATCACACGGTTTTTGTTACTCAGACAATAATTACGCTTCTGAAAGTTAAGCTGAATACAGTGGTGCTTGAAAGTTTGTGAACTCTTTAGAATTTTCTATATTTCTGCATAAATATGACCTAAAACATCATCAGATTTTCACACAAGTCCTAAAAGTAGATAAAGAGAACCCAGTTAAACAAATGAGACAAAAATATTATACTTGGTCATTTATTTATTGAGGAAAATGATCCAATATTACATATCTGTGAGTGGCAAAAGTATGTAAATCTCTAGGATTAACAGTTAATTTGAAGGTGAAATTAGAGTCAGGTGTTTTCAATCAATGGGATGACAATCAGGTGTGAGTGGGCACCCTGTTTTATTTAAAGAACAGGGATCTATCAAAGTCTGATCTTCACAACACGTTTGTGGAAGTGTATCATGGCACGAACAAAGGAGATTTCTGAGGACCTCAGAAAAAGCGTTGTTGATGCTCATCAGGCTGGAAAAGGTTACAAAACCATCTCTAAAGAGTTTGGACTCCACCAATCCACAGTCAGACAGATTGTGTACAAATGGAGGAAATTCAAGACCATTGCTACCCTCCCCAGGAGTGGTCAACCAACAAAGATCACTCCAAGAGCAAGGCGTGTAATAGTCAGCGAGGTCACAAAGGACACCAGGGCAACTTCTAAGCAACTGAAGGCCTCTCTCACATTGGCTAATGTTAATGTTCATGAGTCCACCATCAGGAGAACACTGAACAACAATGGTGTGCATGGCAGGGTTGCAAGGAGAAAGCCACTGCTCTCCAAAAAGAACATTGCTGCTCCTCTGCAATTTGTTAAAGATCATGTGGACAAGCCAGAAGGCTATTGGAAAAATGTTTTGTGGACGGATGAGACCAAAATAGAACTTTTTGGTTTAAATGAGAAGCGTTATGTTTGGAGAAAGGAAAACACTGCATTCCAGCATAAGAACCTTATCCCATCTGTGAAACATGGTGGTGGTAGTGTCATGGTTTGGGCCTGTTTTGCTGCATCTGGGCCAGGACGGCTTGCCATCATTGATGGAACAATGAATTCTGAATTATACCAGCGAATTCTAAAGGAAAATGTCAGGACATCTGTCCATGAACTGAATCTCAAGAGAAGGTGGGTCATGCAGCAAGACAACGACCCTAAGCACACAAGTCGTTCTACCAAAGAATGGTTAAAGAAGAATAAAGTGAATGTTTTGGAATGGCCAAGTCAAAGTCCTGACCTTAATCCAATGGAAATGTTGTGGAAGGACCTGAAGCGAGCAGTTCATGTGAGGAAACCCACCAACATCCCAGAGTTGAAGCTGTTCTGTACGGAGGAACGGGCTAAAATTCCTCCAAGCCGGTGTGCAGGACTGATCAACAGTTACCGCAAACGTTTAGTTGCAGTTATTGCTGCACAAGGGGGTCACACCAGATACTGAAAGCAAAGGTTCACAGACTTTTGCCACTCACAGATATGTAATATTGGATCATTTTCCTCAATAAATAAATGACCAAGTATAATATTTTTGTCTCATTTGTTTAACTGGGTTCTCTTTATCTACTTTTAGGACTTGTGTGAAAATCTGATGATGTTTTAGGTCATATTTATGCAGAAATATAGAAAATTCTAAAGGGTTCACAAACTTTCAAGCACCACTGTATCTCACACATGAGCTGCTGTCTTTTACACTCCTCACATTGTAGATGAATACAGTACATCAACATGTATACAAAATGATATTAAATCATGGGTAGAAAAAGTGCATGTACAAGACATTCTTCATTTAAAACATATCTAAATATTTGCTTTAGTTAAAGCTAGATACGGTTATAGTTACATGAAAACACCATAGAAAAGCTGTTCCTTTACTTGCGTTCTCTGAGCTGACTTACATTCATATGCTTGTTTAGTGTAATTAGCTGGTGTGGGTTTACAGAATCACTGTGAACTGACAGCCAGAGAAGAACATTATTAATCTCTTCACATCACAATTTTATTTCACGCTTCTGTTCTTCTGAGACTCTCAGTGTTGACAATAGGATACTATATGATAACATTCCAGCTGGTTCTAGATAGTTTAGCATCAGGTTTTTGTTGTAGTCCCATGCACAGAAAGTGAGTTCATGGAGAAAGTGCACAGTGATCAAAGCTGACATTTGGATAGCAAAGTCCCAATAACTCATTTTAATTTAGAATCAATAAAGTGTCAGCACTTGAAGAATGCTAATTCAGAAAATTCATTCATGAAGATAAGCTATTATTTATCAGAAGTCAATCCCCACCAGTGAACTCCCAAGGGACTGGTTAATAACGGTAATAGGTCGGAACCAGGCAATTATCACCCAGCATCACTCACCTCAATTCCATGTCAACTGTTAGAACACATCATTCATACCAATGTAATGTCCCAACTGGAAAAACATGCATTACTTCATGACAAACAACATAGCTTTCGTAAAGGACATTCATGTGAGACCCAGTTAGCACTAACTGTTAATGACCTCGCCAAGATCCTCAACAACGAAGGTCAAGTCGACATCATGATATTGGATTTTAGTAAGGCATTCAACATGGTACTGCATGAAAAACACCTGGCAAAACTCAAGCAGGCACAGATACAGTACAAGGCTCACTACAGACTTGGATTAGGAATTTTCTGACCCAAAGATCCCAACAAGTCATTCTTGAAGGTGCAGTATCATCTCCCACACACATAATATCAGGTGTCCCACAAGGCTCAGTGTTTGGGCCTTTGCTCTTTCTCTTGCACATCAGTGACATCACAGACAGGATAAGATCAGAAGTCCGCCTTCTAGCTGGCAACTGTATCATGTACAGAGAAATAAACTCAGACCACGACTGTCAGAATCTTCAGAAAGATATCGATTGCCTTTGTGGGTGGGAACAATGTTGGCAAATGGAATTCAACAAGACCAAATGCTAAACCATGCACATAACCCATAAAAGGAAAACAATCATGGGCAGCATGGTGGTGTAGTGGTTAGCACTGTCACTTCACAGCAAGAAGGTTCTGGGTTCGAGCCAAGCGGCCGGTGAGGGCCTTTCTGTGCGGAGTTTGCATGTTCTCCCCGTGTCCGCGTGGGTTTCCTCCGGGTGCTCCGGTTTCCCCCACAGTCCAAAGACATGCAGGTTAGGTTAACTGGTGACTCTAAATTGAGCGTAGGTGTGAATGTGAGTGTGAATGGTTGTCTGTGTCTATGTGTCAGCCCTGTGATGACCTGGCGACTTGTCCAGGGTGAACCCCGCCTTTCGCCCGTAGTCAGCTGAGATAGGCTCCAACCCGCCTGCGACCCTGTACAGGATAAACAGTTATGGATAATGAATGGATGGAAACTAACCAACTTAGATTTCAGGATGGGCAAACCATATTCAAACAGTGACTTCAAGGGCAAACCAAATTCTTGGACTGCTTTGCAGGAATCTGCAGACTTGTGCCCCAGATATAAAAGCTGTTGCATATGAAACCTGAGTAAGACCCCGACTTGAATATTGTGCATCGGTATGGGATCCTTATCGAAAGCATCTGGAGGGAGTTCAACGATGCTCAGCCAGATTCGTCTTGAAGAACAGTAAGAAAAAGGCTAGTGTAACGCAAATGCTCAACTATCTCAAGTGGGAACCATTAAAGCACAGGAGGGCAGTTCACAGGCTGACACTCATCTACAAATCAATGAATACATTAATTGCCCTGGACACAGACTCATACCAAAGTAAGCAATCTACACAAGGAGTATCAACAAGGAAAATGCAGCCAACTCATCTGATATTAGCTAATAAGGATTGTTACAAATATCCACTGACCACAAGTTGGCCTAATGGTTAGTGTGTTTGCCTCTCAACCAGGAGATCACGAGTTCTACTCACGGCTGGGTCATATCGAAGACCATCATAAAAATGGTACCTGCTGCCACCTGGTAAGGCAAGCTGCAATACAAATGTGAGTAGGGAAGTCAAACTCTCGCGGTTACCAGAGGACTAGGCCCCCACCGTAACCCTAGCCGTATAGGTGAGAGGCTATTGGAATGGAGATTGGCGCCCCACCCATACGCCTCAAAGAGCTGGTTAGGACTGGAACAGGAGACTGCCTGGGAAGACCAGATCCTGGCATGGAAGGGACTTGACTTGACAAATGTTCACTATTTCCAAGGACATTTGCACAATGGAACAAATGTTTGAGACCCCCCAGACACCCTTAAATCCAAACTGCAGACAGGTGATCTGGGTAACGTCATCCAAAACCCCCTGTTCAAAAATATATATCCCGCTCAGTTGACTTGTGCCTGCAGGTTACATCCTATCTGTGGAGTTTATGCAGGAGCCCACCAGAACCAGAGGTAAGGTCACGTATCAACATGACAACAAATCAGGCAGAATTGTTAACATACTTACTATTATAAAATAGATTAACCAGTAACAAACAGCGCTTTGAATTACTTTTGAGAAAAAATGGATTAAATCAATATTACTGTGATGATGGAGAATCAAATGTTTTAGTGTCACAACACTGCATGATGCCATATTGAGCAGAAACGCATCCTGGGTCAGTCCTGGTGAGGTGATGTAACTAAAACCTGTTCAAGAGAACAGAATGAAATGACAATGTTAATCAGTAGTCGGTTATCAGAGTCTTTATGAACAACATTAGTGTGAACACACACACTGTTCCATTCCCCTCTCTCCAGCCCTCATATAGTGCGTGTTGGTTAGCCTAGTAAACTAGACCCACCCGCCTAGCGGCCAAAAATATTTTTGCCTACGAGTGGGTCTAGCCTCGGACCATATCAACAACACACCCCGGGCATCAAATCGTGCCCGCCAATCACAACGCAAGGTTTTTGTTTGGATTCTTTGGGCGGGCTTTTGCAGGAGTGACGACAAAGCTGCGCGACGCTGGAGAAAGCACAGCAGGAAAGATGGCTACGGCTAGTGAACAGCACGCGTTTGACTCCGCTTTGGAATCAGTTTTAGAAGAATTAGACTTGGAGTTTTCGTTGAAACATGAGCAGGAAGAGGCTCTCCGCTCATTCCTTTTCAAGAAGGACGTTTTCGCTGTTTTGCCGACCGGCTATGGCAAAAGTCTGATCTACCAGCTGGCTCCGCTTGTAGCCAAAAGGATGGGCTAGTTTGTGCAGTACGAAGAATTAACAAACAGCTTTGAAACATTACTTTTTGATTGTTTCTTATTTTCCCGTGATTTTAAATTTAAGGGAAATGATTTCACCAAACACCACTAAATAAAAACTCTCAAAAACAGTTTAAGCAAACCCTTGAAAAACACTTGAACAAAATAAGAGTGCATGTTAAGTATGTGGTACAGACTCCAAACTTGTGGTCATTATCTCCAAACTCCTTAATATCTAGAACCTGTTTATTAATTAATACGCATTTTGAAAAATTATTTATTTCAAGGCCTCCCCCACTGCTTTCTGTCGCTCTGACTACGTCACAGTCAGTGTTGCGCTGATTGGTCAGAGCGTTGGCCTATACGCACAGAGACAGTTTGAAAGACAGCGGGTTGTTCCTCCCACACCCTTCGGAAATGTCTACGGATCGAGGCCAGACTAAATATTCACATTTAGTCTGGCTTGCCAGGCTGTGTGTTGGTAAGTGTAGATTCTTAAAACTTTTTCAGTCATTCCACTGCATATAAATAATGTAAGAGCACTACAGAACAAAGTTATCATCTCTCTTTGTCTGAAACACATTGGTGTGTGTGTGTGTGTGTGTGTGTGTGTGTGTGTGTGTGTGTGTGTAAAGAGACAGCCAAGTCAGTAACTCACTGTAGTGTCTTCAGTTTACAGTGTGGATCGGTCAGTAGATCATTGAGCTGCTTCATCCCCGAGTCTCCTGTTTTATTAACAAGCAAACTCAGTTCTTTCAGGTTTGATGAGGAGTTTGACCTCAGAGCTGAAGCCAGAGCAACATAACCTTCATCTGTAATGCAGCAATTACACATCCTGCAAGAAAGGAAAACTTCTCACATTTAACACACTCAGTTTTAGCACTGAAAACATCAACTACATAAAATGTTTATATTGTGACAGCAGGCCTCCGGACCACACATACAACCTGCTGCATGCCCCTCACACTACTGTGGGGACTGACGGAAAGCACATGGCTGCAGGGCAGAGCAAGAGAATGAGGCATAGCTGGTACATGATAAGCTGAGAAAGCTGGAGAATATAAAAGAATGCTGCAACCAGAGGGAGTTTTTGTCAACATGCCAGTGCTGATAAACTCTGTTCCTTTGCTTACAGACAGCGGTTACAACAACGCTCCCTCTGCTGTGTTCCCTGGCTCAGACTCTTCATTCCTGCTTCTTAGAGTCCTGGACCTCCCACTGCCACACCCCACTGCCAGCCCATGCCGCACCACAGAGCAAACAGCGACTGGCACCACACTCCACCCTAACATTTCCCTCGCTGTACTGCCAGTAATAGCCAAGACAACCTTGAGGGAACCTGGCCCACCCAGCCTACTTTGTCCAGGAGGGGGAGGACATTGCAGGAGCCAAGGTTGAGTTTGACAACAGCCCTTACACACGTCTCTGTGTATCACTAGGCATACCAACGAGGGCAATTTTGGATGAGAGTAGGAAGACGATGACCAGCTGATACAGTGTTGGGGACAACTGCTGCAAATGGAAGGAGAAAACCAGCAGGGTGACCAGGTTCTACCTATCATAACATCACCAGGGAACTTGTCTTCCTCTTCACCTGAGTAGGGATCCCCAAGAGCATCATCAACCAAGGTACAGTGGATATAAAAAGTGTATAAACCCTGTTAAAATGATCATTTTTTTCTGATGTTAAAAAATGAGACCACGATAAATAATTTCAAAACTTTTCCCACCTTTAATGTGACCTATAACCTGTACAATTCAACTGAAAAACAAACATCTGTTGCAGGGGGGAAGAACATAAAAAAATAAAAAATGTACAATAAGCTGGTTGCGCAAGTGTGCACACCCTTAAACTAATACTTTTTTGAAGCACCTTTTGATCTAATTACAGCGTTCAGTGTTTTTGGGGCGGAGTCCATCAGCCTGCCACATCTAGACTTGTCAATATTTGCCCACTCTTCCTTGCAAAAGCGCTCCAAATCTGTCAGATATCAGGTCACCCCACAGATTTTCAACTGGATTTAGGTCTGGGCTCTGGCTGGGCCATTCCAAAACTTTAATTTTCTTCTGGTGAAGCCATTCTTTTGTTGATTTCAATGTACAGTTGTGGTCAGAAGTTTACATACAGTGACATGAATGTCATCTTGGATATGACTGTTATGGCAATATTTGGGCTTTCAGTAATTTCTTTGAACTGTTCTTTTTCTGTGGCAGAATGTACAGCATACATCTTTAATAAAAAAAAAACACTAGAATTTGGTGCACAGGTCAAAATTATACATACAGGGTCAACAATTTACATACGCTTACTTAGATTATTAATTCAGAGATTACTGTGAAGATTCTCAGTCATCCAGGTCATAGTAACTGTGGGTGGTAAAAGAGAGCAACTGGACTTGCTTGAAGATTCTTGAAGGCGTTTCACCTCTCATCCGAAAGCCTTCTTCAGTTCTGTCTGACTAATAGGGAGTATCAGGTATTTATCCTAATAGGGAGTAAAATCAGCGCATCAGGTCACCCTGAAATTACTGAAAGCCCTAATATTAAATACCTGATACTCCCTATTAGTCAGAGAGAACTGAAGAAGCCTTTTGGATGAGAGGTGAAACGTCTTCAAGAATCTTCAAGCAAGTCCAGTTGCTCTCTTTTACCACCCACAGTTTAATTCAGAGGTGCTGAAACTTTCAAAATATCTCTTATCTTGCCAAGGCCGAGGTCTCTTAATTTCTTGTTAGTGATCATGATTGACTACAGCTGATAGCTTCTCTGTGCCTTCATAAAAAGGGTTTGTTTACAGCACTCATTGGATTGACCAACATACAGTAAAATGGGAAAGTCCAAAAAGCTTCGTGCAGATCTGAGAAAGAGGATTGCAGATATACACAACTCCAGAATGTCTAATGGAACCATTTCTAAACTGCAAATTCCAAGATCAGTTCAAACAATTTTATCCAAGTTATTGTGAGGTGTAGTCACTTTGCAAAGCCACTTTACTTCAAGAAAACCCAAACTGTCACCCTCAGCTGAAAGGAGATTGGTTTGGATGGTCAGGAACAACCTGGGAACCACCATGGCACAGCCCTGCCATGAACTGGAAGCTGATGGATCACTGTCTACAGTTCAGATCACCATGGACTAAGAGGCTTCTATCCAAGAAATAACCCCCTGCTCCAAAATTAACACCTTCAAGCTTAACTAAAGTTTGATGCTGGCCACACGGACAAAGAAAAAGCCTTCTGGAGGAAAGCTATATGGTCAGATGAGACCGATTGAGTTGTTTGGCCACAATGACCACCATGTACAGAGGGACACTGTACCAGCTGGTGGTGGTGGTAGGATCATCATGCTCTGGGGCTGTTTTGCTGCCAGGGGAACTGGTTCATTGCACAAAATGGATGGAATAATGAAGGAGGACTACCTCTAGAATTCTTCAGCATAAACCATCAGAAACTTGAACACGACTTGGGACTTACAACAGGACAATGAACCCAAACACGCATCAGAGCTGGTTGTAGAGGATAAAGCAGGCGAACATTAAGCTTAAAACAAGTCCTGACTTCAACCCTATTGAAAATATATGGACAGTTCTTATAAGTCGAGTTCATGCCAAGAAAAAAAAAATTAATTGCACTCTACCAATTCTACCATGAAGAGTCATGAAATATCCAACCAGAATTCTGCCAGAAGCTTGTTCATGGTGAACAAAAATGTTTGGTCAAGGTGAATCTTGCAAAGAGACATTTTACCCAAATATTAGGTGTGCTGTATGTATAATTTTAACCCTGTGTTGATTTCAGAAAACCCAAAGAAAATTAAAAACTTGTACACCAAATTCTAGTGTTTTTTTTTTAATTAAAGCTGTGTGCTGTGCAATCATTCTGCTACAGAAAAAGAAGAGTTCAAAGAAATTACTGAAAGCCCAAATATTTCCATGACATTCATGTCACTGTATGTAAACTTCTGACCACAACTGTACAACCAACCAGCCCAACCCCGTGAGTTCCAGCCAGTGGTGATTGCATGCTCCTCCTACTGCCCTGTGCAAACTGCAAATTCCTCATCCACTGTCAGCGCTTATACCTCATCCTTGAACAGGTGGGCCCAGTGAACTACTGCCTGCAACAGCAAGAGAAAAAAAAAAATACCCAACTATATCATGTCAACCTAATTAAAAAAAATGGATTGAACCCACTCCTGCCTTGTCAGCCTTTGCTGATGTCTCCGCAGAACCACCAAGGCGTACCTTAGATAGATTAGATAAAACTTTATTGATCCCTTTGGGAGGGTTCCCTCAGGGAAATTAAGATTCCAGCAGCATCATTACAGATAAACAGAAAAAAGAAATAGAGAAAAAACTTCTAGATAAATTAAATTATTTACATATACAAATATAAAAAGAATAAGATATGGGGAAGAGAGGAAGGGGGAGGGAGAGGAGGGAAAAAAGGGAAGGGGGCACAGGAGAGATATTGCACATTATATTGCACATTGTCCGGTATTGCTTATTGTCAGGCTAGGCTACTGCTCCTTCCCGTCCTCTGTCCTCCTGTCACCCCTCCTCCCCCCCAGAGAGGAGTTGTACAGTCTGATGGCGTGAGGGACAAAGGAGTTTTTGAGTCTGTTCGTCCTGCACTTGGGAAGGAGCATTCTGTCACTGAACAGGCTCCTCTGGTTGCTGATGACAGTGTGCAGAGGGTGACTGGCATCGTCCATGATGTTCAATAGTTTGTCCATAGTCCTCTTCTCTGCCACCGTCACCAGAGAGTCCAGCTTCATGCCGACCACAGAGCCGGCCAGCCTGATCAGTTTGTCCAGCCTGGATGTGTCCTTCTTGGATGTGCTGCCCCCCCCCAGCACACCACGGTGTAAAACAGAACACTGGCGACCACGGACTGATAGAACATCCACAGGAGTTTCCTGCAGATGTTAAAGGACCGCAGCCTCCTCAGGAAGTACAGCCTGCTCTGTCCCTTCCTGTATAAGTGATTGGTGTTGCAAGTCCAGTCCAGCTTGCTGTCTAGCCACAGCCCGTGGTACCTGTAGGAATTCACAGCCTCCACCTCGACTCCCTCGATCAGAACTGGTCGTGACCTTGGTCTGGACCTCCCAAAGTCAATGACCAGCTCCTTGGTCTTCGAGGTGTTGAGCTGCAGATGGTTCCTGTTGCACTACAGAGCAAAGTCCCTCACCAGGCTCCTATACTCCTCCTCTCTGTCGTCACTGATACACCCAATGATGGCTGTATCATCGGCAAACTTCTGAATGTGACACAGCTCCGAGTTGTAGCAGAAGTCCATGGTGTACAGGTCCAAAAGGTGGAAGACCTCACCCCTTCACAGCAGCAAGAACTAGGAGAGTTGGTGGATCAGTTCAAGGAAGTGTTCTCAACAGAAGCAGGCCTCATATACACTTGGTACAACACCACATCAAGGCCCCACATGGAGTGGTGGTCCGACAACATCCCTAATGGGTCCTATAAACCTGTCAGCAGGCTACTGAAGAGGAAGCCACCAAAATGCTCCATGATGGCATTATCAAAGAGTCTTCCAACCCTTGGTCCAGCCCCATTGTCGTTGTCCCAAAACCAGATGGAAGCCTCAGGATTTGCAACAACTTCTGAAGGCTAAATTAGGTTTCAGAGTTTGACAGCTACCCCTCCCCTGGGTTAATGATATGGTGAAGCACCTGAGGAGAGCAGAGTTCATCTCCAACCTGGACCCCAAAAAAAGGGTACTGGCAGGTAGTCCTTGCCCTGGATGCAAAACCCAAGACTGTTCAGCACCTCATCTAGCCATTGGCAGTACTGGGTTCCTGGCAGCCTACTTGGACATCATTGTAATCCACTCTTGCACATGGTTGGACCACCTGTACCATCTGAGCTAGGTTCTGAGCAAGCTTGGAAGAGCCAGGCTAAGAGGAAACCCAAAAAAGTGCAATCTGGGGCTGACCATGGCACAGTACCTGGACTACTGCATCAGCTGGGGCCTGCTGAAACCCCAGAAGAATAATTTTGAGGCAGTCAAAGAATACCCATAGTCCACTCCCAAGTGACGGGTATGCGCCTTCTTGGGGTTGGCAGGGTAGTGCAGAAGATTTGTCCCCAACTTATCCTCTCTAACCTCCCCCCCCCTTAAATCTAATGAAAAAAAGGACAATTAGACTGGGTACGATGGTCAAAGGCAATGAAGCAGGCATTCCAGATACTTCAGTGCTCACAAACTTATCACTGCTAAAGAATTCAGACTTCGATCATTCCTTCACCATGCGCACAGATGCTTCGGAGACAGGCCTAGGTGCCACGCTCTCACAAAACTTTTGTGGGGAAGAACGCCTGGTCCTGTACATGAGAAGAAAACTGACCTCTGCAGAATGGCATTACACTACCATGGAATGAGAAGCCCTGCCCCCCTGCAGTGGATGGTAATGGCAAAAGACAGTAATGCCCAAATAACCCACTGTTTTTTGTTATTACAGGACTTCCCATTCCAGGTACAACATCGAGTGGGGGTTCCCCATGACAATGCAGACAGGTTCTCACAGATATACAGATAATGGGCTCAAACACTGCTGGCAGTAGACTTGTAGTTGGGAGGAGGGGGGTGGTTACTCTGACAGCACACATCTAGAACTCGCGAAAAACTGCTCAAACTCCTGCCGCTGTGATGCTGAATGGTTTTAGCACTGCTGTTGTGGGCTGATGGAAAGCACATGGCTGCAGGGCAGAGCAAGACAATGAGGCACAGCTGGTGCAGGATAATCACTGTGACTTCTCACCGCCTTAGAGAAAGCTGGAGAAGATAAAAGGGTGCCACGACCAGAGGAAAGCAAGTAGTTTTTGTTGACATGCTAATGCTGACAATCTCTGTTCCTTTGCTTAATACAAACAGTAACAAATCTCTCCCCTTGCTCTACATGTTGGTCGAGACCCTTCACTCCCGCCACTCATGGAAGAGTCCTGGGCCACATGCTGCCACACCTCCCAGCCAACAGCAACTATTGCTATGCTTCATGTTAATACTTTCCTCACTGGCCACAACACATGGAGACAGCATCCAGGGGCAAAGACAGGTTTTTAATTTGGGCACCATGGTGAGCGTAGCGAGCCAAAAACAATTTTTTTTTTTACTATTTTTGCACGTAGTGTGCCGAAAATTTTTGACGTATCATTTTTAGTAATTTTTTTAACCAATTATAAATATATCGAGCAATAAAAATAATAGAAATTACATAATCGTGTGGGCGGCACGGTGGTGTAGTGGTTAGCGCTGTTGCCTCACAGCAAGAAGGTCCGGGTTCGAGCCCCGGGGCCGGCGAGGGCCTTTCTGTGCGGAGTTTGCATGTTCTCCCTGTGTCCGCGTGGGTTTCCTCCGGGTGCTCCGGTTTCCCCCACAGTCCAAAGACATGCAGGTTAGGTTAACTGGTGACTCTAAATTGAGCGTAGGTGTGAATGTGAGTGTGAATGGTTGTCTGTGTCTATGTGTCAGCCCTGTGATGACCTGGCGACTTGTCCAGGGTGTACCCCGCCTTTCGCCCGTAGTCAGCTGGGATAGGATCCAGCTCGCCTGCGACCCTGTAGAACAGGATAAAGCGGCTACAGATAATGAGATGAGATGAGACATAATCATGTGCAAGTATAAATTAATGCTGTATCTAAAAAGTCAAAAGTTTTCTCCAACATTCTGAATAAGTCTCATCTCATCTCATTATCTCTCGCCGCTTTATCCTTTACAGGGTCGCAGGCGAGCTGGAGCCTATCCCAGCTGACTACGGGCGAAAGGCGGGGTTCACCCTGGACAAGTCGCCAGGTCATCACAGGGCTGACACATAGACACAGACAACCATTCACACTCACATTCACACCTACGCTCAATTTAGAGTCACCAGTTAACCTAACCTGCATGTCTTTGGACTGTGGGGGAAACCGGAGCACCCGGAGGAAACCCACGCGGACACGGGGAGAACATGCAAACTCCACACAGAAAGGCCCTCGCCGGCCCCGGGGCTCGAACCCGGACCTTCTTACTGTTAGGTGACAGCGCTAACCACTACACCACCGTGCCACCCATTCTGAATAAGTAAAAAAGATAAAAAAAATAGTTCATGAATTTTTTATATGCATGAAAAATGGGAAACAATATGTAATATCAATCTATTTGCACAAGAGTATGGGCAGCAGAGAACTTTAAAATCTCACAGTGAAACAATAATGATCTAGAACAATCAAAATATCAAAAATATGACATGTATCTGTCTAAATTAAGCTATTGATACATATCGAAAAAGCTAGAATGTGTCAATTCAACAATATATCAATTAAAATAAAACAAGATATCAATATATAATATAACCACATAAAATAGTTTGTAGCATGTCTTTACATATATTAATAATAGGTCCAGTAGTATAATTAGTATAACAGTCATTCAACAACACAAAGTTATTACTCTTAGAATTATCACAAACCGACAGCCACGTGTTATCATGAATCGTTGAGAATTTCACAACATAAAGGAAGTATATTTTACGACATTCAGACGTCAGAGACTCAGCCACGGTTTACGGTAATCGCTAGACACATTTCATGTTCACTTTATGTTATGAAGCAACTGAACAACAAATTGAAATATATATGACATTTAACAATAATTTAAAAATATTTTGGGTTCTCCACCCTTACGAAACAGGATTTTTTCTTCTAATTTGGGCGATTTTCACATGTTCTATTTTGGGCCTTTTGACAAGCCCGTCATTTGGGCGCCGTTATACGGTATGTAATTGGGGCTGCATTTGTCCTTGGCATCCCATACCCATTCAGCAATTGCCTCTTTCATCTTTCTCATTCGTTAAGAAAATAAAATACTCTGTAAACTGCCACTCCGCCTCTGTCTGTGTTCTGCCTGCCTCTGCAGTAAGTCTCTACAATATACTGTATATTTCCTCTCCATCTCACGCACACAGCAATGAAAATCCACCACGTAGCTACAGTTAAAATGACCACAGATGAGAACTGCATGTTTATACATTTATTAAAATTCTGCTGCAAATTGTATTCATACATACAAATGTGGCGGCACGATGGTGTAGTGGTTAGCGCTGTCGCCTCACAGCAAGAAGGTCTGGATTCGAGCCCCGTGGCCGGCGAGGGCCTTTCTGTGTGGAGTTTGCATGTTCTCCCCGTGTCCGCGTGGGTTTCCTCCGGGTGCTCCGGTTTCCCCCACAGTCCAAAGACATGCAGGTTAGGTTAACTGGTGACTCTAAATTGAGCGTAGGTGTGAATGTGAGTGTGAATGGTTGTCTGTGTCTATGTGTCAGCCCTGTGATGACCTGGCGACTTGTCCAGGGTGAACCCCGCCTTTCACCCGTAGTCAGCTGGGATAGGATCCAGCTCGCCTGCGACCCTGTAGAACAGGATAAAGCGGCTACAGATAATGAGATGAGATGAGATGAGACACACAAATGCATCAGGAGCCTGTTCAGTGACAGAATGCTCCTTCCCAAGTGCAGGACGAACAGACTCAAAAACTCCTTTGTCCCTCACGCCATCAGACTGTACAACTCCTCTCTGGGGGGGAGGAGGGGGAACAGGAGGACAGAGGACGGGAAGGAGCAGTAGCCGAGCCTGACAATAAGCAATACCGGACAATGTGCAATATAAAGTGCAATATCTCTCCTGCCCCCCCCCCCCCCACACACACACACACACTTACCCTAACCCCACTTCTCCCCCCTTTCCCCCCTCCCCCCCTTCCTCATATCTTATTCTTTTATATTTTTATCTAGAAGTTTTTTCTCTATTTCTTTTCTCTGTTTATCTGTAATGATTCTGCTGGAATCTTAACTTCCCTGAGGGAACCCTCCCAAAGGGATCAATAAAGTTCTAATCTAATCTAATCTGTCCTGTGCATGTGTGTGCAGGTCTAAAGTGACAGTAAGTCAGTAACTCACCGGAGTATCTCCAGGGTACAGCGTGGAGTCTCCAGTCCAGCAGAGAGCAGCTTTACTCCTGAATCCTGCACTTTATTGTCACTCAGCTTCAGTTCTCTCAGTCTGGAGGAGTTTGAGCTGAGAACTGAAGACAGAAACCTACAGCTTTCCTCTGTCAGAGTACATCCACACAGCCTGGAAGAGAAATGATGAAATATCGGAACACTGATCTCAAAATACACAAACACAGCCGTAATACAGCTAAACCTTAACAAAGAATTGTCAGTGTGTTTCCCCTCACACAAAGAAATTAGAAGACAGGAAATCACATCAGCACATTTACAGGATCAGGGACGTCTTTACGCACCCGACAAGCTTTCAGATACAATTTTTTATAACACCATTAGTTCACGTGTATAACACACCCATGTGAGAGCGAGCAGCCTACAAACACTCCACCCTGATCCGTGTTCATGTTTCTACAAACAGCACTGTAGATATCATGTATCTGGTACAGACTAAGCACAATTCTGGCATAAATCCAAATATGAAAATATTAATAGTTTGTTGCTCAAACAGATACAAACACAGACAAGGTCTCTGTTATACCCCTAATACAGACACAAGGGCCAAAGAAGAATAATTACAATTCATAATTACAGTTATGTATTCATGATGTCCAGCTACTTAAAAAAAACAAACAGTTCAAATCTGTGAAGACACTCAGTCATCCAGTACATAGTAATCTGTGGTTGGTTGAAGAGAGCAACTGGACTTGCTTGAAAAGTCTTGAAGACGTTTCGCCTCTCGTCCGAAAGGCTTCCTCAGTTCTGTCTGACTAATAGGGAGTATCCAGTATTTATCCTCTCATGGATCATCATAGAATCCGAATCAGAATGCTGATGAATCCTTTTCAAGCAAGTCCAGTTGCTCTCTTCTACCAACCACAGATTACTATGGACCTGGATGACTGAGATTCGTCACAGATATGTTTCTACGCACTTTGGGATGAGATCCCTATGAGAGGACTTCCAGAAAACTGGCAGACATCTTAGCCAGAGAGGATCGTTCATTTTTGTCAACCTGGAACGACCATCACTGAACAGAGGTGGGTGTTTATGACATCTTTTATCAGCCACCTACAATGCAGCCATCAGCATTCTGATTCGGATTCCATGATGATCCATGAGAGGATAAATACCTGATGCTCCCTATCAGTCAGGCAGAACTGAGGAAGCCTTTCGGACGAGAGGCGAAACGTCTTCAAAACAGTTCAAATGTATCAAGTACGGTACCAGTCAAAAGTTTGGACACACCTTCTAATTCAGTGTTCTTTTCTTTACTTTTATGAATTAAAAGTCATTTCATGTCTTAAAGTAATGATGGATGTCATTTCTTTTTACTTAGTTTTCAGTTCATGATATAGTATGGATTGCTACAGTTGTGGAATAGGACTATTTACTGTATTTTTATTATTTACTATTTACTGTTTGACCTGGAATGTGTCCGTCTTTAAACTGCAACCGGTGGTGAGTCTCAGGTCCAGGAGGACTTGAGTATTGGGGAAAGTGGAGTTACCCCTTAATCCCCATTGCTCCCAGGTCCGCTCTGACCCGGAGTGGTAGCACCTGCCTGGGTTCCAGCTATGGGTTAAATAGTACATCACCAATAAGGCGCTGGCAGCAGGGCGCTTTTTGGTGCAGTGTGGCAGACGAACCCAACAGGGTCAATGGCACACCACCAGATGGCATACGGAAGAGCCACTCAAATAGCCAACGGATGGCATCACTCGGCAAGTCAGTTGTCACTGCAGGGCAACTTCCATACCCATCAGGTCTGTGGCACTTTTGTGCACCACTTGGCATCAAGTCTGGAGGTCCAGAGAGACAATACGATGGGGGCACGACATCATTTGTCTTACTTTACTGTGCAAGGCACTTCATTAGGAGAGGAGCTTTGGTGCAAGCCTCGTGGCCCAGCTTTGTTTCTGCACATCCTAATGAAGGAGCAGTCATCATCGCTAGCGATGGACAGCTGATGACGACGATGATGACTGTTTGATCTCAAATGCATTAAGAAGGCAAGAAACTCATCCGCCAATTACCTTTTCACGAGGCACAACTGTTAACTGAAAAGCATTCCAGGTGACTACCTCATGAAGCTGGTTAAGAGAATGCCAAGCGTGTGCAAAGCATCATCAAGGTAAACACTAGCTACTTCGAAGAATCTAAAATATCAAACAGATTTTTTAAACACTTTTTGCTTACCCCATAATTCCATGCATGTCCCATATGTCATTTCATAGTTTTGATGCCTTCAGTATTGTTCTACAAACGTATGAATGAGTAGGGGTGTGCAGAAGCTTGACTGGTATTGGATATCTCACACACACACACAATCATGTCTCTATGTAATCTTTAGTGATAAAGTGATGATCTGACCACAGTGTCTCCAGTTTACAGTGTGGATTCTCCAGTCCAGCAGAGAGCAGCTTCACTCCTGAATTCTTCAGGTGATTGTAACTCAGGTCCAGTTCTCTCAGACTGGAGGAGTTTGAGCTGAGAACTGAAGACAGAAATCTACAGCTTTCCTCAGTCAGACTACAGTCACGTAGCCTGGAAGAGAAATGATGAAATATGTTATTCATTTAGTAGCTCTGGGTAAAGTTCTGCTGGAGAACATTACAGGTACCAGATATCCACAGAGAGAGGGCACCCTTTTATTCAAGTATTTTTCAGGAAACTAGAAGAACGCAACACAATATACAGCTCTGGAAAACATTAAGAGACCACTGCAAAATTATCAGTTTCGCTGGTTTTACGATTTATAGGTGTGTGTTTGAGGACCACAGACATTTTTGTTTTATTCCATAAAAGTACTGACACCATTTCCTCCAAATTCCACATCAAAATATTGTCACTTTGAGCATTTAATTACAGAAAATGACAACTGGTCAAAAGAACAACAACAACAAAAAAAAAAATCAGATTTTTCAATAAAGATCCTGGCTCTTCTTTGCTTCTCATTGACGAAGGGCTTTTTTGTAGCTTTGCATGACTTGAACCCCACCCGTCCTGGCCATGCACTTAACCCCAGCTGCCATTTGCTGTTCTTTTTCTAGGTCACCTGATGTCATTCTACGGTTGTTGAGTGACACTCGAAGGAGTTGTTGATCATCCCGGTCAGTGGAGAGTCGTTTCCATCCTCTCCCAGTCTGTAACTTTGTTGTCCCTGATATCGGCTGCTTGACCTTGTTCTTATGAACTGCCATCTTTGAAATTTTGAGGATGGAAGCACCCTGACGCTCACTGTATCCCTCTGCCAGTAAAGCCAGAATTGAACCCTTCTTTTCCTCACTCAAAATTTTTCTTTTTAACTCTTTTGGCATGATGAATAGATATTTTTGGATTCCAGTTAAATTTAAGGTCCTACTAGCACTGTTTTTGCTATCCAAACCGGTCCTATTGCAAGAGGATAGTGATGACCACAGCAGTGGTTTTTATACTTTTCCTCGTTAAATAAGTTTTGGTTCAGGTGATCACGTAATCAGTACCTTGTTAAATAAAATGAGGTGTGCTTGTGTTGGAATACCAGCACAGGCACTGGAATGAAATGGCTGCCATACATAGAGATGCTGACTTAAAAAAAAAAATGAACTGGTCTCTTAATTTTTTCCAGAGCTGGAAACATCACCCGTGTGAACCATCAAAAGGGTTCACACCATTCTTTATTCTTTTTCTCTGGTCTTACTCTCACACTAGGGGGACCAGGAAAGAGAGGAACTTTCAGCTCTCAGGCTGATCGCCCTTAAGAGGCTTGAGCTGAATTCCTAGAACAGTGTGTATGAAATGTGTATGAATGCAATTTGGAGTGGTTTCTTCAAAATTTTACTGTACTGAGCAAATTACTTGGCAAACTGCGTATTACTCCGCATTATTTTAAACTCAGGAAATCTCACACACACAAACATACACACACGACCATGAAATCCACCCTCTCTCACTCTTTTTGATATCTCTCAGCTCTAATCCAAGCTGCTCCAAAGCTTGTGCTGCCTGGCATCACTAAATGTGAGTGAGTTGTGCTGTGTTGGGTGGCATGTGTCAGAGTACTCATGTGAGTATGAAGAAAATCTGTTACTGAGACTTTTGTAAATCTGGCAGAGCTTTAGGTTTGTTTTGACTTAAGCAAACATTTATACAACCCCGATTCCAAAAAAGTTGGGACAAAGTACAAATTGTAAATAAAAACGGAATGCAATAATTTACAAATCTCAAAAACTGATATTGTATTCACAATAGAACATAGACAACATATCAAATGTCGAAAGTGAGACATTTTGAAATTTCATGCCAAATATTGGCTCATTTGAAATTTCGTGACAGCAACACATCTCAAAAAAGTTGGGACAGGGGCAATAAGAGGCTGGAAAAGTTAAAGGTACAAAAAAGGAACAGCTGGAGGACCAAATTGCAACTCATTAGGTCAATTGGCAATAGGTCATTAACATGACTGGGTATAAAAAGAGCATCTTGGAGTGGCAGCGGCTCTCAGAAGTAAAGATGGGAAGAGGATCACCAATCCCCCTAATTCTGCGCCGACAAATAGTGGCGCAATATCAGAAAGGAGTTCGACAGTGTAAAATTGCAAAGAGTTTGAACATATCATCATCTACAGTGCATAATATCATCAAAAGATTCAGAGAATCTGGAAGAATCTCTGTGCGTAAGGGTCAAGGCCGGAAAACCATACTGGGTGCCCGTGATCTTCGGGCCCTTAGACGGCACTGCATCACATACAGGCATGCTTCTGTATTGGAAATCACAAAATGGGCTCAGGAATATTTCCAGAGAACATTATCTGTGAACACAGTTCACCGTGCCATCCGCCGTCGCCAGCTAAAACTCTATAGTTCAAAGAAGAAGCCGTATCTAAACATGATCCAGAAGCGCAGACGTCTTCTCTGGGCCAAGGCTCATTTAAAATGGACTGTGGCAAAGTGGAAAACTGTTCTGTGGTCAGACGAATCAAAATTTGAAGTTCTTTATGGAAATCAGGGACGCCGTGTCATTCGGACTAAAGAGGAGAAGGACGACCCGAGTTGTTATCAGCGCTCAGTTCAGAAGCCTGCATCTCTGATGGTATGGGGTTGCATTAGTGCGTGTGGCATGGGCAGCTTTACACATCTGGAAAGACACCATCAATGCTGAAAGGTATATCCAGGTTCTAGAGCAACATATGCTCCCATCCAGACGACGTCTCTTTCAGGGAAGACCTTGCATTTTCCAACATGACAATGCCAAACCACGTACTGCATCAATTACAGCATCATGGCTGTGTAGAAGAAGGGTCCGGGTACTGAACTGGCCAGCCTGCAGTCCAGATCTTTCACCCATAGAAAACATTTGGCGCATCATAAAACGGAAGATACGACAAAAAAGACCTAAGACAGTTGAGCAACTAGAATCCTACATTAGACAAGAATGGGTTAACATTCCTCTCCCTAAACTTGAGCAACTTGTCTCCTCAGTCCCCAGACGTTTACAGACTGTTGTAAAGAGAAAAGGGGATGTCTCACAGTGGGAAACATGGCCTTGTCCCAACTTTTTTGAGATGTGTTGTTGTCATGAAATTTAAAATCACCTAATTTTTCTCTTTAAATGATACATTTTCTCAGTTTAAACATTTGATATGTCATCTATGTTCTATTCTGAATAAAATATGGAATTTTGAAACTTCCACATCATTGCATTCCGTTTTTATTTACAATTTGTACTTTGTCCCAACTTTTTTGGAATCGGGGTTGTACACCACTTTACAAAAAGTTCCAATGTTTGGGTACCTGTGTGTTAGAGAAGAGGTGTGTGTATGAGAGAGAGAGAGAGAGAGAGAGAGAGAGAGATCCTACTTCAGTATTTCCAACGAACAGCGTGGATTCTCAGGTCCAGCACAGAGTAGCTTCACTCCTGAATCCTGCAGGTTGTTTCCACTCAGGTCCAGTTCTCGCAGACTGGAGGACTTTGAGCTGAGAACTGTGGACAAAGCTCTGCAACTTTCCTTTGTCAGATTACACTCATACAGACTGGAAGAGAAATAATGAAATATCAGAAAATTAATCTCAAACACACAAAAAGTATGTGCAGTGGGGATTGATTTACGCACTCGAGAAATAAGTGCTTGTGCGATATTGTTTAAACAACAAGTCAGCACATTTCAATATAATAATTTTCAAATCGGCTGCTCGGTGTTTTCTTGTGGCTGATACTGTCTCTATGTCAGTGACTGAGTGAGTTCATGGCAGCCTTCAGCCACGGCCTCCACGGACTACAACTTCCAAGCGTCATAGCACCCTCCCTCTCCTGAGTACTGATTGGGATTATACCGGTTCCTTATTCCAACACCCTGTATAAGCACGCCAAACACTCCAGCTCATTGCAAGGTATCGTTCTGCATCTGCGTACCTGATCATACCAAGCCGTTGTTGTTTTGACCTGACTGTTAGTGTTTCTGACCCCCACTATGTTATTCTTTCAACTCTGAGACTGTTATTTACCTCTGACACCCTGTTTGCTGATCGACCGACCCCATTACGAACTTGACTCTGAGTCTTGCCTCAAGATTTGGATTTGTTTACCAGTTTGCGATGCACCTGCTCTCCCCTGCATTTGCGTCTGTAAGTGCCTGCACCCTGACACTCTACTGATGCACTCAGTATTGAGCAAGAAGAAAAAACAAAAGAAAACAATATGTTCAATCACTTTCTAATGATCATCAACATTAAAATTATTTATAAAGTGTTATATGTGACACACTGGAGACCTATTTAACTTCTATTTGCGTCAAAATTTTCAGCATTATTGTCTTTTGGCCAAAAGAAGAAAGATTCTACTCCATCCCGAACACCGAAATCCCCCAGGGCTGTGTACCGAGTCCTCTCCTGTACATGCTGGGGTGTAAATTGTGTGACGCACAACTCGCTGTATGCTAGGCTTACAAGGCATTTGTAAGTCCAATGGCCTCTCACACTCAAGCCAGCTCCACCTCTGTCACCTTGTGTGACAGGTACACCCCGGGGAGCCCAGTCTTGTAACTGGGTGAGCAAACGGAGCACTGGCACCAGTTTGTGAAGTAGCCTCTTTCATTCTGGGATATAGTTACAAATGGCAATAGGCTGTTTTTTTATAGCTTTTTGATAGTTTGACAACTTGATAATGTGAAAGTACGATATTGTACTGTTTTTGAATTGTATATGTATGTATAAGGAATATGAAATAGTCAAGTTTATTTGTATAGCGCTTTTAACAATAAACATTGTCGCAAAGCAGCTTTACAGAATTTGAACGACTTAAAATATGAGCTAATTTTATCCCTAATCTATCCCCAATGATGAAGCCTGTGGCGACGGTGGTAAGGAAAAACTCCCTCAGACGACATGAGGAAGAAACCTCGAGAGGAACCAGACTCAAAAGGGAACCCATCCTCATTTGGGCAACAACAGACAGCATGACTATAACATTAGCAGTCCTAACAAAGTCAGCTTTGTTGATGCTATAAACCCCACACTGACGGAAACCCGAGTGCAAAACCATTCACGACAACCGCAGTCCCAAAGTCAGCAAGTCAACTGCAGTCCCCAGCCACAAAAACACCACTGCAAGAGTCCAGAGCGTCCTCCAGGTGCGACCCCCAACTGTCCACATACACCGGAAGCTCAAAGTCAGAGCAGAGACATCATGTGTTCCGCCTAGGAACAATCAACGTTAGAACTTGTAAACGCAAAAGCAAGTTGGCGGATCGCGTAACGCAGTGTAAAAAGTTAACACAGGATATAACTTGCATGCAGGACGCCCGCTTGAGCGGTGAGATTTGTTTTAATGATCAAGTTCTGAAAGGTTGGCGGGCAGTATAATGGTATGAATGTTGTACAGGCAGGTGTAGCCCTCGTTATAGCACCACGTGTTCGACTCTTAGATATGGAGCATATAATAGAAGGTAGGATGACCATGGTGAGATTTAAGGTAAATGGAATAAAACTAGGAATATACTGCTGTTATTGTCCAACTGAAGAATACAGTACCTCCTCCAAAGAGTTTCTATCGAACACTGAATAAAGCTCTTCAAAAGCTGAGGAAAGATCACTCATCGTATAAAATCATTGTTGCTGGTGACTTCAATGCAACCATTGGAGAGGATTGGGACCATACAATGATAGACCCAATAAGCTTTAATGGTGAAAAACCTATTGAGACCACAGAAAGCAACAAGCTCTACATTTTAAATACTATGTACGCAACAAGATCAGACGAACACAGATGGTCGTTCCAGTCCAACCTTGGTTATAAACGCAGGCTCGATTATAAAATGGCTGATTGGTTTGTTAAACGTGCTACTACGAACTGCCGAGTATACCCAATGCACAGTGGAGTATTTGAGACTGATCACCGTATAGTTGTAATGCATACTGTTTTTCCAACAAGAACACAGGTAAAGGAGATATTTTGTAAAAAGAAAATGCCTTCCTCATACCCGGATATCTGAAGACTAAGAGATGATCCTGAAATTCAAGCTGCATATAGTGCAAAGCAAGAGCTTCGACTAGGGAAAGAACCTATCTCGAAACAGCTAAATGAAGTGGAAGAATGGGTGATAGGGGCATGCAGGAGGCCTCTAAGGAAACAATATCACCCAAGTCCAAGAAGGAAATCGATAAACTGTGGACAAACCATGCCCATCAGGAACTCGCACAACAATATTGGATGGAGAAGGCCCTGGTAAAGAGAAAATTATTGTCTTACGAAGTGAGAAAGCTATGTAGAGACTTAAAGAATGCTTATTTCAAAGCTAAGGCAGATCAGTTGAATTTTGCAAGTCAACAAAGGGACACAGAGGAGGAATTCAGGCTAATGAAACAACATACATCAATGAGGCGGCTCAACACTCCAATAATTTCAACTCGGAAGCTAGAGGAACATTTCTCCACGCACTTTAGTAGTTGCATGTATGAGCCTCAGCCCGAATTGGAACAACCTGAGAATTATCCACACATACTGCCGCTGGATGATATTCCTGACATAAGTGTCCTGGCGCCTGACTGTGCTGAAGTTGAGAAAACCATGAAGAGATTTAAGAATGGCAAATGTCAGGGGACAGATAAGATATACAGTATGCAGAACAACTAAAATACTCGATGTCAATGGGACTGCTGAACTATATCATGTTTCTGATTGGAATAATATGGAGAAGTCTCCAAGTGCCATCCAAGTGGCTGATAGCTAGCATAACATGTCTGCATAAGAGGGGGCTCAAGTCGCTTGCAGAGAATTGTAGAGGGCTGAGTATAGTTGTGACAGTATCCAAGGTGCTATCCGGGATTGTCATTGAGAGGATCAGGGAAGTTTACAAATACATCTTGTTGTCATCGCAATTTGGCTTCCGAGCGAATAGGTCAGCATCGGATGCTACATACTGTATATTCTACGCTAGTTGATTGAGAATGCAGGGAAGTCCAAAACCCCGATTTATGTAGCCTTTGTAGACCTAAAAGCCATTTATGACTGGATTCCGAGAGATGCCCTATTTAAGTGCTTAGAAGTCTGACTCAAGTGCCCCCACCTGGTATCCATATTACATGCATTATACACCAGCACGAAGGCCTGTATTAAAGGGAGCACACGATTCTTTGAGATGTTAGCAGTGGACCGTCAAGGAGCCTTGGAGTCGCCTCTCGTTTTCAACATATACATGGACACTTTGTGGTATGAATTGCACGCAATGAAGTACTGAAGAAACATCCAAAAGCAGGCCTTAGAGTACTACATACCTAATGAAGTGTCACCGAGGGAATATCGTAAGAAGGCCCCACCAGCTGGTGTCACTCACGTCGCTGAACTCCTGTACGCAGATGACGAGGTCATTTTTGCTAAGTCTGTCCAGGAACTGAAGAACATCCTTGAAAATTTATGACCAAATGTTCACACGGTTTGGGTTGCAGAAGTCATACAGCAAAACTGAAACAATGGCCTTCAATGTCGACGATGAAGTTAAGAACCAGGAATGCCTGATAACTGTCGGTAACAATAAAATAAAGAATGTGCGAAGTTTCAAATACCTCGGCTACACCATTACAAACAATGAAATAGATGCCTCTCGCTTCCTGTATGTCAGGATTGGAGCCGCCTTCCAGAAATGGAATGAGCTTAAACATGTGTTGAGAGACCATAGAATACAGTTCTCTACAAGAGTGGCATTTCTGACCACATGTGTGTGGTCTCGCCTGCTATACAGCATCCAAGCATGGCCTCTAACAGAGAAGGAACTGGATAAGATTGAGACTTTGTGGCATGGTTTCTTAAGGAAAATGGTGAAAGGTGGATACCAGTGTAAAAACGCCCCAAGCAGAAAAGTACAGAGTGATGTCCAGCTTGAAGGAGAGATAGATTAGAAATTTACAATCTCAAAACCAACGCCTGCGGGAGATCACCAACACACTAGCTATCCGCGAGTTCTGCTACCGCCAACATTTGAAGTATATTGGCCATATCTGCCGACTTGACAATGATGCCCTGCAAAAACAGGCACTCTTTGATGTAAGAACATCTACGAGAGTATGGACGAATGTTGAAAAGCTACTGGGAGTTGACGCCCAACAGGCAAGAATAGCCATGATGGAAAATGCAGCCCTCCTGCGACTGATGGATGTCAGATTTCCACCTCCATCCACTCAGAAGCACCCCAAGGCCGGAAATGCACCAGGTGGGAAACTATGATGATGATGATGATGATGATGATGCACACCCACGACTGAAGCAACCACATAATCAAGTTTGCTGATGATGCCACTATTGTAGGGCTCATCAACAGTGAAGGGACAGCCTACAGAGAAGAGGGGAGGCAACCGGAGTCAGGGACAACAATCTCTCTCTCTGAATATCAGGAGGATAAAAGAGATGACTATGTGCTTCAAAAGGATGCAGGTACCTCACTCCCCTGCATATCAGCAGTACTATAGTGGAAACAGTTCACAGCTTCAAGTTCCTGGGAGTACACATCACTGATAACCTCTCATGGTCCCTGAACACTTCCTCCTTAGTGAAGAAAACTCAACTATGCCTCTATTTCCGAAGGAGACTGAAGAAAGCTCATATGCTCACACCCATCTTCCGTTGCTTCTACAAAAAATATCATAGCATCATGACCTGTAGTACCACTGTCTGGTTTGGAAACTTCTCTGCCTTAGACAGAAAAACACTGCAGTGGGAGGTGACAATGGACCAGCACGTTACCGAGTCAAGTTTTCCTGGTATTGAGGACATTTACTCTGAGCAGTGTATTGAGAAGGTCTGCAGCATCATGAAGGATCCCTATCACCCCCCTAAAGAATATTCGCACCTCTCCAGTCTGAACGCAGGCTACTGAGCATCTGGGTCAAGTCCTCCAGACTTCTGAACAGTTCCTTCCCACAGGTATCCAGACTGCTGAACAAATCTGTCTGATGGACACTTACTCTTTCAGGCTGAACTTCCACCTCAGCCCTATTTTCATCGACAGTGGTGCTTGAAATTTTGTGAACCCTTTAGAATTTTCTGTATTTCTGCATAAATATGACCTAAAACATCATCAGATTTTCACACAAGTCCTAAAAGTAGCTAAAGAGAACCCAGTTAAACAAATGAGACAAAAATATTATACTTGGTCATTTATTTATTGAAGAAAATGATCCAATATTACATATCTGTGAGTGGCAAAAGTATGTGAACCTCTAGGATTAGCAGTTAATTTGAAGGTGGAATTAGAGTCAGGTGTTTTCAAATCAATAGGATGACAATCAGGTGTGAGTGGGCACCCTGTTTTATTTAAAGAACAGGGATCTATCAAAGTCTGATCTTCACAACACATGTTTGTGGAAGTGCATCATGGCACGAACAAATGAGATTTCTGAGGACCTCAGAAAAAGCGTTGTTGATGCTCATCAGGCTGGAAAAGGTTACAAAACCATCACTAAAGAGTTTGGACTCCACCAATCCACAGTCAGACAGATTGTGTACAAATGGAGGAAATTCAAGACCATTGTTACCCTCCCCAGGAGTGGTCGACCAACAAAGATCACTCCAAGAGCAAGGCGTGTAATAGTCGGCAAGGTCACAAAGGACCCCAGGGCAACTTCTAAGCAACTGAAGGCCTCTCTCACATTGGCTAATGTTAATGTTTATGAGTCCACCATCAGGAGAACACTGAACAACAGTGGTGTGCATGGCAGGGTTACAAGGAGAAAGCCACTGCTCTCCAAAAAGAACATTGCTGCTCATCTGCAGTTTGCTAAAGATCATGTGGACAAGCCAGAAGGCTATTGGAAAAATATTTTGTGGATGGATGAGACCAAAATAGAACTTTTTGGTTTAAATGAGAAGCGTTATGTTTGGAGAAAGGAAAACACTGCATTCCAGCATAAGAACCTTACCCCATCTATGAAACATGGTGGTGGTAGTATCATGGTTTGGGCCTGTTTTGCTGCATCTGGGCCAGGACAGCTTGCCATCATCGATGGAACAACGAATTCTGAATTATACCAGTGAATTCTAAAGGAAAAATGTCAGGACATCTGTCCATGAACTGAATCTCAAGAGAAGGTGGGTCATGCAGCAAGACAACGACCCTAAGCACACAAGTCATTCTACCAAAGAATGGTTAAAGAAGAATAAAGTTAATGTTTTGGAATGGCCAAGTCAAAGTCCTGACCTTAAACCAATGGAAATGTTGTGGAAGGACCTGAAGCGAGCAGTTCATGTGACGAAACCCACCAACATCCCAGAGTTGAAGCTGTTCTGTACGGAGGAACGGGCTAAAATTCCTCCAAGCCGGTGTGCAGGACTGATCAACAGTTACCGCAAACGTTTAGTTGCAGTTATTGCTGCACAAGGGGGTCACACCAGATACTGAAAGCAAAGGCTCACATACTTTTGCCACTCACAGATATGTACAGTGGTGCAGTGGAGGAAAATGATCCAATATTACATATCTGTGAGTGGCAAAAGTATGTGACCCTTTGCTTTCAGTATCTGGTGTGACCCCCTTACGCAGCAATAACTGCAACTAAACGTTTCCAGTAACTGTTGATCAGTCCTGCACACCGGCTTGGAGGAATTTTAGCCCATTCCTCTGTACAGAACACAGAACAGGGGTCCTTTGTGACCTTGCCGACTGTTACACGCCTTGCTCTTGGAGTGATCTTTGTTGGTCGGCCACTCCTGGGGAGGGTAACAATGGTCTTGAATTTCCTCCATTTGTACACAATCTGTCTGACTGTGGATTGGTGGAGTCCAAACTCTTTAGAGATGGTTTTGTAACCTTTTCCAGCCTGATGAGCATCAACAACGCTTTTTCTGAGGTCCTCAGAAATCTCCTTTGTTCATGCCATAATACACTTCTACAAACGTGTTGTGAAGATCAGACTTTGATAGATCCCTGTTCTTTAAATAAAACAGGGTGCCCACTCACACCTGATTGTCATCCCATTGATTGAAAACACCTGACTCTAATTTCACCTTCAAATTAACTGCTAATCCTAGAGGTTCACATACTTTTGCCACTCACAGGTATGTAACATTGGATCATTTTCCTCAATAAATAAATGACCAAATATAATATTTTTGTCTCATTTGTTTAACTGGGTTCTCTTTATCTACTTTTAGGACTTGTGTGGAAATCTGATGTTTTAGATCATATTTATGCAGAAATATAGAACATTCTTAAAGGGTTCACAAACTTTCAAGCACCACTGTATAGTACTACCTACTGCACCCAGCCAATTTACACTTCGCTCACTTTATGTGTCCAGGTACTTTAACCTGTACACACTGTCTACACTTCTAACAACGTAAAAGTCACTAAGGACTACTGTCCACCTGTTAGTGCACACTGTAAAAATGCATGTACAGTGGTAATTTATCCACGCTCTCCTGTCTAGATTGTACTGTCCTGTGCTTAATGGTTGTATAGTCTATCGTTTAGTGTTATGTACAGTTCACGTCCCTGCCCAAAAAAAAAGTCAAGTTCATTTGTATAGCGCTTTTAACAATAAACATTGTCGCAAAGCAGCTTTACAGAATTTGAATGACTTGAAACATGAAAAAGTCACGCACTCTAATATTTGTTTGGCCCACCTTTAGCTTTGATTACAGCCTGCGTTCGCCGTGGCATTGCTCGATAAACTTACGCAACGTCACAATATTTAATTCAGTCCAGAGTCGTATTAATGTTTTCACCGAGATCTTGTGTTGAGGATGGGAGAGTGGAACCATTACATAAAGTCTTCTCCAGCATCCCAAAGATTCTCAATGGGGTTAAGGTCAGGACTCTGTGGTGGTTAATTCATGTGTGAAAAATGATTCCTCATGCTTCCTGAACCACTCTTTCATGATCTGAGCCCTAATTTGATGCCTGTTCCATCAGGAAAGAAAAAAAAAATCAATTGATGTGGTGATGATCTGGTCATTCAGCACATTCAGGTTGTCACCTGACTTTATTTTATTGCCCCTAACGTTGCCGAGTCTCGACCTGACCAACTGAATCAACCCCAGATCATCACACTGCCTCCAGAGGCTTGGACAGTGGATGCTATGCATGATGGGGTGTCGCTACATGAGATTCCTTTCTTACCCTGACACGCCCATCATTCAGGAACAGGGTCAATCTGGACTCATCAGGCCACATGACCTTTCTCCATTGCTTCAGAGTCCAATTTTTATGCTCCCGAGCAAACTGAAGCCTTTTCTCCTGATTAGTCTCACTAACGAGTGGGTTTCTTACAGACACACAGCTATTTCTTCCCAATCCTGTAAGTTCTCACCCCACTGTGAGTGGAAATTATCTCATCTCATCTCATTATCTGTAGCCGCTTTATCCTTCTACAGGGTCGCAGGCAAGCTGGAGCCTATCCCAGCTGACTACGGGCGAAAGGCGGGGTTCACCCTGGACAAGTCGCCAGGTCATCACAGGGCTGACACATAGACACAGACAACCATTCACACTCACATTCACACCTACGCTCAATTTAGAGTCACCAGTTAACCTAACCTGCATGTCTTTGGACTGTGGGGGAAACCGGAGCACCCGGAGGAAACCCACGCGGACACGGGGAGAACATGCAAACTCCACACAGGAAGGCCCTCGCCGGCCCCGGGGCTCGAACCCGGACCTTCTTGCTGTGAGGCGACAGCGCTAACCACTACACCACCGTGCCGCCCTGGAAATTATCTTAATTTCCCTATTAAACATAGTTGGGAGTTCTACTGTTTATTTTATTTATTTATGATTTGTCTTCACACCAAGCATTTAAGTGATCTTTGATCACAATCAGTCAGGATCTTTTTTCAACCACATTTTTTCCATGAAGTTCATGGTTCCTCACTAACCTTCCAGGTTTAAATAATGTGTTGGTCAGTTCTTAACCCAATTCCAGTCATTTTGGCTCAAATCTCCTTCATTAGTTTTCTTTGCTTGATGCAGGTCAATAATTTGACCTTCTGAAACACAGTAACATTTTCCATGAGCACAGGATACAGCTTCCGTCATGTTTGTTCAAGAAATGAGAAGCTACTCACTGCATCAGTTAGGGTTAAAAGAATTGCTGCAGCTGAAATACATTAATCACTGCAGTAATTATCCAATCAAAGGCCTTATGTATTTGCTTATTTAAATCCAAACGGTGACACTTATTTAATTTTATTTTGGCCAGACTGTGTATATTGTATACATACAGTGGGGCAAAAAAGTATTTAGTCAGTCACCAATTGTGCAAGTTCTCCCACTTAAAAAGATGAGAGAGGCCTGTAATTTTCATCATAGGTACACTTCAACTATGAGAGACAGAATGGGGGGAAAGAATCCAGAAAATCACATTGTAGGATTTTTAAAGAATTTATTTGCAAATTATGGTGGAAAATAAGTATTTGGTCAATAACAAAAGTTCATCTCAATACTTTGTTATATACCCTTTGCTGGCAATGACAGAGGTAAAACGTTTTCTGTAAGTCTTCACAGGGTTTTCACACACTGCTGCTGGTATTTTGGCCCATTCCTCCATGCAGATCTCCTCTAGAGCAGTGATGTTTTGGGGCTGTCGCTGGGCAACACGGACTTTCAACTCCCTCCAAAGATTTTCTATGGGGTTGAGATCTGGAGACTGGCTAGGCCACTCCAGGACCTTGAAATGCTTCTTACGAAGCCACTCCTTCGTTGCCCGGGCGGTGTGTTTGGGCTCATTGTCATGCTGAAAGACCCAGCCACGTTTCATCTTCAATGCCCTTGCTGATGGAAGGAGGTTTTCACTCAAAATCTCACGATACATGGCCCCATTCATTCTTTCTTTTACACGGATCAGTCGTCCTGGTCCCTTTGCAGAAAAACAGCCCCAAAGCATGATGTTTCCACCCCCATGCTTCACAGTAGGTATGGTGTTCTTTGGATGCAACTCAGCATTCTTTCTCCTCCAAACACGACAAGTTGAGTTTTTACCAAAAAGTTCTATTTTGGTTTCATCTGACCATATGACATTCTCCCAATCCTCTTTTGGATCATCCAAATGCTCTCTAGCAAACTTCAGATGGGCCTGGACATGTACTGGCTTAAGCAGGGGGACACGTCTGGCACTGCAGGATCTGAGTCCCTGGCGGCGTAGTGTGTTACTGATGGTAGCCTTTATTACTTTGGTCCCAGCTCTCTGCAGGTCATTCACTAGGTCCCCCCATGTGGTTCTGGGATTTTTGCTCACCGTTCTTGTGATCATTTTGACCCCACGGGGTGAGATCTTGCATGGAGTCCCAGATCGAGGAAGATTATCAGTGGTCTTGTATGTCTTCCATTTTCTAATAATTGCTCCCACAGTTGATTTCTTCACACCAAGCTGCTTACCTATTGCAGTTTCAGTCTTCCCAGCCTGGTGCAGGTCTACAATTTTGTTTCTGGTGTCCTTTGACAGCTCTTTGGTCTTGGCCATAGTGGAGTTTGGAGTGTGACTGTTTGAGGTTGTGGACAGGTGTCTTTTATACTGATAACGAGTTCAAACAGGTGCCATTAATACAGGTAACGAGTGGAGGACAGAGGAGCCTCTTAAAGAAGTTGTTACAGGTCTGTGAGAGCCAGAAATCTTGCTTGTTTGCAGGTGACCAAATACTTATTTTACCGAGGAATTTACCAATTAATTCATTAAAAATCCTACAATGTGATTTCCTGGATTCTTTCCCCCCATTCTGTCTCTCATAGTTGAAGTGTACCTATGATGAAAATTACAGGCCTCTCTCATCTTTTTAAGTGGGAGAACTTGCACAATTGATGGCTGACTAAATACTTTTTTGCCCCACTGTATGTGTATAGCTCATTGTCTACCTGTTTGCACGGTTTATGCAAACCTGCTGATGTTTCATGTTAATTGTCGCACCGCAGCCTGGAGAGATATTTCATCCCTTATGTTTGTGATGAAAAGGAATGGCAATAAAGTTGACTTTGTGCCACAAATGCAGATGGTAAGCAGAAGCAATTGCAGTGAGAAGTTTTATTAAAACTCAGGCAGACGATTCCAAAACATGAGGCACAAAACAGGCAAAGGTCAGGCAATCAGCAAACAACATGAACCAGGCAAAATACAGAAAGCAAAGCAAGAGCCAGAATATCAAATCATAAAAAACAAAGGCCTGGAAAGTTCGGTAAAGGCACACTACGCATTACTTCACAAAGTGTCTGCTTATAAAGGGTGAGAGTCTAACTGGAAACAGGCGTGTGTCATCAATAGTCAGGTGACTGTGAGCATGCAAGTGTGTGTGTGTGTGTGTGTGTGTGTGTTGGGAGTCATAGTCCATGGCAGCCAGGTTTGAAGGCTGTGGTGCATTCTGGGGAAGTGGCGTTCTGGGTGGATTCTGGTGAATACATTACAGTTTGACTTTGAGCAATAGCAGATTCCCAAATAAATTATTCGATTCACAAGTCAGTTGGCGGACCTGCTCTTTTACTGGGGAGAAAAATACTCTCTGCCCTTTTGCAGTATTTTTGATCATTTGTATTAGTTTTTCCATTCCTAACTTCCATCTCCAGACCTTGGATGGTAGACTGCTCTCTGAAGGTCCCAGGGCTTGTGTGCACTAAACTTTGTGCCACTCTGGAGTAATTTCCATATTTTCTGGTCTTTTCCCTTAATAATGATGAGTCAGAAAAGAGTGCTGCTAAATCTCATCTCATCTCTAGCTGCTTTATCCTTCTACAGGGTCGCAGGCGAGCTGGAGCCTATCCCAGCTGACTACGGGCGAAAGGCGGGGTTCACCCTGGACAAGTCGCCAGGTCATCACAGGGCTGACACATAGACACAGACAACCATTCACACTCACATTCACACCTACGCTCAATTTAGAGTCACCAGTTAACCTAACCTGCATGTCTTTGGACTGTGGGGGAAACCGGAGCACCCGGAGGAAACCCACGCGGACACGGGGAGAACATGCAAACTCCGCACAGAAAGGCCCTCGCCGGCCACGGGGCTCGAACCCGGACCTTCTTGCTGTGAGGCGACAGCGCTAACCACTACACCACCGTGCCGCCGTGCTGCTAAATGGGTTTTTATATTTGTAGCTTTTACTTCTACAGACACAAACAAAAGAAAATATGCAGACTAGCAGGTTAAAAAAGGAGAGATCCCATCTCTCTCTCTCCCCAAGCTCCAATGCCCACCCCCAACTACAATACCCATAATACAGTGCACTGAAACATTAATGCTGTGGTTGAGACAAAGTCGCAGCTTGTAATTTCCTGCCCATAACTGGTAAAAGCCAAAACCAAAAATACCTCCTCAACTTGCAATTTCAATTCATCGACTTGGGGTCGTCTTCTCAACTACCAGTTCCTTCCCTGCTTTTGGAATGATGTCAAATTAACATGTCTGCTCACTGTGAAGAGTGTAAAGTCCCCATTCTATACTTTAAAATTAGTTTATATTAGTATTAGTATTGACTTGAGATCAGTTAAGATACAAAGTATACTTGATTAAATCTATAACTCTGACCAAACTCATCACTGTTTTGAGAAGGTAATCACAAACATTAGTTATCACTAAAGTTAGCCAGCTAACTTGCTGCCAATGCAGTTTGCTATTGTCCACTGTTTGTTTAAAGATCATTAGAGTAAGTATAAAAAAGCATTAATGCAATTCAGTGTTACATTAAAACTACAAACCATGCAGTAAAAATCTCAATAAAAATACTCACTCCGCTTTTCTGGAGGCTTTGACCACAGGCACCAGCCTCAGGAGACATTCATCTGATGGGTCATATTTTCTCAAATTAAACTCCTCCAGCTCCTGTTCTGAGTTCAGGGTCATAAACACCAGAGCTGACCACTGAGCAGGAGAGAGACTGGTTCCACTGAGACTACAGTAATAGTCTCTGTTCAGGTAATGTTGCACTTCCTGCACGAGAGAATGATCATTCAGTTCATTCAGACAGTGGAACAGATTGATGGATTTCTCTGGAGATGGATTCTCCCTGATCTTCTTCTTGATGTACTTGATGGTTTCCTGTTTGCTGTGAGAGCTGCTTTCTGTCTGAAGCATTAAGCCTCGTAAGAGAGTCTGATTGGACTCCAGTGAGAGACCCAGAAGGAAGCGGACGAACAGGTCCAGATGTCCATTCTCACTCTGTAGGGCCTTGTCCACTGCACTCCTGAGGAAATCAGACATGTTTGACTTGGTGAAAAGATCAGACAGATCAGTGGTTTGTGGTTCTGTTACATTTCTGCTGATGAAGCAGAGAAACGTGTATAAAGCAGCCAGAAACTCCTGAACGCTCAGATGTACAAAGCTGAAGACCCTCCCCAGGTGAAGCTCAAACTCCTCTCTGAAAATTTGGGTACACACCCCTGAGTACACTGACACTTCCCTCACATCAATCCCACACTCTCTCAGGTCTTCCTCATAGAAGATCAGGTTTCCTTTCTCCAGCTGTTGGAAAGCCAGTTTTCCCAGTGCCAGGATACTCTTTCTGGTCTGCTGAGGATCAGGCTCACATTTCTGATGGTACTTTTGCTCCTTGTGTTTGATCTGAAAGATCAGGAAGTGTGTGAACATTTCAGTCAGAGTCTTGGGGATCTTTCCACACTCCGCTTTATCCAACATTCTCTCGAGAACAGTGGCTAAGATCCAGCAGAAGACTGGGATGTGGCACATGATGTAGAGGCTTCTTGAAGACTTCATGTGTGTGATGATTTTATTGGCCAGGTTCTGATCACTGATCCTCTTCCCGAAGTACTCCTCTTTCTGAGGATCACTGAACCCTCGTACCTCTGTTACCTGGTCTACACACGCAGGAGGGATCTGATTGGCTGCTCCTGGTCGAGAGGTTATCCAGAGGAGAGCAGAGGGAAGCAGATCCCCCTTGATGAGGTTTGTCAGCAGCACATCCACTGAGGCCGACTCCGTCACATCACACAATCTCTCATTGCTCTGGAAATTTAGAGGAAGTCGACACTCATCCAGACCATCAAAGATCAACAGGACTTTGTATCCATTAAAGTTTATTAATTCTAGTTTTCTCATTTCTGGGAAAAAGTGATGAATAAGATTCATCAGACTGAGATTTCTCGCCTTCATCAGATTCAGCTCTCTAAAGGGAAGTGGGAACATGAAGGTGACGTCCTGATTCGCTTTTCCTTCAGTCCAGTCCAGAATGAACTTCTGCACAGAGACCGTTTTTCCAATTCCAGCAACTCCTTTGGTCAGCACACTTCTGATGGACGTGTCTTTAAAGAGATCATTACATTTGATGGGCGTCTCCTGTGTTGCTGGTCTCCTGGACGCTGTCTCAAGCTGTCTCACCTCATGCTCTTTATTGACGTCTCCACTCCAACCCTTTGTGATGTAGAGCTCTGTGTAGATCTCACTCAGAGGTGTTGAGCTTCCTGGCTGGGAAATTCCTTCATTAATTCTCTTACAATTGTCTCTCAGGAGGGTTTTTAGTTTTTGCTGACAGGCCATGACTGGGGACAGCTCTAATAAAAACAAAGAAATAAAAAGAAATGAACACAAAGCACAATAAAATTTCAGTACTATTTTAAAGACTCCTGTGCATTGCTCATTTATCTTCTCAATTAAACATGTAAACAGCCACATTGCAAACTAAATTCTCTATATTTATAATATTTATGTAAATATCATACTAGTGGATCTCAAAATATTGGAATATTGTGAAAAAGTTCATTTTTTCACAATTTAATAAAAAAAAAGGTAAACTTTTGTATATTCTGTATTCGTTATATGCAAAGTGAAATATTTCAAGGCTTTTTTTGTTTTAATTTTGATGATTATGGCTTATAGTTCATGAAAGTCAGAAATCAAGTGTCTCAAATTATTAGAATATTTAATTTCGAGTTTGAGCAAAACAGTAAAAATCCCGTATCTCTCGGTCTAGTTCAGTACACACAACCACAATCATGGGGAAGACTGCTGACTTGACAGTTGTCCAGAAGACCATCATTGACACCCTCCACAAGCAGGGTAAGCCACAGGTGGTCATTGTTGAAAAGGCTGGCTGGAAAAGGTGCACAAGCAACAGCGATGAGCACAGCCTTGAGAGGATTGTCAAGAAAAGTCAATTTAAGAACTTGGGAGAGCGTCACAAGGAGTGGACTGAGGCTGGTGTCAGTGCATCAAGAGCCACCACACACAGACACCTTCAGGAAAGGGAATGTGGCTGTTGCATTCCAAATATCAAGCCCCTCCTGAACCAATGACAAGTGTCTTATCTGGGCTAAGGAGAGAAAGAACTGGACTGTTGCTCAGTGGACTTGATAAAACCCAGTGGGCCAACACCAGCAGATGCCATGGCACCCCAAATAATCACAGACTGCAGAAACTTCACACTGGAATTCAAACACCTTGGATTCTGTGCCTCGCCACTCTTCCTCCAGACTCTAGGACCTTGATTTCTAAATGAAATGCAAATTTTTTTTAGAAAGAAAGAAACCTTTATTCATCACATGCACACTTCAAGCACAGTGAAATTCATCCTCTGCATTTAACCCATCTGAAGCAGTGAACACACACACGCAGAGCAGTGGGCAGCCACACCACAGCGCCCGGGGAGCAGTCAGGGGTCAGGTACCTTGCTCAAGGGTACCTCAGCCCAAGGCCGCCCCACGTCAACCTAACTGCATGTGTTTGGACTTTACTTTCATCTGAAGAGGACTTTGGACCACTGAGCAACAACCATCTCTACCACCCTTCCCTCAGGGCTCGACATTAGCACTTGCCCGATGGCCCAGCGGTGTTTTTTTACGTCTTTCGGGCCAGTTCGGGCCACTAAATTTGGCCAAACAGTGGCCCGGGCGGGCCAGTACGTTTTCAATACAAATTAACAAATTTTATTACTCATATTTTACCCAGAATTGTGAAGAAATTGTTCGTAAAATGCACCTTTTCGATACAAGTTCAGTCATTTTTGTTTTCGTCACGCTCCACTTCGCTCTGCGGCAGGAGTGTGTCGTCTTCGTACATCTTCGGAGATGTTCGGCGCTGTTTGGAAGCGTCATTTTGGCGGGAAAATAGCATCTTGTAGACGAAGACAGTCGCGGCAAGGAGACCATCAGAACAGTGAAATTCAAATAGAAATATGTTCAAACGCCATGTTCCCCAACCTGGCCAAAGGCCAGGTAAAAAGTTTAAATACGATCGTACATAAATTAACTATCGGGTGTTAACGAACGGCTTCATTTTAAACTCGGCAGCTAATCAGAGCGCGCGACGTCACGCTCGGTTTACAACTCGCCAAATCGTAAAACAGCATTTCAACACGCACTTTAGCTTCAGATGGTGTAAAATCGTTCAGACTTTGTATATTAATATCAAAATTTCAGGATACACTGCCAAGAAATATGGCTCCACATGTATCAACTTTTAGTGATTAAAGAATGAAGTATAAATGTTGGTTGCTATGACTGAAATAGAAGAACAGAGAAAATAAATGTGGTAAATTAGATCCGATCCCATATATATTATTCAAATATCCAAAGATGATGAAATCTATCAAAATAGCCAAACCAGGTCTACATTAGTTCATTACAACAAAAATAACTATTCTGACCCTCTCTGGTACAACCAGACCATGCTAAACCCAGTATACCCCCAGTTGCTAGGGTATCTGCTGTTACCATAGCAACGGTTTATGCAAATGAGCTGAATTTGTAAAAATGTACTACTAGTTCCCCCAAGGGCATATCCTGAAAATTTGGTGTTTATCTTGTCTTATTAAAAAAACACAACATTTCACCCCTTTTTGGCTCACCTGAGCATACCTGTTAATTAGCTAATTAACAGGTAATTAGGGTAATCACCCCCGAGCAGGTAAGACTTTGGAAAAAATGTCACTAGATTATTCCCCAAAGTCCACCATTTCAGGAAATGTATGGTTTGTCAATGAGTCTCATGATATTTTATTAAGAAATAAAACTTCATGGGCAATAAAAATGCCCATTTAAATCCAGCATGATGAGGGTTAGTATGCCACCCTCACCTTTCATCCAGACTTGGGACTGGCCTGTGTGTGTCTTGTGGCTATTATATAAAGGTGTATATAAAAAGTTAATTGTACTTCTATTTCTATAAGAATATCTACAGTGGTGAGAATTCAGTATCTACAATGTTGAGAATATATGAGCCAAAGTTGAAACCATGACAAAAAAGGAAAATATGTCTCCATCACACAGGGTGGGTTACAGGCAAAGCTTATTCTATAAACAAGTTAGTTGCATGGTGAGGCAAAACTTAGCTTATTCTAAAACTTATACAAACAATTGTTAATGTAAGACAGTAATCAACAGCATGTGTTAAACGAACAGAGAACAAGAACAAAGGAAATTTTTAAATGTAACTAAGAAATTGATAGAACAAGAAATGCAAACAATAAAATAATGTGAACAAACAATAAAGATATAATAATGTTAGCAAAATATGAATAATCTTATTTTCATTAATTTCACCTTAAAATGCACCAGAATGCACAAATATGAATTGAAAAATCAAAATTTTTCGGGGGGGCGGCACGGTGGTGTAGTGGTTAGCGCTGTCGCCTCACAGCAAGAAGGTCCGGGCTCGAGCCCCGTGGCCGGCGAGGGCCTTTCTGTGCGGAGTTTGCATGTTCTCCCCGTGTCCGCGTGGGTTTCCTCCGGGTGCTCCGGTTTCTCCCACAGTCCAAAGACATGCAGGTTAGGTTAACTGGTGACTCTAAATTGAGCGTAGGTGTGAATGTGAGTGTGAATGGTTGTCTGTGTCTATGTGTCAGCCCTGTGATGACCTGGCGACTTGTCCAGGGTGTACCCCGCCTTTCACCCGTAGTCAGCTGGGATAGGCTCCAGCTCGCCTGCGACCCTGTAGAACAGGATAAAGCGGCTACAGATAATGAGATGAGAAAATTTTCCGGGGGAAGGCCCCCAGACCCCCCTCTTTGTGCAAGCACCTATGGTGTTTGCAGCGGCTGCCTGTGGCAGCCGTGGTTCGGATACCGCGCGCATTCGGGCCACCACATTTTCCATTTGGGCCAGTAACTTCAATTCCACTGGCCCAATGGGCCACCAGTGGTAAATGCTTAATGTCTAGGCCTGCTTCCCTGACAGAATACTCCGCTGTTACATGGATGTAGCATAAATTAACCAGCATGCAACTTAATGCCATGCCCAGGTTTCTGTGCCTCAGCTCCTAGCCATGTTCTTCTGACAGTGACTTGGCACAGACACCCCAGCACCCTATGATGGGCTGGAATATCACCCCAAGGGGTTCACATTGCAAAGTGCCTTTTCTTATGCTGACCTGGAGGAGCCCAAGCCTCCAGAGCCAGTCTGGGTCAGCTGCATGATTACCTGGCTCACGTGATGAGCATGCTGATGGGCTGATTACTTCAGAGTTGAATACCCTTGCCTATGAAACTCAGTCATTTCATGTTATGCTTTGGTACCTGGAAAAAACCTTTGGAGAGGGAGAACCCCCATGAAATTTTTTTTTGGGGGCTACTACATTGAAGGCTGACACAGTGGCAGTGGAAGAGGAGGCCATCGCACCAGAGCCCCTTCTAAAGGCTGACGCAGCGGCAGCAGAGGAGGCTGTTGTTCCAGAGCCAACTCCACAGCCAGTCCCAGACCTGGCACCCAAGCCAGCACCAGAGCAAGCACCTGAGCCAGCGCCAGAGCAAGAGCCAGAGCCCAAACCAGAGCCAATGCCAGAACCAGGTGTCAGCACCAGCACAAGAGCCACAGCCAGTGCCAGAGCCGGAACCAGAAGAAGAGCCAAAGCCAGCATCAGAGCCAGCTCTAGAACCTGTTCCAGAACCAGTGTCAGCCTCTGCCCCAGATTCCAGTGAAGATGTCATCGTTCTGCCACCACCCGGCTTTGAAGACATTGTTGTTCCACCACCCCCTGGCTTTCAAGAGGTCATTGTTCTGCCACTGGGTTGTGAGGACATCACCGCCACGTCGCTGGGTTTCGACAAGGGCAAGAGCAATATGCAGACAGAGCCCTGTCTGAAGCCCAAGTCCTGTCCAGAACTTGAGTTCAAGTCCTGTTCAGAGCTTGAGCCCATGTCCAGTCTAGAACCCAAGTCCTGCCCAGAGTCCATGTCCAGTCCGGAGCCCAAGTCTTGCCCAAAGCCCATATCCAGGTCCTACCCAGAACCCATGTCCAGTCTGGAGCTCAAGCCCAAGTTCTGTCCAGAGCTCGGGCCCATGTCTAGTCCGGAGTCCAAGCCCAAGTCCTGTCCAGAGCCCGAACCCATGCTCAGTCCAGAGTCCAAGCCTAAGCCCCCACCTGAGCTGAGTATCCAGTGCTACATTGGCACAGAGTGGAGCGCCGATGGCATGGCATCCCACGCCAGACCCTCGTCCCTGGGGCCATTAAAGATGGACTTAAGCTCCCAGAGGGAGCTGTTTTGGAGGGGGGTTTTCTGTCACGCAACAGACGCACTCTCATGCGCACTCTGGACAGCGTGCACCACAAATGACACACCTGCACTGGATTAAGGCACAATCAGTGCACTTACATAAGGACTCTGAACTCTCACTCAGGTTGCAAGGTGTTGAGTTGTCAAGACACTTTACTGAGCCGTGCTTTATATTGATTTCCTGGTTTCCTGATTCCTGTTCCTAGTCTTTTGATTCTGCCTTTGTTTGTGCCTACGATAGTCCTTTGGTGCCTTGCCCGACCTACCGCTTGTTCACCTTTCATGATTTATGCCTGCCGATTTGGACTGTTTGCCTTATTGTCCAATTCTTAATAAACATCTTCTGCACCAACATCCGTCTCCACTACCCACCCCTGACATAGATTATGTGAAGCATCCATTATAGAAGTCCCTGTGAATAAACTGTTACTATAAAAAGTAACATACAAGTTATCTGTTGTTAGAACAAGTGCACTAACATAAATCTGTGATTTTCAGCTACATTATTGACAGAGCTGCTGTTATAGAAAATTCATCAGCACCTTCTGACCAACCACAATCTAGAATTTAACAGCATTGTGGTGCAAGTATGGATCAGTGGTAAAGTACTGTCCCAGAGCCCTTACTGTTCTGCAGTGTGTTAGCGAGGTCTGTGTGGTCCATGTTGTTCAGGAGTTGCACTGCAATCTTCAGCGCTCCCTCTCTGACATTGCTCTGATTCTCCACCTCCCTCTCAGAGCATGCTGGGGAATCTGGGCTCAAGACCTTCTTAAACTTCTTCAGCTCGTTCTTTATCACAGTGATGGCTTTGTCTTCCAGCTCCTGGTTAGAAACACACAGGAACAGATCTAAATATTATAATGTTACACAGCGAGATATTTTATGAAAAGAAGAAAAACGCTCTGCCAAGTACCACAGTGCCAACTGAAATTCTGTCTGATTACCCATAATGCTGCGACTGCTGGGGAGATGGGTCTGTTTTTACAGGAAGCACTAGAAATGCAGCATGCATACCAACACCATAGGTACTTCACTATAAATGTAATTAATCGTCTCATACAGTACATTAATCAGTCTAATTAAATCTCTCATTCCATCTCATATCTGCTTTTAATTTAGAATTTTAATTAGAAATTAAAATGACAAACTTCCAAATAAGTCAAAATGATTAATTCCTCAATTTTATTTGAGAACGATAATCATTGATGATTTGGTTTCTGAAGGCTTCGTTCTGAATAGTTTGGCTTTGTGCAATATCAGTGAAGTAAAAATCACAACAAGGTGATAAAATGTTCCTTGAGAGGAACCACGCTCAAAATGGAACGCATCCTCTTCTGATTAACACTTGATGGTGTGACTACGGGGTGTTACTCATCCGCAGCTGGATACTTTAGAATCTTAAAGTGCTAAACGTGTTGAAAGGATTCTGAGTATGAGCACTGGTCATTTTTCAGTTCATTGAAGTTTTAACTGTAAAGGCCTCTGCATGCTCTTGCGACAAGGCTTTCGCAGATAGCTTTTCGCAGACAGTTGTAATTTATCGTTGAGCGGGGAGTAATAGGCGTGCGCGATGTTATTCACCGCCACAATGCAAGGGGGCGCAAAGTCGCGAAATCGCTAGGAGTAGTTGGTGGGTGTGGTTAGTGGAGTGTTTATCCTCCGGTTACTTATAATGACTAGAACTGGAGTCGTATAGATGTACGTACTTCCTCACTTCCTCGATCAACCGCTCTTCGTGCTGCTCCATCTTCGCTCGTGTTTTTAAAAATGCCGGTCGTGAAAACAAAACAAACCGGGAAAGTAGGGAAGCGGAAGTGCATGTACAGCGGATGTAGAGTGGACCAATCAGAGCCCTCTTGTCTGCGACGCTGTCTGCGAGGCTTCTGTGGTGGTCACAATTTTTGGGAGGTGCGCGCAGAGCGTCTGCGAAGGTGGGGGGGCTACGCAGACGCTGTCTGCGACGCTATCTGCGAGGACTGGGTTGTCAGCATAAATTGGCCTTAAGTCTGTAGGCCATCAAGGTGAAGTTATTCATCATCATTATCTGTAGCTGCTTTATCCTGTTCTACAGGGTCGCAGGCGAGCTGGATCCTATCCCAGCTGACTACGGGCGAAAGGCGGGGTTCACCCTGGACAAGTCGCCAGGTCATCACAGGGCTGACACATAGACACAGACAACCATTCACACTCACATTCACACCTACGCTCAATTTAGAGTCACCAGTTAACCTAACCTGCATGTCTTTGGACTGTGGGGGAAACCGGAGCACCCGGAGGAAACCCACGCGGACACGGGGAGAACATGCAAACTCCACACAGAAAGGCCCTCGCTGGCCACGGGGCTCGAACCCAGGACCTTCTTGCCGTGAGGCGACAGCGCTAACCACTACACCACCGTGCCGCTCGGTGAAGTTATTAACTATCCCAGTTATCCACAGCCATCTTTAGGGTATCCATGTGGTGTGGTATCCGTCTGGGATGAGGCTGAGAGAGATTTCCTCCCTTTCACAGTGCATCCAGGATGACAATTAGACCAGCGAGAGTTGAAAGAGGATTGTGATTCCCATTTGATTTTACATCCTCATCCTAAATTAAAAAAAAAAAAATACATCCTGCAACTTATTCAGACACAAGTTACACACATGAAAAAGACACAAACCTTGAATATGGTCTCCAACTGATTGCTGCTTTGTGGTCTGTGAACAAGTAAAACACGTGATCAAACATGGACTAGCTGCACAACACATCTATATACAGATATTTTTAACACAATACACTGACTTTCAGAATTTCATAATTGACACTAACACATTTAGAAATGCATGTCTGAATGAATGAAATAGTGATGTGGTCATTAATATAATGCACCAGGTGTAAATGTTCTCGTGTCGCACTACAGACCCTCCAGCTCAGGGACGGCAGGCTGAACTGAACTCTTCCAGCAGTTTCCCTCACTGCCAGTCCGAGAGCTGCAGCACTGCACAGTTTAGTGTTTTCCTGCTTCAACACCTGATAAAGCTCATGAAGGGCTTCACAATGACACCAGTGAGTTTGATCAGGCGGAACAGTGCTGTAAAACACCTCACTATACTGACCTCAGATCAGCAGGACTGTCTCGGTCTCTGAAGTTTTCTGGGTGTCCCATTGACCGGTCACTCTTCATGGACACGCAGCTGGGTTCTGGTGAGTCTGATCTCTTTCTCTTCATCATCATGCTAGAACACATTTTATTTGAGCAAAAACAAAATGACATTTCACGCTAATATAATATCACTGCTATATTTTTATGAGTCTATATTCAGTTTGAATTAGTGGTGCTCATTAAAATTTCCAGCCGAAACAGCAGCAAATCTACGGAGACGATTTCATGCCACCCTAAAATACAAAGGTGATTTTAGGATGATGAGAAAAAAAAAAAAAGAAAAAAAAAATCACCATGATGTATTGTTTTATAGTGAGCAGCACAAAGAAACTGTGCCATGTTTAAATGCAATGCATAGGGTCTAATTGGAAGCCATGGCTAATGGTTAGAGAAGCAGCTTTGGGATCAAAAGGTCACTGGTTGGATTCACTGGACCAGTAGGAATTGCCCTGAAGTGCCCTTGAGCAAGGCACCGAACCCCACGCTGCTCTGGGTATGTTGCACATTGCTGTGGATAAGGGCGTCTGCTAAATGCCATTAAAATTTTCAGTGTGATGTGAAGAGAATGCGCCTCAGTGAGAATCAATTCATCATTTTGCATCTTGTTCAGCCACAAACCAGAAAAGCCATGCTCAGGGATTACATTACTCACAATTTAATGATGAATGCTGAAATGGTGCCAGCAGGAAATGAAAATCATCGTTCAATCACAACTCTCTAGCAAATGGGGGCATGGTTGAAGAAAACTGCCTTGGAGAGCCGCTCCAGATCTAATGGATTAGCCGACTAACCAGACGTACGCTGAATGCTGACATGGCTGAGGTACGCAAGACCGTAGCTGGACTGTGCAGGAAGGCGCTCAGCAGCCTCAACATCGGCCATTCCTGTCGACGACAGGATGTTGAGTGACTATCATAGGTTGTTTTCCTCAACCACACCCCCCGGTTGCTAGAGAGCTGCGATTGGACAGTTGGGCATTGATTCTCATCATGAAATTGTGTAATGTAATCCCTAAGCATGGCTTTTCTGGTTCGTGGCTGAACAAGTCAAGTCAACTTTATTGTCAAATATGCTCTACATGCTCGACATACAGCACAGATGAAATTTCAGTCCTCTCTGACCCACGGTGCAAACAGGCAATGCAATAAATAAAAATAGAATAACTGAAATAAACAAACAATATAAACACACACACACACACACACACAATAAAAATTAGAGCAAAAGAACATAAAATAAACAGTCAAGGGCACTTGAGGTAGAGCAGGTAAACATGAAATAAGCAGAATAAACAATAAACTAGCAGCTGTTAAGGTGAGGTAGTGCGGAATAGTGCAAATGAGCGAGGTAAAGTGAGATGTGCGGTCCCTGAGTTCAGTGTGTTAAAGAACATTGAGTGTGTGTGTGTGTGTGTGTGTGTGTGTGTGTTGGGGGGAAGTGAGGGTGACATGATGTCAGATGCTGAAGGGGGGGCAGGGGGATGTGCGAGCAGAATCTGTGGCGGGGGCAGAGGGGGGCGGAGGGGCAGAACAGGGAGGGAGTTGAGCCTCCTGACCGCCTGGTGAAAGAAACTGTTCTTGATCCTGCTGGTTTTGGCCCGGAGACTCCGCAGTCTCCTCCCCGACGGCAGCAGGCTGAAGAGGCTGTGAGATAGATGGATGGGTGGGGTCACCTGCAATCCTGATGGCTGCCAGATGTTAACCTAACCTGTGCTCACTCTAGGACCCAAATTGTTTTAGCGAAAAGTGCTAAAGACTCAAATTTTTTTTAGCAATTTGCAATTTCGCTTGGCAAGAAACGCTAAAAGAACAATTTTCTGTTTAGCAAAGTAATTTCTTTAGCAAGATATGTTATACTTCTAAATGTTTCTTGCACTGACATAATATTGAAAAATGAATTGTTATTGTAGTTTGTTGGTGTTTCAATAGTGTTTGCAAGCTTGTTTCCTGCCTTTGTCTTTCCATGTTCCTGATTTATGTTCATAGCATGCTTATTTATTCCTGAATCCTCTTATACGGCTTTATATTAGCTGATCACACAAACCTGAACTCTGCCTGCCATGGTTTAGGGAGTATACAATATTCAAGGTTGAGCAACCTTACAGAGTCGTATAAACTATGTTCAATGGAAAGGTGATATATCACTTTATATTAGTGGCCTATACAGATTTGAGCTCTATCTGCCATGGTTTGGGAGTTATAGGCAATTCAAGTTGAGCGACCTCGAGTCTGACCTTTCAAGGTCCCTCGAGGTCATGTATGCTATGTTCAGGAAAATGCTGATTTCATATTAACTCCTCATACAAACTTGAGCTTCATCTGCCATGGTTTGGGAGTTAGAGGCCATTTAGAGGTCCATGGTAACCCAAGGTCATGTATACATTTGAACTGGCCAAGTTGGCCTGGCCAACATCAGTGTTGGGCCTTGCTAATATATTAATTTTATTTTTTTTCAAAATTCTATTTTAACATCTCAACCACTGGTATTGCCTCGTGTGTGTGTGTGTGTGTGTGTGTTCATGATTGAGATGTGTGTGTGTATAATTGGGATCCGTGTGTGTGTGTGTGTGTGTGTGTGTGTGTGTGTGTGTGTGTGTGTGTGTTTAGGGGGAGGGGGGTGTCTTTATGGGTAGGATGAAGGGAGCTCAGGGAGTTAAAATCAATGGTTGTTTCTTATAAATGAATCTCATAACCCAAATATAACGATATTCACCATTAATTTCTCAAATGAAATAGTTGCAGTCAAACCTTTGAACCATGTGCGGCAAAACGCTCTGAAAACAAGCTACACTTGGTCGATACATCCTGGTTCATCTGTGAGTTCTTCCAGAGTTCTGTCAGGGTTGAGATTATGTAGAAAATGCGTCTTTAGAATGGTTATATCGCGTTTTTATCCCTGTTATGACCCTGGTGCCAGGGGGCGTGTGTGTGGTTGTGTGAGTGCATATGTGGTTTTTTTTCCTCTCTCTCTCTCTCTCAGGTGGACGCCCCTTCCTCTTATACGCAGCTGTTCCCACTCACCTCGTTGAGGGGCCGCGTTAAAAGCGAGAGGGAGACGCCTTTGGAGAGAGCGCGAGCCGGCGGGCTGTGGCGAGAGTGCGCGTGAGCCGGCGGGCTGTGGCGGTGACTGTTAGGAGAGAGAGAGAGAGAGAGAGAGAGAGAGAGAGAGTTGTGAGCCGGCGGGCTGTGGCGGTGACCGTTAGGAGAGAGAGAGAGAGAGAGAGTTGTGAGCCGGCGGGCTGTGGCGGTGACCGTTAGGAGAGAGAGAGAGAGAGAGAGCTGTGAGCCGGCGGGCTGTGGCGGTGACTGTTAGAAGAGAGAGAGAGAGAGAGAGAGAGAGAGAGAGAGAGAGTTGTGAGCCGCATCTAGCGAGAGTGCGCTGTGCTGCTCCTTTAAGGGGAAAGGCGCGCGCGTAATCCCGGATCTGTTTGGTTGTGGTTTGTTTGTTGTGTTGGTGAGAGAACTTCACTCTTGTTTGTTTTTCCTTTGTTTGCAGACCAGTGACTTTAGTTTTTTTTTTTTTCTATTTTGTGAATAAAAACGGTTTCCGTTTCAGCCGAGTCCGCCTCCTTGTCCTCTTTTTCCTCCTGGGTCGTTTTGGTTTATCTCGGTTGCTTCCCCCCCCCATTTTGCCGCGGGGAAGGTAAATCCCTAACTGAGAAAGCTAACAGAATATTCTAATGTGTTCTCACTTTTTAGATAAAGTTTGTCATACGTAAAGTCAGATAATTTATTTTAAACAAACCTCGCTATAATCTTGTTCACTAATGAGCGAGAATTGCCGACATTATCAGCGCAACTCGGAAATTGATCAGTTTATATGTAAGGTCCGATGCTATTGGAAGACGTAATTTGCGATCAACCAATAAGAAGCTTCGAAACTCGGGGGCGTTGGTTATAAATCAAAACATCGAAGATGGACACGAAAGGTATTGTTTATCTTGAGAAATCACAATTGTTTGATGGATTTTGCTTAAACTTTAAATGACTTTCGCATAAAATGCGAATACAGATGATTTTCTTTTCGCAAATTGGAATAAAACTTCGCAATTTGCAGACGTGCGAGGGGCTAGCGTGAGCCCAGCTAACCACATGTCTTTGGACTGTGGGGGAAACCGGAGCACCCAGAGGAAACCCACACAGAAAGGCCCCCCATCAGCCGCTGAGCTTAAACCCAGAACCTTCTTGCTGTGAGGCGACAGTGCCAACCACTACGCCATCATGCCGCCCAATCTTGCTCTTGTTGTTTTACATGTGCGTCCACTTCCACCTCTCACACGTTACACAAACAACACCAAGACAAAAACCACTGTGGAAAATATCGTGCTACATGGATACAATCTCACTCAATTGGGCACTGGGGGTATTCATATATTTTTGCACACAAAACAAGCATAAAGAAAATAAAGTGTAGCCATAAAACACCTCACTATAATGACCTCTCATCAGCAGAACTGTCTTTATGTCCAAAGTTAACTGGCTTTATCTTTGACCAGTCACTCTTCATGGATACACAGCTGGCTTCTGGTGGGTCTGATTTCCTTCTCTTCTCCTACCTCAGAATACTCTTTGTTGACCACAATTCTGCCTTCAACATGGTCATCCCCCACAAACTCACTCAAACTGTCCACACTTGGTTTGCACCCCACCCTCTGTGACTGGCTCATCGACTTCCTGACTGGCAGGCCCCAGATTGGCAGGATTGGTAATAGGACTTCATCCAGCATCATCTCAAACACTGGCACCCCACAGGGATGCGTCCTCAGCCCCATCCTCAACACCCTGTTCACCCACGACTGTGTCACCTCCCACAAGGACATCATCATCCTGAAGTTCACGGACAACACCGTAGTGATAGGACGCATCACTGGCGGAAATGAAATGGCCTACAGGAGGGAGGTGGCCAGTCTGGTGTCATGGTGTGAGGACAACAACTTCACCCTTAACATGGACAAGACAAAGGAGATGATAATGGACATGAGGAAGGAGAGGAGACCTCATCGGCCACTGTTCATCCGGGAGCTTGAGGTGGAGAGGGTGAGCAGCTTCAAATACCCAGGTGTTCACATCAGTGAGGACCTCACGTGGGACACCTAACACCACACAGCTGGTTAGGAAGGCTCAACAGTGGCTGTACTTTTTGAGGAAGTTTGGTATGTCACCCAAGATCCTCAGCAACTTCTACAGCTGCGTGATTGAGAGCATCCTGACCAACTGCATCACTGTGTGGTACGGCAGCACTACGGCTATGGACCGCAAACGCCTGCAGAGGGTGGAGAAGACTGCCGAGAGGATCACCAGAACTCCACTGCCCTCTCTGCAGAACATCTACCACCGCAGAGTTCACAGGAGAGCTGCCTCCATCCTCAAAGACCCCACCTGCCCCAGCACAGACTGTTCACACTCCTACCCTCAGGCCGGAGGTACAGAGGTGTGAAATGCAGGACTGTCAGACTAAAGAACTCTTTCTTTCCCACCGCCATCAGACTCCTGTCAGCTGTTCAGGAGTCTATAACCATGGACTTTCCTCCCTGTAAACTGTCCTTGACTGTTTACATCTGTTTGCACAGGTTTGCATATTACTGCCCTTTTTCACTGCTACATTCTATCATTGCCTTATTTTTGTATTATACTGCCCGTTTTGCACTACATTACCTTTATTTTGTACTATACTGGTGGTTTTTTTGCTTTTATTTTGCACTATATTGCCTTTACTTTGTATTATTTCTTCCACCTATTTATTGTTGTAATTTGACATTCATGGTGGACAGCAAACTAATAATTTCATTGTGCAAGAGGACATGTGCCCTGTGATGACCTGGCGACTTGTCCAGGGTGTACCCCGCCTTTCGCCCGTAGTCAGCTGGGATAGGATCCAGCTCGCCTGCGACCCTGTAGAACAGGATAAAGCGGCTACAGATAATGAGATGAGAAGAGGACATGTTCCTTACTGTGCAGATGACAATCAACACTTTGAAACTTCATCTTTCTGGAACACATTTTATTAGAGCAGAAACAAAAAGAGATATGCATGCTCATATCATATCACTGCTATATTTACAGTATGACTCAATATCTATTTTTAGTGTTGCACATAATGCATTAAAATTTTTAGAAAATCACATAAAACAGACAAATAACGTAATCTCAACTCATATCATCTGTAGCCGCTTTATCCTGTTCTACAGGGTCGCAGGCGAGCTGGATCCTATCCCAGCTGACTACGGGCGAAAGGCGGGGTTCACCCTGGACAAGTCGCCAGGTCATCACAGGGCTGACACATAGACACAGACAACCATTCACACTCACATTCACACCTACGCTCAATTTAGAGTCACCAGTTAACCTAACCTGCATGTCTTTGGACTGTGGGGGAAACCGGAGCACCCGGAGGAAACCCACGCGGACACGGGGAGAACATGCAAACTCCGCACAGAAAGGCCCTCGCCGGCCACGGGGCTCGAACCCGGACCTTCTTGCTGTGAGGAGACAGTGCTAACCATGATACCACCATGCCACCACATAAGAAGAAGAAAAAGAAGAAGAAGAAGACGACGACTGTGACTAAAGTCACAGTAATTTGTGCTAGCTATTACAAACCGGGATGTCTGGTCACCGTACCCTATAGATCTGGAACAGTAAGAGAAAGACAGTGAGGAAAAATTGCGCCCTGCCGCCCTGAACAAATTAAAAAAAAAAAAAAAAAGATTGAAAAAATCATGAAAATTGACAGAGTTCTAAGTGACTGAAAAAAAAATCCCATTTTTGATGGATCATTTTGGTTCAGTGATCCAGATCAGCATCAAAAGTCATCACAATGTCCAGTTGTGCTTGAAAGTTTATGAACCCTTTAGAATTTTCTATATTTCTGCATAAATGAACTAAAACATCAGATTTTCACACAAGTCCTAAAAGTAGATAAAGAGAACCCAGTTAAACAAATGAGAAAATCATTATACTTGGTCATTTATTTATTGAGGAAAATGATCCAATATTACATATCTGTGAGTGGCAAAAGTATGTGAACCTCTAGGATTAGCAGTTAATTTGAAGGTGAAATTAGAGTCAGGTGTTTTCAATCAATGGGATGACAATCAGGTGTGAGTGGGCACCCTGTTTTATTTAAAGAACAGGGATCTATCAAAGTTTGATCTTCACAACACATGTTTGTGGAAGTGTATCATGGCACGAACAAAGGAGATTTCTGAGGGCCTCAGAAAAAGCGTTGTTGATGCTCATCAGGCTGGAAAAGGTCACAAAACCATCTCTAAAGAGTTTGGACTCCTCCAATCCACAGTCAGACAGATTGTGTACAAATGGAGGAAATTCAAGATCATTGTTACCCTCCCCAGGAGTGGTCAACCGACAAAGATCACTCCAAGAGCAAGGCGTGTAATAGTCGGTGAGGTCACAAAGGACTCCAGGGTAACTTCTAAGCAACTGAAGGCCTCTCTCACATTGGCTAATGTTAATGCTCATGAGTCCACCATCAGGAGAACACTGAACAACAATGGTGTACATGGCAGGGCTGCAAGGAGAAAGCCACTGCTCTCCAAAAAGAACATTGCTGCTTGCCTGCAGACAAGCCAGAAAGCTATTGGAAAAATGTTTTGTGGACGGATGAGACCAAAATAGAACTTTTTGGTTTAAATGAGAAGCGTTATGTTTGGAGAAAGGAAAACTCTGCATTCCAGCATAAGAACCTTATCCCATCTGTGAAACATGGTGGTGGTAGTATCATGGTTTGGGCCTGTTTTGCTGCATCTGGGCCAGGACGGCTTGCCATCATTGATGGAACAATGAATTCTGAATTATACCAGCGAATTCTAAAGGAAAATGTCAGGACATCTGTCCATGAACTGAATCTCAAGAGAAGGTGGGTCATGCAGCAAGACAACGACCCTAAGCACACAAGTCGTTCTACCAAAGAATGGTTAAAGAAGAATAAAGTGAATGTTTTGGAATGGCCAAGTCAAAGTCCTGACCTTAATCCAATGGAAATGTTGTGGAAGGACCTGAAGCGAGCAGTTCATGTGAGGAAACCCACCAACATCCCAGAGTTGAAGCTGTTCTGTACGGAGGAACGGGCTAAAATTCCTCCAAGCCGGTGTGCAGGACTGATCAACAGTTACCGCAAACGTTTAGTTGCAGTTATTGCTGCACAAGGGGGTCACACCAGATACTGAAAGCAAAGGGTCACATACTTTTGCCACTCACAGATATGGAATATTGGATCATTTTCCTCAATAAATAAATGACCAAGTATAATATTTTTGTCTCATTTGTTTAACTGGGTTCTCTTTATCTACTTTTAGGACTTGTGTGAAAATCTGATGATGTTTTAGGTCATGTTTATGCAGAAATATAGAAAATTCTAAAGGGTTCACAAACTTTCAAGCACCACTGTAATACAGCCCAGAGGAAGTTTGGTGCTGATTGGCTGAAAACTGAGGGAGAAAGTGTCCTAAAAAACAGAATAATAAAGTAGAAAGATCCTGAGTAAGAGTGTGCGCCAGTGCTGCGGGTGAGAGTGAACATTGTGAGGAGTTCTCCTAGTGGGAATGCGATGGGAATTCTGCAGGAAGCCCGGAGAGGAAATGGAGAGGCCGTTCTGGGGGCCTGTTTTTGTTTCCTGGATATTTAATCCTTTATAAAATGGACATTTGAAATTAATAGTCGATCAAAGCGCTGCTGTTAGTGACAGTAACCCGGTTCCGGAACCCTGTGTGTAAAGGAGCGGAGTTCACTGCGAGAACCATCAGCTTTAAATCCCGTGTCCACAGGAACGCTTTACTAAAGCACACAGCTCTGTCCCTCACAGCGCGCGTTTACAACATTCACCTATAATAGTCTTAGATTTCAGTGTACTTACAGTGTTCTCTCCCTCAGCCCGCTCCCCCGGACCCGCTCGGTTCGGTTCGTCTCGGAATGAAACCGATAACTTTCACTCGCGCTCTCAGGTCTCCGCGCTGCACCACCTGCTGGTCACAGCGTGTAACTGCACCCGGAAACTCCCCCTCAGCAAACCCCCGCCCAACTTCAAACCAAAAGGCACGTGACTTCTGGTCTGTGACACCACGTGATGATTTAAATCGGCCAAATCAATCAAAGAAAAACACAAACACAACACATAAACACAAAGCTTTAAAAGTTTTATCCCACAGTGGAGTTGTGGGATAAAACTGATTCAGTATTTTTGTGCTGTTTGCTTTTACAGACTCCAGGGAGTGAAAATCTCATCTCATTATCTGTAGCCGCTTTATCCTGTTCTACAGGGTGGCAGGCGAGCTGGATCCTATCCCAGCTGACTACGGGCGAAAGGCGGGGTTCACCCTGGACAAGTCGCCAGGTCATCACAGGGCTGACACATAGGCCAAGTTTACATTAGACCGTATCCGCACTGTAAACCCGAATAAGTTGAGTTTACTTAAAAAAATTGAGGAAAGTGGTTGCCTTAAAAAAAATAAGTAATTATTAATAATTGAATTGAGTACCTTAAACTTACAATCTTCTGGTAAGTTTAAGGTACTCAATTCAAGTTTAACTTTCCTCAATTTTTTTAAGTAAACTCAACTTATTCGGGTTTACAGTGTGTCTCGTTTTCTTCGCGGATGCACTGTCCGTTTACATTAAACCGCCTGGAAACGCCGGGAAACGGGAATCCGCCAGTGTCCACGTATTCAATCCAGATCGTGTCTGGTCCGGTGCTGTGTAAACATTGAGATACGCGAATACGCTGTGCTGAGCTCTAGCTGGCGTTGTCATTGGACAGCATCACTGTGACATCCACCTTCCTGATTCGCTGGCGTTGGTCATGTGACGCGACTGCTGAAAAACGGCGCGGACTTCCGCCTTGTATCACCTTTCATTAAAGAGTATAAAAGTATGAAAATACTGATGCAAATACTGCCCATTGTGTAGTTATGATTGTCTTTAGGCTTGCCATCCTTCCACTTGCAAGTGGTAAGTGATATGCGCTGGGATCACACACAGCGGCTCAGTCCCGAATCACTGCTCGTGCACTTCACTCGCGCGCTGTGTGAGCTGCGCAGGGCCGGAGTGCGCACCCTCCAGAGGGCACTCGCTGTTCAGGGCGGAGTGATTTGGAGTGCAGGATGCCTGCGGAGCCGAGCGTATCCGTGTATTGGTGTTGCTGTGTGCACGCAAATCGTGTATTAGCGTTGCGGTGTGCACACTAATCGTTTTAAAAACGTTAATCTGATGATCCGCTGATACGGTCTAATGTAAACAGGGCCATAGACACCCATTCACACCTACGATCAATTTAGAGTCACCAGTTAACCTAACCTGCATGTCTTTGGGGGAAACTGGAGCACCCGGAGGAAACCCACGCAGACACGGGGAGAACATGCAAACTCCGCACAGAAAGGCCCTCGCCAGCCACGGGGCTCGAACCCGGACCTTCTTGCTGTGAGGCGACAGCACTAACCACTACACCACCGTGCCGCCCGGGAATGAACATCTAAAACTTTATTTTGTGTTGGAGTGCTGTTTGGATATTTGTATTATACTTATTGTATTTTTCTGACTTGCACTGTTGTGTGTGTGTGTGTGTTATGGTTGGTGTATCACTAGTAAGTTTTTAAAGTGCATATTCTGGACCAATTTAATTTTTTTTATATGAAAGTACAACCCCGATTCCAAAAAAGTTGGGACAAAGTACAAATTGTACTGTGTGTTTACAGCCATCGGATACAGAATGGTGCAGAGAGAAAATATCCAGGTGTCCAAGGTCTGTTAAGGCCATGGCTATGGGTGCAACCTTAAAGTGCATATCACAGGTAAATTCAGGAGCAAAATCAATGTAATTCTCCTATTTTATATTAAACTTTGTTCAAATATCTGTCACATTTTGCATTTTGTGCAATTTTTTTACCTTGCACAATACCAGAAAAATTCAGTTGAGATCAAGCCATTCGAGGCGAATTCGTCCACCTCTGAAAAAACTTGGCATTTGGATTTCCTGGGAAACACTGAGTTTCGTGACGTCGCGTGCGGGACGCCTCCCTCTGAATCCTACGTCAGCGCTGGTTTGTTTATGAGAAACGACCTGGTGGTTTTCTGCAAATTTCTTCAACGGTATCACGTAATTATTAAAATGGTTAACAGATTGTAGGACTTTGAGCGGGTGGGTGGAGCACAGAAGTACGGCAGGCCAGAACTGAGTTCCAAAAAAACTCTTTATTTGCAGCTTTTCAGCTTTACACTCTCCCAGCCACACACGCACGCACACACACATCAGTCGTCTGGTTGGGGAGAGAGCTCCCTTCCTCTGCTCTCTCTCTCTCCTTATATAGGGCATCGTCACTGGGGAAGACACACAAATACAGGTTAATTGACATCAGGTGTAGTGGTTCTGCCACTTACCGTATCTTCCCTGACTCTGCCCTCTGGTCACAGACCGACGCTTGACCACGCCCCCGCTGCCACATACCCCCACCACCCAACTCAGGCCGGGCAGCCACCCGGCCTGCAGCCGACTCCCCCCAACGGGAGAGGAAGTCCGCCATGACTATCTGTGTCCCTGGCCTGTGGATCACCTTGAAGTTAAAGGGCTGGAGTGCCAGATACAAACGGGTGATCCGCGCGTTGGCATCCTTCATGCGGTGGAGCCACTGGAGGGGCACGTGGTCCAAACAGAGGGTGAAAGGGCATCCCAGCAGGTAGTAGCGGAGGGCGAGGACCGCCCACTTGATGGCTAGGCACTCTTTCTCTATGGTGCTGTAGCGCCCCTCACGCACCGACAGCTTTTTGCTGATATACAGCATGGGGTGATCCTCCCCCTCCACCTCCTGGGACAGAACAGCCCCCAGCCCTCTGCCTGACATGTCCGTCTGCAACATAAAGGGGAGAGAAAAGTCAGGGGAGTGTAACAGTGGCCCCCCACACAGTGCAGCCTTCACCTCAGAGAAAGCCCACTGGCATTGCTCCGTCCACTGGACTGGATCTGGAGCCCCCTTTTTAGTGAGATCAGTCAGTGGGCTGTTGACATCCGAATAATTAGGTATAAACCTACAATAGTAGCCAGCCAGCCCCAGGAACTGTCTCACCCCCTTTTTGGTCTTGGGCCTCAGGCAGGCTGCAATCGCTGTTGTCTTATTAATTTGGGGACGCACCTGCCCATTGCCCAAGTGAAAGCCCAAATACCATACTTCCACCCACCCAATCGCACACTTCTTTGGGTTGGCGGTGAGACCCGCTCGCCTCAGCGACCTAAGGACGGCCCTCAGGTGTTGCAGATGCCGCGGCCAGTCATTACTATAGATTATGATGTTGTCTAAGTATGCGGCCACATAGGTGGCGTGGGGGCAGAGGACCCTGTCCATAAGCCGCTGGAATGTAGCGGGTGCCCCAAACAGCCTAAAAGGAAGTGTGACAAATTGGTGTAAGCCAAACGGTGTGGAAAAGGCCGTTTTTTCTCGGGATAGTGGAGTCAAGGGGATCTGCCAATAGCCCTTTGTCAAATCCAGTGTCGAATAAAAGCGAGCCATGCCTAGTCGATCGAGCAACTCATCAATATGAGGCATTGGGTACGCATCGAATTTAGACACCGCGTTGACTTTTCTATCGTCCACACAGAACCGGACCGACCTGTCGGCCTTGGGAACCAAGACCACCGGGCTGCTCCAGTCACTGTGGGACTCCTCGACGATGCCCATTTCAAGCATGGCCTCGAGTTCTTCCCAAACCACCTTTTTCTTGTGTTTGGGCAGCCTGTAAGGGCGGCTGTGCACTACCACCCCCGGGGGCGTCTCAATGTGGTGTTCTATGAGGCGGGTGCGGGCGGGCAGGGGCGAGAACACGTCTGAAAATTCGGCCTGCAACTGGGCAACCTCCGTGAGTTGGGTCAGGGAGAGGTGGTCTCCACAGGGGACTGGAGAGGTAAGCGATGTCAATGTTCCCTTTTGAACCTCCGGCCCCAGCTCTGCCTTCTCTGGACCAACAACACCAATGCCACGGGGACCTCCTCATTCCAGAGTTTGAGCAGATTGAAGTGGTAAATCTGTAGCGCCCTACCCCTGTCCATTCACCTCACCTCATAGTCAACGTCCCCAACTCGCCGTGTGTTAGAACCTGTGTCTGTCTCAGTTCAGATGCGTTGACGTAAGAGCGCTCTGGAGCAGGGAGAAAACAAACCACACGAATGAAATCAATCTGGTTTATTCAGGCACTGCTCAGTGATACACAAAAAGAGCAGGGTTTATATACATCAGAAGCTTTCGTGACAAGATAGGTAAGGGGCCCGGGGGCACAAGGTGAACTCGCCAGATAAGGAGTCGTTTTTATTATACATGAAAGAGCAGAATGTACACCCCCTAGAACAGGAGGGTCCAGGAATGTGGTTTCAGCGAAACTAGAAGGTACAGAGAAGAGCAGAAGAGTATGTTCTCGCGGCTATGCACGTTTACCAGGATGTGAACAGGTCATAAGTTCAGTACAGCTATGCACGAGAACACACATACAATCTTACAATCCCCTCTTTTATACTTTGTTTACAGAGTATAACTACAGTTTAGACTCTAATGTATTGGCAGACATAGGGGTGTAACCAGAGTGCGCAACCATCATATTGTAGATCCTATCCATACAGCAACGAAACAGAAAAGGGCCACATATGCAAACGAGAAGACCAATCACCAGTACAGGAATAATCATAGAGATGTATGGGGCCAGTCCCCCAAAGAGGACATGCAGCCACCCCCAGCCCCAAGTAGAGCTGGCCTGCTCGTCCATTTTTAAATCATGGGCTACTTGTCGCATTTTTTCTAGCTGACGTGTAATGTCACCTAAACTCGGATCATCATTAGCGGGGACGAAAGTGCAGCATGAATCATCTACCATAGCACAGACACCACCCTCCTTGGCGAGGAAAATGTCCAGGGCCATGCGATTTTGAGTAGTCATTAAGCGCAATGCTGTTAACTCGACACGGATGCCTTCTATGGCGGCGTTAGTGGCGTTAACGAAGGTAGCCAGACGATAGTGAGTCACTTCCAGTTGATTCCAGACCTGGGTTAGACCGTATTGGGGAACTAATGATTGCCAGAATTTATTCCATTTGCTTTCTAATTGATGTTCGGGCGGCGGGAAGGAATCGTCGCTTACAGAACGCCTGGTGCGCGGACGTCCCGGAGACTTACCTGATGGCAAGACAATCATGATTTTGCTTTTAAATTGTGTTAGACCACAACGTCCGTTCCACATAAATGGAAGGGAGAGATAAACTCCTGTCCCGCAGACCCAATACCAATCATCGCCTAACGGGTCGGTGCCTACTATGTCGGGGGCAATGACAGAGCAGTTCCGGGAAGATGTACATGTGGCATTTTGAAGATAGGCTTCATATGTACTCGAAGAATTATACTCATCCAGGATTGTTCCACAATGCTGTCGGGAGAGCAGTCCTAATGAAAAGTTCGTATTTCCCTGTCGTTCTACACACACTGGGAACACAAATTTTGGTGGTACCTGAGCCGAGAACCCTTGAGGTCGAAACATTTCTGGAATCCAAAACTTCCGCATCGTTCGTATAGATTTTAAGCAATCAGTTAGGTTATTCGACGTGTTCTTGTGACAATTGTGCAAGCCTTTTACCTGCGAGTGGTTAGAGAATTCGGAATGAGTGTGTGTTTGATTAACTGTATACCCTCCCAGACACACCAAAGTTAAACATGAGCGAGCTAACTGTTGTAAGGCGCCAAACGAGCCGTTCTGCGACCTAGGAGCGAGAGACACAGATGCTGAGCTCACAGGCATTAAATGACAGACATAACATGATTCATTAGTATGTTGTTTAGCAGTCCAGTTGGCAAATTGCCAAAAAACGTTGTCCTCGTGGCTGGCTTGAGCGGGATTCCCTGCTCCAAGCACTAAGACCAATACCAGAAGGAAAGTCATACTGGTCACTGACTTTGTTCTTTCTGTGTCCACAGGATGTAGATAGTTGAAGGTAGCCCAGGCTCACGTGTCTTTCAGATTCTTTAGCCCAGAAGTCTGCAGGACTCACCGACCATCCCCTCTTTGTAGATCAGCCGAAACCGGATTATTCCAGATGCTGGGGAGAGGATCCCTGAAAAGGCCGTCAGCTGTTGTCACAACAACCTTCTGTAACACAAAAACCTGTTAGACATCATCATCATAGATTCAATTTACTATTGGAGCCTTCTTGATTCGGCTGGCGTGGATCCACTGTGGAAAAAGGTCAGTTAGTACAGCCGTTCGAGTTACAGCGAGCACATCCGTGGGTTCACTGTAGGGCGGTTCCTCCAAAGGAGCGCCTAATTTCGCAAATTTCTTTACCAACACTTTATCCCCTACCTCAAAGGGGTGAGTGGGTGCCTCAGGAATGGGAGGCTTTTTGGAATTTAGTCTCGTCCAGTACTCATCCAACACCCGCATGAGACCCACGGCGTACTCACTGAGATGTACATCAAGATCACTCGTTCCTATAGCCTGCATACCTCTGCGCCAGGGTGTAGGAAAAGGCCGGCCCATCACGAGCTCGTACGGAGACAGGTTGTCGAGGGCCACTTGAGCGGTCATTCGCATGTCAGCGAGAACTAAAGGCAAAACTTGTACCCAATTTTTAGTACCAGCTTCTTGCATGGCTTTACGCAGCTTACCCTTGATTGTTCTGTTTGCGCGCTCCACAATGCCGGAGGACTGCGGATGGTACGGGATGTGGAAACGCCAATGGATCTTTAAGTCTTTACACAGTTCTTGTGTCACCTTAGAGGTGAACGGCGTACCTTTGTCAGAGTCTATCCCTACCGGGAGACCATAACGCGGAATGATTTCTTGCGTCAATTTGTTTACCGCCGTGCGAGCGTCTTCTTTCCCGCAAGGGAAAGCCTCCACCCATCGTGAAAATTTGTCGACCATGACCAAGAGATACTTAAAGGGGCCCTGTTTTGGCATGTGAGTAAAGTCAATCTGCCATTCCTGGAACGGCGTGTCAGGTATGGGAAGGTGCTGATGTACCGCGCCTGGTTTAGATGGATTATTCTGGGCGCACGTTAAACATCTGTCTAGAATGTGATGTACATCGGTGTGTATTTTGTCGATGCAAAATATTTTGGATAAATCCTCCACTACCCCCCTTCGTCCGCGGTGAGTGGGACCATGAAACTCGCGGACGAGAAATGGAGTGCAATGTCTAGGCAAACAAAGGCGGCCCTGAGCATCGATCCGAACGCCGTCAGACGGCTGCGCGCCGCATGAGTCCCAGAAATGGTTGTCTGAGGCCGAAGCGGAGGCCTGGAGGGAGATCAAGTCAATGTCCGGAAGAACGGCACTAATCATACGGCTGGATGAGACCAGGGAGAGAGTAAGCGAAGGCGGAAAAACACCGGAGGCAGCCGCGGCTTTGGCAATGCGATCGGCGAGAGAGTTTCCCCTGATCTCAAAAGAGTCCCCAATACAATGAGCACGAGTCTTAACAATGGCTAAAGAGCGCGGGAGAAGACACGCTGTAATAAGATCAGTAACAAGCGAAGAATGAGAAATGGGCTTACCGTCTGCAGTGGTGAACCCACGCGAAGCCCAAATCCGACCAAAGTCGTGAGCAACGCCGAAAGCGTAACGTGAGTCAGTGTAGATAGTGACGTCTGTGTCCTGAGCAATAACACATGCACGGGTTAGAGCGTATAGTTCGGCAGCCTGAGCCGAGGAGAAAGGAAGAGAAAAAGCTTCAACAGTTTCATCAGGAAGGCGGCACACAGAATAACCACACACGAAAACGCCGTCAGAGGGGCGTGAGCACGAGCCGTCCACAAACAGCGAATCACCTGAAAGTAACGGGGTGGAGCGTAAGTCGGGGCGGATACTTGTCTCGAAAAGAATGCTAGAAATGCAGTCGTGTGTTTCAGAAGGAAGAAAATCATCCTGTGAATTGAGGAGGCGCTGAAGCGCGTGCGCGAGAGAATCAAAGGAGGAGGAGGGCTTAACAGTAAGGTTTTCGGTGGCCAAAAGAATAGACTCGTATCCAGAGCGACGCTGCGCAGATAAATGCTGGGTACTGAGGTTCTTTAAAACGTGCACTACATCATGTGAGGTGTGGAGAACGAGCGGGTGAGACAAAACCAGCCGTTCAGCGTCCGTGACCATGACAGCACATGCAGCCACCGCCCTGAGGCAAGCAGGGAGACCCTGTGCCACAGAATCAAGAGTTTTAGAGAGGAACGCACAAGGCCGCATACCCCCCCCGTGCTCCTGCGCCAAAACCCCAGACGCAGTTCCCTGCTGGTTGCACACATATAAATGAAACGGCAAACGGTAATTCGGAAGTCCGAGAGCAGGGGCCGAGCATAAAGCCTGTTTCAAGGCCCTGAAGGCCGTCAGCATCTCATCAGACCACACCAGGGGCTGAGTCAAAGGGTCCGAGTGCAGAATTGCAGAGCGCAGACACTTGTCATAGGTGGAACAGTCAGGAATCCACTGGCGGCAGTAATTGATAAGTCCCAGAAAAGCCATGAGGGCGTGTTTGGTGGCAGGCACCTGAGTGTCTAGGATGACCTGCACACGCTCGGGGCTGAGCCTGCGGGAGCCCTGGGAGAGATCGTGACCCAGATATCGAACAGTGGGGAGGCAGAACTGAAGCTTAGTTCGTGAGACCTTGAAACCTTCTTGCGCCAGAAGAGAGAGGAGAGCGAGTGTGGCTTTAGCGCAAAGGTCCTCGTCCTCCGCCGTTACCAGAAGATCATCCGCGTATTGGAGCACGGAGGAGCCCGAGGGGAGGCACAAATCGGCCAAGGCGTCCCTAACCACGGCTGTGAAGACCGCAGGAGAATCAACATACCCTTGAGGTAACCTGGTCCAGGTGTACTGCTTACCCCTATGCGTAAAAGCAAACAGGGGCTGTGTCTCACAGCCCACAGGGACGCTGAAAAAGGCAGAACAGAGGTCAATCACAGAGAAAAACGCATGTTCACACGGAATCGAGGCCATAAGAGAGGGAACGTCTGGAACTAATGGGGCGACTGGGATAATTAACTCATTAATCTTACGCAAGTCCTGGGTGAAACGCCACGTGCCGTTGGGCTTCCGCACCGGGTTCACTGGGGTGTTATAAGGGCTGACACAGGGAACAACCACACCTTGCTCTAGGAGAGAACACAGAACATCATCAATGCCAGACAGTTTAGCTGGGGAAAGGGGGTACTGTTTTACATATACTGGCGAAGAGTGTTTAATGACCGCCTCGTAAGGGGTACAGTTAACAAAGCCCACCTCGTCCTTATGTTCCGCCCAAAGAGAAGCTGGAAGGTCAGAAAGAGAGGGTGTGAGGTGGGTAACGGCACAAGCAGCATTGAGAAGGTTATGGGGAAGAGAAAGGGAGGTGAGGGCAAGAGCAGCCGACGAAGTGTCGTCTGGTATGTCAACAACCATGTGTGAGCCACTAAAAGAAATAGAGAGCCCTAGGAGGCTCATGAGGTCCCGTCCAAGCAGGTTAAAAGGGCAATCAGGCATGCAAACAAAGGAGTGAGAAAACTTCAGTAAAGGATCAAGGGCACAAGTAACAGAAAGGGGGGGCGTGCAACTGGAATGGAAAGGAACCCCTTCTATTCCCACAGAGCTTACAGACCGTGTAGATAAAGGACCCGCATATTCCCTCCCCACTGAGGACATGGTAGCCCCGGTGTCGAGTAAAAAAGGATATTCAGTCCCTGCCAGGCATAAAACAATAGTGGGAAGATCTTCGTTAAGAGGGGAGCTGAATAAAAGATTTAACATAGCAACGGTCGGGGTTTCATCGCTCTGAGGGCAGCCCTATGGGCGGGCAGGATCTCTCTGCCCTGTGGGGCTTGAACCGGCGCGCATGACGGGTTTCTCGCGTTCCTGCTCATCTCGCTGTTTCGCATGACATTCTCTTATCCAGTGCCCCTCTTTTCCACAATAGTGGCACTTTCCATTTCTCCTCCCTCCCCCGCCGCGCGGTCCCGTTCGGCGACCCCTCTCCTGTCGTCCCTCCGCTCGTCCGCCCGGCACGACGGATAAACATGCTTTATTCGTTTTACAGTCTAAAAGACCATCGCTCTCCAACGTGCGCACCCGCTCCCCGGCCTGACGGAGGACCAGATTATTCCGGTCACTCCAGTGATGTTTTAATACGCTCTGTATTTCGGGGCGACAATTAGACAGAAAGGTGGACAAGAACATTGGGTTCGGGTTTGCCAAATCAAGTTCAAGACCTCCCAAATGTTGCCAAACTTCCCCAAAGCGCTTCCAGAAAGCCGACGTCAGCTCAGAACGCTCCTGTTTGCAATTAGTGACCTGTGACAGGTCTCTATTTGCTTGTTTTAAGGCGAGCAGGTATCGCGTCAACTGCTCGCGAAGCTGCTGCAGTGCGTCCGGCGTGTCTTTCCAAAAGAAGGTAGACACGGTGCGCTGGCGAGGGCGACCGTTTTCCCCTACCGGAGGCAATTCCTCCTTAACATTAACAGCAATATCATTGACGGGGCGGAGGACCTGTACGTTTTCTAACAGGGCCGTCTCATCGTATGCGCCTCCTAATTTATTCTGCAGAATAAACCGGTAGTCGGCTCCCGTTAGCTGACAGTTACGAGAAACATTAATTAACTGATCAACGAAGAGCAGAGGCTTGTCGGGTGACGGAAGAAGTGAGATGATGTCCTTAAGAGCCGACGGGGACGGAGGAGTTATATCAATACCACTGCGCTTTGCAACCCATACACAAGCAGCGTTTTGTGGCGGATAAGGACGCGAGCCGGCGTCTGGACCCACACCATCGGGATTATCCCAATCATCATCATCAGTGTCATCATCGGTGTCGTCACTGCTTTCTTCGTCTTTGCCGGTCTTGGCTGATGCAGGCGCACCTTTTATCCCTCCAGGGCGCTGCCCTCTGTCAACCGTGGGGGGGGGGCACGCAGACACAGCAGCCAGGGACGGATAAATTTTAGGAATCGTTTTTACAGATGACGACGATTTACCAGTAGCTTTTCCGGTCTTACTGTAAGGCGGAGGTTTACTGTCTAACGAGGCTGGAGGAGCAGAAGGAGATTTAGATTTTCCCAACGCCGCCTCCACCGTTTCTGTAGTAACGGGCGCAGATCGAGGCTTCGGGATGGACTTCAAGACTGAACGGGGAGTATAGGCCTGTTTAAAATTATCCCATACCTTTTTCATGTCATACCACTTAGCGTAACCCTCCCGCATATACGGGCGATCCCAACCGGGGTCCCCTAATCCCTCATAAATCATGCGATAGGCTGATGCAAGATAACCAGGATCGAATGTACCTTGACGAGGATAGGAAGGAATTTGAGGGTTGGCCTCAGTCCAACCTGCCAAATTATCGAGCCAGGGAGAAACATAATAAGCAAAACCGCACCTAGTCATCCATTCGGCCGGGGTTTCCCCTGGCGCAGGCTTAGGGAACGAGCTTCCCATCGTACAATGACAACAAACGGATCTGAAGAGGAACAGACAACAAATATAGTACAAATTTGTATAGCGCGCTCTTCCTGGACTCGAACCAGGGAAAACTGTCCTCCGTAGGACACTACGAAACTACTGCCAACCAGGTAGTCAATCAAACATGTCTTACCTGATTGAGAGTATCACGTCGGGGTCACCAAATTGTTAGAACCTGTGTCTGTCTCAGTTCAGATGCGTTGACGTAAGAGCGCTCTGGAGCAGGGAGAAAACAAACCACACGAATGAAATCAATCTGGTTTATTCAGGCACTGCTCAGTGATACACAAAAAGAGCAGGGTTTATATACATCAGAAGCTTTCGTGACAAGATAGGTAAGGGGCCCGGGGGCACAAGGTGAACTCGCCAGATAAGGAGTCGTTTTTATTATACATGAAAGAGCAGAATGTACACCCCCTAGAACAGGAGGGTCCAGGAATGTGGTTTCAGCGAAACTAGAAGGTACAGAGAAGAGCAGAAGAGTATGTTCTCGCGGCTATGCACGTTTACCAGGATGTGAACAGGTCATAAGTTCAGTACAGCTATGCACGAGAACACACATACAATCTTACACCGTGTGACCTCAAAGGGTCCTTGCCACTTGGCAATCAATTTGGAGCTCAATGTGGGCAACAGTATGAGTACTTTATCTCCCAGTGCAAACTCCCTAAGGCACGTACCCCTGTCGTGCAGGCAGATTTGCTGTTCTTGGGCCTGCCGCAAATTCTCCTGGGTTAGGTGTGTGAGTGTGTGGAGTTTTGTGCGCAGGTCGATAACGTATTGAATTTCATTTTTGCTTGGTGAAGGTCTCTCCTCCCAATTTTCCCACAGTACATCTAGGATGCTGCACGGCTTATGCCCATATAATAATTAGAATGGGGAGAACCCCGTGCAGGCTTGTGGGACCTCTCACACTGTGAATAACAGGGGTTCGAGCCATTTATCCCAATTGCGTGTGTCCTCGCGTACAAACTTTTTAATTATATTCTTGAGGGTGCGATTGAACCGTTCAACTAAACTGTCCGTTTGTGGGTAATAAACGCTGGTGCAGCTCGGCTTAATTCCCAGTAACCCATACAGTTCGCGCAGTGTGCATGACATAAACGAAGTGCCTTGATCAGTTAGAATCTCTTTGGGGATTCCGACTCGGGAGATGACGTGGAAGAGCGCTTCCACAATACTATGTGCTGAGATATTGCGAAGAGGCACTGCTTCCAGGTATCGCATTGCATAGTCCACCAGAACTAAAATAAAGCAATACCCTCGTGTTGATTGATCTAATGGCCGAACGAGATCCATCCCAATTCTTTCGAATGGGGTCTCGATTAATGGTAGAGGGCGTAAAGGCGCTTTTGGAATGGCCACTGGATTTACTAACTGGCATTCGCGGCACGCCGTACACCACCTACAGACATCGACACGAATCCCTGGCCAATAGAACTGGGCCATTATTCCGGGTAGTGTCTTATCCTGCCCCAAGTGTCCAGCCATGGGATTAAAGTGAGACGCCTGGAATACCAATTCCCGGTGGCTCTTGGGGATCAAAAGTTGTGTGATCGGCTCGTTAGTCTGAGTGTCCTGCGTCACTAGGTATAACCTATCCTTCATAATGGAAAAATAGGGGAAGGACGGGGTGGCGTTTGCCTGGAGTGTTTGACCATCAATTACTCTCACTTGGTCAAACGCATGCTGCAGAGTCTCATCTCGCGACTGCTCTAACGGGAAATCTGCGAGGGATTCCCTGAGAGAGGGAGGAGGAGCCTGCTGCTCCTCACTCTGATGCGGAGATGACATAGATGGCTCTGTGACAGCTGCTCCTGCCAATGCCACACCAGGACCTCCCCCTGCTGAACTATGGCAGGACCCACTCTTCACTAAATGAGTCATTAACTCCCAAAATCCCAGCCAATCAGTCCCCAAAACTATCGAGTGGGTAAGGCGAGGATTAACTGCCACCTTTACACTAAATTTTTCCCCTCGAAATAGAATGTGGACCGACACTAAAGGGTAGTTGTGAACATCCCTGTGCACACACAACACCTTCACCAATTGTGCTCCCCCCAATGCCTCGTCTTGCACCAGGCTTTGGTGGATTGAGGTCTGATTACAGCCAGAGTCCACCAAAGCCTGATACGTATCCCCTTGGACACTCACTGGTATGCGATACGCTCCGGCCCGATCGAGGGCGGTTCCTGGTGCGTTGGGGATCCGGACCACTGCGCCCGCCTCCATTGCTGAGCACTGATGCTGGAGGTGCCCCGGCTCCCCACAGCACCAGCAAACTGGCCCGGGATCTCTCTCTGCACCGGCGCTCTGGGGCTCACTCACCTGGGGGGGGGGAGACAGACATAGAAGCGGAAAACAGGAGGGCACTACGGGTGCAGCAGGCTGGCTGGGGTGGAGCCGGCCCCCGCCTCCATGGTGGGGGAATGGGGCGAGGACGAGGAACAGAAGGGGAGGGGGAGAGAGAGAGAGAGAGAGAGAGAGAGAAGAGGAGATATGCTGTCCTGCCGTCGGAACAGCTACCAAATTGTCCTCTGCCAGCTCAATGGCCTGATCCAGAGACACCGGGCAATGGCACTGGACCCACTCCGCGGTCCCTTCAGGAAGTCGGGTGATGAACTGCTTCAGTACCACCAGATCAACAATTCCCTCAGTGTTGCGGTTTTCAGCCCTCAGCCACCGCTGGCAGGTGTCCCAGAGTTGCTGGCCAAATGCAAACGGCCAGCTGACCTCCTCTAGGCGTAGAGCATGGAAGCGCTGGTGTTGTTGGTCTGGGGTGCGCCCCACATGCTGGAGGACAGCCCGGTGCAGGTCTGCATAGACCAGCTGGCTGTCGGCAAGGAGCTGTAGTGCGGCCAGCTGCGCCTCGCCCGTTAGCAGGGGGAGGAGGCACTCCACGCGCTGTTCCACCGGCCAGCCCCAGGCCTCTGCTGCTTGCTCGAAGAGCACTAGGAAGGCCTCGGGGTCGTCGTGCGGGCCCATCTTCGTTAGGGTGAGGTGGGAAGGGCCCGCGGCGGTGGAGGTGGTGGACCCCGCCGACATGAGGAGGTGCCGGAACGCCTGACGATCTTCCTGTTGCGCCAGCACCAGGGCCTCGAACCTTTGCGCTTGCTCCTTTCGGAGGGTGACCAGCGCTGGTGCTGGCTCTGTTGGGCCGTGGCGAGGGTGTGGATCAGGTCCGTAAAGGGTGAGGACTCCATGGGGCTGTTCTCCTCTGTGCTCCTCCCCGGGTTTCGGCACCACTGTAGGACTTTGAGCGGGTGGGTGGAGCACAGAAGTATGGCAGGCCAGAACTGAGTTCCAAAAAAACTCTTTATTTGCAGCTTTTCAGCTTTACAATCTCCCAGTCACACAGACACGCGCACACACACATCAGTCATCTGGTTGGGGAGAGAGCTCCCTTCCTCTGCTCTCTCTCTCTCCTTATATAGGGCGTGGTCACTGAGGAAGACACACAAACACAGGTTAATTGACATCAGGTGCAGTGATTCTGCTGCTTACCTTCCCTGACTCCGCCCTCCGGTCACAGACCGACGCTTGACCATGCCCCCCGCTGCCACACAGATGTATCGTAGGAGGGTGTAGCAACACCAATCATGATGGGATTAGTACTCATCGTTTCCCAAAAGACCGGACAATGAGATAGAAATGGGAGCGCTTGGTCTACACAGGCTGTGCACTGAATCAGTGCAAAGCTCGCACAGCCTGCTGGCGCTTCCGCAGGTGACGTCACGAATCTGGCTCCAGACTCCCTTGGGATTTTTCCAGACACGTTTTGTTATTTTAATTTTTTCTGCTGTAGACAGATGGCCCTGTGCAAAATTACCCTTCTGGATGAGTGTGTAAAGGGACAGACTTTCATATAAAAAAAACCTGAAATTGGGCCAGGATATGCACTTTAAGACCTGACATGAGCGTAATTCCTGAGCTGTGAAGTTCTTGTGTGAATAAGTGAACAGACTGGAGCTCAATTACAAAAGATGGAGTTATTGGTGGGAAACAACCTAATTAGAGTCAGTGTGGAGCTGGAGAGAGTCTTACATCCTACAGATACAGATGAGAGCAGTTGTTAGCATACCTTAAAGACACAACCAATCAGTCAATCAATCAATAAGATTGAATGGAAGAGGTATTTAAATACAAGTCTCACATAAACAAAGAAACCACTGATAGTGTTTGTTTGAATTTGAATTTACTAAATTAATCGTGAAAATCAGCAAGAACTACACCACATTCTCTTAAAATATTTTTGAATTCTCAGAACTGCTGAGTAAATACATGAATAATTAATTATCAAACCTGAACTAAAGTTAGGCTGTTTTTCTAACAGACACAGTCTGAAGCGTAAACAGATTATAACCTTTCTTATATTTAGCCGGCACAACTTTGCTGCACATTGTGGTCAAGTTATGTGTGCTGAAGACATTCTTCAGTCTTGTACTGTAGCTACTAATGCAGTTGATCATTCAGATTATTTTTAACGCCGTTTTGATTGGCTGATGCACAGTTACTTCGCACTTTTGTCAACATGGCTCGCTTCCCTAAACTGACAGACAATGAGCTGGCTTCTTTAATTTAAAGTTAAAACAGTGAAGACAAAGAAAAGTGATGAAAGTTGCAATTAATGTCTTTCAACAATATCTACAAGAAAGAGAATTTTTGGAAGATGAGTTTATTACTTCAAAAAAGAATCCTGCAGCAGTTTTGAAAAAAAAATGTACGCAGAAGCAAGAAAGAAGGATGGTCAACTTTACACAAAAGCTTCACGCATCAGTATCTGATTTGGTCTTCAGCCAATCAAAATGGTGTAAAAAAATTTGAACGATAAAACAATTGCTGAACTCGGTTTTCACAAAATATCGTGATTTGTTAGTGTCTGCCTTCAGGATCAGTAAATAATTGCTTGCTCGCTACTAACAAATCATGATATTTTGTTCAACGTCATTCAATAACTGTTTAAAGCTGTCCTGCCTTTCAGATTTTTTTTTAAGTGTAGGTCATAAAAAGAATTTTCCTGACACCAATTATTTTTGTTTAGTGACTGAAAGCTACTGAATTCAAATCAGACTTCCAGTTTTATTAGTTTTTTAAAAATAGAATAACTAATGAATTTATCTCCACGTGGCTCTAAATTCTCCGCTATTTTTTCCTGCTTCACCATGACCCAATTCAAGATACTACGTCATGCATCCTGTGGTGGGCTTTTCCCGTTCACGCAAAGCATTGTGGGATACAAATTTGAAACAGGAGAGAAAAATGGAAGACGTGAGTGTGCGAATGAAACGTGAAAGAGTGACTACAGTAACGGAAAGAAAGCGAGAAGAAAAGACGTTATGTTCTATACGAAGGAAAGGAAACGCAGGACCAGACTAATAAATATGGGCGCTCAGCGAGCACCTCGGTGTGATCAGCTGTTCGTTTAGCGACAGAATGATGGAACTGTCAGTGCACGCTCAAAGGGAAACCTGTAGATGGCAGTAATGCGACACTGTGGATGCCAGCTGCTGTAAAACCCAAAAGAAGAAGAAGAAGGTAAACCTGCGCATGCGCACACGGACTTCCTCTGTCTGCTTGACTGCGCCAAGCGAGCGATTTCATGCACATATTTGCTTTAATCCCCTCAAATTAAATAACTTCCCAGCCACAGAATGGCCTGATATTTTGTGAGATATTACAGAAATAAACAGATATCACAATCACCACATTTGAGACGGAACTAAATTTCACCAATTTTATGAAATTGAAACGCCGTCCAGCTTTGAGTTGCTGCTTTCTTTCATAGATTTGAAACTACTACCAAAGTCAGAGGACAATTTTACAATAAGGGGAAAAAGAATTGAGTTAACTGGTCGGTGCCTGTAAATAATCCACCGTGTCTGTGTCTTCTAATGTAACACCAGAGAAAATCTCTCTCTCTCTCTCTCTGTAGAGTGTGTGATTGTCAGTTGTCCCTTCTTGTGGCAGTAGAATGAACAGGTGTGGGAGGGACACAGCAACGGGAAATGGTCCACTAGTTAATTGATTGCAGATGATGTCATTCTCTTGGAGGGATAAAATAAATAAACGGGTTGCCAAATACATGTAGGTGGCTGTTAATATACCTGGGCGGTCACACCCAAGTCAAGTCTATGTTTACGGGAAAGACTTTGTTGGCAAATCACAGAAGAGATAGTATTATTGTGTTCTAGAATGATAAAAGGAAAGAGTTCAGCCCCACCAGAACCCAGCTGTGTGTCCATGAAGGCTGGTCAATCAATGGGAGAGCCAACTACGTCCACAAACTCTTCCATGACAGTTCAGAAGTTTATAGTGAAGGGTGCATTGACAGGGTTTCACCACCAGGAGGCACCACCATTTTATATAAAAGGCTCTCAAATGCAATTTTGTCACCATTTGTGGCTGGAAAGTACTCGGGTGTCAATAATAATAATAAAATAAAAACGTGTTTTATTCTCTTCCAGTGGGTTTCATTCATTTGGTTTGATAGCATGCAATATTGTTAGCATATCGCTTATCCTACGTGTACTACCGTACGTCACTCTACGCAATGGAGAATGAGTGTTGAATATGGTTTACGATATTGCACAGTTGTCAAGACGACATGACGTCACATGTCAGAGACACAAAAATTCCATGCTAGCGAGTGAGTGTGACAATTTGTAAACAAATATGGCTGCCAGGTTTGCTTCATTAAATTCAGAAGATTTTGAGAGAATTTTGAAAGAAAGACGCGTTGAACACCTGAAAGGAATGTATTATAATAATAATAATAATAATAATATTGGCTGGCTTTTTTTGTGGTCTATTATTCCATTCAGCTACTCGTCTTCGACTCGTTCAGTCTCATGCTCGCTGAATGGAATATAGCTGATAGACCACTCAACACCAGCCGATATTATTTAAATATAAACATGTACACTCATTGATTTTAAAAAAAAATTGTCTTTGTTTATTTCATACCACATTTTTACACGAGCTTAAACTATTATTTTTGTTTAATAGAAATAAAGGCACTGTATTTCATTTTTGTTTTTAAAAAGGCATAATACGTTATTGAATCTTTCTATAAAATGAAATATTATTATTATTATTATTATTATTATTATAATACATAGGGCCAAATTACTCAATTCTGATTGGTCAATCAAGGAGGGCTTTTTCTTCCTTAACACGGGGCTGTATTTCTGGAATGCTATTGGCTAGTTCGTTGCTTGGTTACGGTTACAAAAATTAGCAAATTTTGTCAACAAAATGGCTTTTGTAAAGAAGTTCCAATAAAATTTTGTAAACCACTTTCAAAATTGTTGTGTCGTGTCACCGTGTCATGGTGAAAGACGCTTTTGTGAACTTGAATGGCTTCCAAAGTATGAATTTGGCCCGATATATTATAAACAAGTAATCGTACGGTTCCTTGTAAAATTAAGGATCAATTTCACTCGTGATTTCAAAGTTTTGAAATTGCCTGAGTCGCAAAACTTCGAAATCACTCGTGAAATTAATCCTTAATTTTACTCAGCCCCATATGATTACCTATACAAATTATTATTATTATTATTATTATTATTATTATTATTATTATTATTATTATTATTATAAGAAAATTTTACAACTATATTTAAAGCTATAACATTGTTTTTCTTGCATTTTATCTGGAAATGTAAATTTTGTTTGTTTGTTTTCTGGCACTTTATTTTTACACTAGCTTAACATGATTTTTAAAATATTTTATCCATGTATAAAATGTTACTGTATAAAACTTATATTAAAGGTTTCTATAAACACTAGTTGTTTGTATTAGTGTATAAACAGTAATAAAGTACCTTTGTTTGTTTGTTTGTTTGTTTATACATTCGCTAAACCTGTTTTTATTGCATATTGTATAATAAAGTCTTATTAAAGGCTCAGAGGTAAAGGTGGAGTTTACAGATCACGTGACTCACTGCGTGGATTTGGGTGTTCGGAATGTCACGTGACGTCGGGAGCGGTTTAATGAAGCTCTGGAATGAAACACTTTAACTCTGAAATAATTCTACACGCTTCTTCCCTGTAATAAAAGTTAATTCCCATACCGGGAGTCGAACCCGGGCCGCCTGGGTGAAAACCAGGAATCCTAACCGCTAGACCATATGGGAGCTGAAAGCCAGCCAGCACCTCCTGCTGTATGAACCGGTTTCACATCAACTCCAGTTCACACTCATTAAAATCAGATCTATTTATTTTTGCCACTGCCATTTTTAAAAATACCACTAAATATTTTACACATATTTTTTTCTTGAAACAAAACACAAAGCATGAGATGATTGGTCCAGTATTTAGAAACAGCCTGAGTCTGCAAGCTCCGCCCCTTTAAAGATATAATAATTAATGTATGTAATTTGATATAATACAATTGATTTTATTTGATTATTTAAAGTGTGATATCTTTCTGGTTTGGGTGGCACAGTGGTTAGTACCGTCGCCTCACAGCAAGAAGGTCCGGGTTCGAGCCCCGTGGCCGGCGAGGGCCTTTCTGTGCGGAGTTTGCATGTTCTCCCCGTGTCCGCGTGGGTTTCCTCCGGGTGCTCCGGTTTCCCCCACAGTCCAAAGACATGCAGGTTAGGTTAACTGGTGACTCTAAATTGAGCGTAGGTGTGAATGTGAGTGTGAATGGTTGTCTGTGTCTATGTGTCAGCCCTGTGATGACCTGGCGACTTGTCCAGGGTGAACCCCGCCTTTCACCCGTAGTCAGCTGGGATAGGATCCAGCCCGCGACCCTACACAGGATAAGCACTTATGGATAATGGATGGATGGAATATGTCATCCATATGAATCAGTCTATCTTTCAAGCAAAAAAATCAAGTTGACATGATAACACTGGCCAAAAATTTGCTTATGGGGGAAGGGGCGGAGCTTCCATAAGATCAGTTAATATCAGAGAGTTCAAAATACTTACACAACTGTCAATCATTCCAGATTCATGGGTCGGTTGGTTCATTTTTATTAATTTGCTTGTTTGTTTATTAGGGCTAAAAGGAGACTGTTGTAATGGTGTATTTCTGAGTGCTAAATCATAGCAGTGTGTGCCGATGTTAAAATCCGGAGCTCTGACGCAAAGTGTGTAAAGGTTGAAAGCTCTGGACTCGACTTCTCACTGAAGGTAAATGGAATGTAGAGAGATTATGCAGAATATAATCTCTCTACATCAAAAAGTTACGGCTGTCGGAAACAGAAAGGTGTCAGCATTAACTTCTTCAGCAGTTTGTGCTACAGTAGCTTTTCTGTGGGATTGGACCATATGTGCTAGCCTTTGTGAATCAGTGAGCCTTCGACACGCTGTCTCTGGGTCACCGGTTGTCCTTCCTTGAACCACTTTTGTTCGGTACTAACCACTGCATATATCCATATAGAATGCCTTCAGTGTATCTTGGGAATCATCTGGCAGAATTATTTGTTTCATACTGAGATACTTACAGAAGTATTGAGGCCATGATTACCCAACATCAACTGGGTTATGTCATGTTATTAAGATGCCCAAAAAGCTGACTGTCCTGGAGAGTGCTTTACAATCAATTACATTAAGGGTTAGATAAATGCTGAGAAGCTGGAGAATGTTCCTGCTAACTTCAACACCTGATGATGGCCTCCCTTGAAGAGACTGGAGGAGGACAGGACCGCTGGAAGACAGAGTAAGCAATGCATGAGGAGCACAGAAGGATGCTGCTACCACCAGGATGACTTACTCATGCTCCATATTCCAGGATTGGACTCTTTAACCAACCCAGAACTCACAATTAGAAGACAGTAGTGGACGATATCACTGGATTATAATGGACAACAAACAATAAAGCAAGCATGTGTGTGTGTGTGCGCGTGTCCGTGTCCACTTCTAGGAAGAGGATAAAAGCTCTCTGTGTGTAATGTGTAATGGATCCTGATCAATATTAACCTGATTACAGAATACTTCCAGGCTCACACACCCTTATGCACAGAACCTTCAGAACTAATTTTACTTTTTATTACAGACTCCATGCAGTGGTAATTAGTGTTCTCTTGATCACCAAGACCTTTGAACCAACCAGGGTACACTGTACTGCCATTTCATGAATGAAGAAGGAGTAGCCATGGCCTGATATTTAGAGAAGCAACTTTGGGACCAAAAGGTTGCTGGTTTGATACCTTGGACCAGCAGGAACAGCTGAAGTGCCCTTGAGCAAGGAACCTAACCTCCACCTGCTCCGGGTATGTTGTACATCACTCTGGATAAGAGCTTCTGCTAAATGCCTGTAATGTAATGAAGAACATCCATCCATTATCCGTAACCACTTATCCTGTGCAGGGTCGCAGGCTGGAGCCTATCCCAGCTGACTATGGGTGAGAGGCGGGGTTCACCCTGGACAAGTCGTCAGATCATCGCAGGGCTGACACACAGAGACACACAACCATTCACACCTACGGTCAATTTAGAGCCACCAATTATAGCCCAGGAGTAATAGGGTTATACCCGGAACAAATTAGTAACAAGCTGAAAATTTCAGAATATGTTCAGAATACCTTTAGGAATAACATACTAAAAGTCCCTGGAAATCCCCCTTGTGCTCTCTGAGAAATTCAAGATGGCGTCCAAAATGGCCACCAAATGGAGATCTGCCCATATCTCAGGCCCAAAACAAAATATTAATGCAATTAAAAGGTCAAAATATATGTTTTGTAGGGTAGGAGAGTAAATTCCAACATGTGTGTATTAACTACATTGTGTATTAACATTATATAATAACAATGTACACATTATTATAACAGTATATTTGTGTATAGTGTGGATCCATTGGTTACTCGTTCACTCCGTGTCATCCTATTCTGTTCACAAAACAACAAACACAATTACTAGGGGTTGGAGCACTTATTTTCATTAATATTAAAGTAAATTGGTGGTGTAAAATGAAAAATGGCATGTTAAAAGGTCATGCTGAGTTCAGTCATTTTTAAAAGGTCATGCTGAGTTTAGTCATTTTTTGTCCGAACACACCAGCATTGCTAGTAGTAAAGACTGGTGCTAGAAACTCAAAGATTAATTTTTTTCCACCCTTAAACAAGCTTGAATAAATTCCCGACTTCACTGATGGTACAACAAAGGTCCAAGCATTACAACTGAGACACTGAGAAGTGTTTAAGTCTACTCATTGTTTATAAGCAAGAGCTTTTATTGAGGCAGACCTTTTAGTCATGAAAGTCGGCGGAATGTTGAAGAAGTGTACTGAAACAGCTTGCCATTGTAGTTTTAGAAGATAGAGTTCTCAAATTTAATTTCCCTTTAATATTTTATCAAAGCTTAAAGATGCACTAAATATTAAGGAAATTGATGTCTAATTGTTGTCTTACATTATGTTCATGTATGTAGGTAGCCTACTAAGCTAATCTGTCAATCATGTCAACCATCAAATTCCATGTAATTTCCACATTAATGACCTTGTAATCTTGGTAAATTTTAATTTTAACAGTGTGACAATGGTGAATTTGCATTGCTTGTATGAGAGAACATATAATTTAACATTTTAATTGCATTTATATTATGTTCTATCCCTGAGATATTGAAAAATCTCCAATCGGCGGCCATCTTGAATTTCTCAGAAAGCACAAGGTGGATTCCTGGGGACTTTTAGTATGTTATTCCTAAGGGTATTCTGAACATATTCTGAAAAATTCAGCTTGTTACTAATTTGTTCCGGGTTGGGCTCAATTTTGAGCTAATGCTCTTGGGCTATTATCCTAACCTGCATGTCTTTGGACTGTGGGGGAAACCCACACAAACTCCACACAAACAGGCCCTCGCCAGCCACTGGGCTCAAACCCAGAACCTTCTTGCTGTGAGGTGACAATGCTAACCACTACACCATCCTGCCACCCTAACAAAGAACAATGAAAGCTTGTTACAAGTATAATTTTATAAACGTCTGGTGTTTCCTATTCAATGATGAAATAAATACAGTTAAATAAAACTCATATCTGCGCAACTTGTGTTTCAGTGTGGCCGGTGAGAGGAGGTCACATGGTAATACAAGATGTTTATCTGAATAAATTTGTCTAAATATAACAGTAACCTTGCTGGTTGTGTTAACGGACACAGACGGGACATTTGATCAGATTCATTGTGTCAAACAGCGCTGAGCTGAGATGACTTTGAGGAAAAATAAGGGCGGCTTTGTTTATGCCTCTGTTATTACAGAAATCTGAATGCCTCCAGCTGGAGGTTCTCCAGAGACCCAAACAATACAGAGAAAGGATCTTAAAAGAGCTTATTAGAGCTGTCGTTCATTCTGAAACGATTGTCCAACTCCTTCCTTCCGAAGCCTCCACCCCTTACTGTGAGAATTCTACATGGTTCCACGGTGAAAGGTGAAAACTCACAGATATTTGGAACATCTTTTTATCTTTTGAATTCTGGATTTTGATTGGTCAGATAGTGTTGATCAGTTGTTGGGGTTTTTTATTTATTTATTTTTTTAAATTGTAGGTCTGATCTTAGTGCAGCTGCAATTCACAGGTTTATCACGTTTCCATAGTAACAGCTTGATGTACAGTATATTGGAGCTGCATCATATGAACAAATAAAACAATGTGTGTAACTGTTGCTATGGTGAAGCTTTGTGTAAAGAGATTGTTTGTTATTTACCAGTTATGGAAGGAGTCTCCAGTGTTAGCAGCACTGTAACAGTCAGAGGTGAGGTTGTGGTGTTCAGTTTTTTGACATTGTCAGGACAGAGGAGTTTACGCTTTGCAGTTTTGTGTTCACATGATATGCTGCGTTTTTGCTCATTAACTTTAAGAGAGAGAAAACGAGAACATGGTGAAGGAACAGCATTAATTCAACAACATAAAATATAACCGTAAATGTAGAACAAAAGTATGATGTATGATGGTTGTATTCCTTATGTGACGCCATTTTCTCGTGTTTCTGGAGGAATAGGATGAAGGTTCATATTAAATTTTCTTAAAATAAACTCTTTCGGTTTAGGCCACACCCATTTCTGGTTCAAATATGAATACAGGTACAAATAGTGTCACTGACTTACACTATATATATATATATATATATATATATACACACATACAGTACATTATCCTATCCCAGCTGACTACGGGCGAAAGGCGGGGTTCACCCTGGACAAGTCGCCAGGTCATCACAGGGCTGACACATAGACACAGACAACCATTCACACTCACATTCACACCTACGCTCAATTTAGAGTCACCAGTTAACCTAACCTGCATGTCTTTGGACTGTGGGGGAAACCGGAGCACCCGGAGGAAACCCACGCGGACACGGGGAGAACATGCAAACTCCGCACAGAAAGGCCCTCGCCGGCCCCGGGGCTCGAACCCAGGACCTTCTTGCTGTGAGGCGACAGCGCTAACCACTACACCACCGTGCCACCTACCATATATATATAGTGATAAGAATTAAATGTGCTGTAAATTTGTTTTTGTCCTGTTTGTTATTTTAAATTTAAAAATGGACTGTTATCATGCTTTTAATCAAACAGAAGCTGGATACTTATAATACACTAGTGAAATTACTCACTCAACCCCACCCCTGTCTGTCTGTCTGTCTCTCTCTCTCTCTCTCTCTCTCTCACACACACACACACACACACACACACACACACACTTATTGGCTGAAAAATAAACATGAAGATGAATAGATGAATTTTTTTGCCAACAAGTGTTACCATGACAACCCCTCAGTGCCATGTCGAGCTTCATGCCCAACTACTATGCTCAAGGATTCTGTGTGTGTGCCCTCTTTCATCTAAAGATTAGTCTGTGCTAAAGGCATTTCAGAGGGGTGTGTGTGTGTGTGTGTGTGTTTGCAGAGGGACTGTTGCCTTGTCACTAAGATGTATTTGTATTTTGTCACATCCACAAAGAGAACCAGGGACTAGCAACATGGGAACAAGGCAATAAGCAGCAGGGAGACATGATAAGAAACAGGGTGACAACTGAAAAGGCAATAAATCACAGGACAATAAATAAGAGGGCAACAAGCAACAGGGCAAGAAGTCATATGGTGACAAGGCGACAAATGATGGGGTAACCACAAGCCACGAAAAAGAGGGTTTTATCACCTTAGGAATCCGAGCTTAGATGCTTCTTGTCTCTGTAAGACTCTGAAAAGCTGGTTCATGCTTTTATTTCTAATAAATTCACTGTAATGCACTTTTTGCTGAAGTGACAAAACAGGTGTTAAATAAACTCCAGTTAAAGACTGGAAAAGTTGTGTAATGCTAATAAAAAAAAAAAAAACACCTGGAGGGACATTTCACAACTACAGTCATCAGGTTAATTGTCAAAAGGTCAGTAAGATGATTGGGTATGAAAAGAGCATGCCAGAGAGGCGGAGTCTCTCAGAAGTAAAGATGGGGCGGGGTTCACCGCTCTGTGAAAGACTGTGTGGGCAAGCAGAGCAACAATTTAAGAATAACGTTCCTCAATGTAAAACTACAAAGAATTTGTGGATCAAATCATCTGTGGTCCATAATATCATTAAAAGATTCAGAGAATCTGGAGAAATCTCTGTCTGCAAGAGACAAGGCTGAAAACTGACATTGGATGCCTGTGATCTTCAGGCCCTCAGGAGACACTGCATTAAAAGCAGACACGTGTCTGTAGTGGAAATCACTGTATGGGCTCAGGAACACTTCAGAAAACCATCGTCTGTGAAAACACTTCATTACTGCATCCACAAACACAAGTTAAAATCAGATATAAACAATATCCAGAAACCCCGCCCCCTTCTCTGGGCCCGAGCTCTTTTACGATGGACTGAGGTGAAGTGGAAAACTGTCCTGAGGTCTGACGAATCAAAAGTAGAAATTCTTTTTAGAAATCATGGACCCCACGTCCTCCAGGCTAAAGAGGAGAGGGACCATCCGGCTTGTTATCAGTGCTCAGCTCAAAAGCAGCATCTGTGATGGTATGAGGGGGCGTTAGTGCACATGACATGGGTAGCTTGTACATCTGGGAAGGCATCATTAATGCTGCATGATATAAACATGATTTTAGAGCAATATGCTGCTATCCAGACAAAATCTTTTTCAGGGAAGGCCTTCATTCTTTCAGCAAGATAAGGACAAACCGCTTTCTGCACATATTAAAACTGCATGGCTTCGTCGTAAAAGAGTCCAGGTGCTAAACTGGCCTGCTGCAGTCCAGACCCGTCTCCCATTTAAAACATTTGGTGCATTATGAAGCACAAAATATGACAAAAGAGACCCCGAACTGTTGAGCATCTGAAATTGTATATCAGGCAAGAATGGGACAACATTTCTCTTTCAAAACTACAGCAATTGGTTTCCTCAGTTCCCAAACGTTTACAGAGTGTTGTTAAAAGTAGAGGCGATGCAACACAGTGGTAAACACGCCCCGTCCCAATTTTTCTGAAACATGTTGCTGACATAGGGGCGGCACGGTGGTGTAGTGGTTAGCGCTGTCGCCTCACAGCAAGAAGGTCTGGGTTCGAGCCCCGTGGCCGGTGAGGGCCTTTCTGTGCGGAGTTTGCATGTTCTCCCCGTGTCCGCGTGGGTTTCCTCCGGGTGCTCCGGTTTCCCCCACAGTCCAAAGACATGCAGGTTAGGTTAACTGGTGACTCTAAATTGAGCGTAGGTGTGAATGTGAGTGTGAATGGTTGTCTGTGTCTATGTGTCAGCCCTGTGATGACCTGGCGACTTGTCCAGGGTGAACCCCGCCTTTCGCCCGTAGTCAGCTGGGATAAGATCCAGCTCGCCTGCGACCCTGTAGAACAGGATAAAGCGGCTACAGATAATGAGATGAGATGAGGTTGTAGATTAAAAAGAGAAGGAGACCAAGAACTCATCCACACATAACAGGAGAGGTGAAGGACTTGTGTGGACCCAGTGTGATAAACTGTTGTCTGTTTGTAAGATGTGAGCTGAACCATTGAAGGGCTACGACAGTGATATCAATAGAGGAAAGATGAGAAATGAATATATTATGACTGACAGTGTCGAATGCTGCACTTAAGTCAGCATTTATGATAAGAGAACCACTTTCAGCAGACCAGAGGAGATCATTAACAACACGCAGAAGAGCTGCCTCAGTGCTGTTGTGAGTGCAGAAGCCTGATTGAAACGTCTCATACAGTGAGTTATCACGAAGAAAGGTATGGAGTTGTAGAGCTACCTCTCTTTCTATCACTTTAGCTAGAAAAGGAAGCTATGAGATTGGACTGGAATTGGAAAGAGTTGTTGGATCGAAGTTGGGTTTCTTCAAGATCAGGGTAACTGTAGTAGTTTTGAGGGCAGTCAGGGCAGAGCCAGAGGAGACATGTGTGTTCATTACTATGGCAATTGGAATACTGATTACAGATGAATGAGCAGTAGAAGGGTGTAGAGGGGTGTGGGCTTGGTCAAGCTGAGGCAAGGGTGTGGTGCTGTGATGCTCACTCAGCATGTAATATCATCTCATCTCGTCATTCATATTAAAGTATTCTTCAGTTAGCCCAGTGTTTCTCAATCCTCCTCCTGGAGCCTCCTGTCCTGATAGACATCTTCGATCTCTCCTTGCTCCAAAACCAAACGCACCTGATTGAAGTTAGTGTGAATAACATGCTCCAGGTGCTCAGCTAATCGAAAGTGCCACTGATGAGATCAGTCAGATATGGTAGGTAGATCAGGGAGCGGTGGAAACCATGCACAGCAGGAGAGCTCTAGGAGCAGGATCGAGAACCAATGTGTTAGTCTCAAGTGTGGTATTTGATCCATGATCTTTCTGTACAAATTTTGGGAATGTTTACCCTGCACCAAATTGGAGCGTTTTTCAAATGTCAAAATGTTCCAACCTGTCATGCCCCTGTTTTTTTTCTGAGATTTCATTTATTGCTTTTGGTTTGGTTTGTATCTGTATTGTTGAATCTTCACCATTTTACTTAATTAACAGTGAACAGAGAGAGAGAGAGAGAGAGAGAGAGAGAGAGAGAGAGAGAAATGCAAAGCACATCATGGTGAGATCTTTGAGGTGCCAATTTTTTTCACTAACTCACCTTCTCACCCAACTCCTGATACACCTAACACCTGTCAGCAGATAAACTTTTTCTGTTTATCCTGATCTTTAGATAATTTGGCTTCCATTAGAGTCCAAAGATATCGATCTTACTATGAGCGACTCAGTAATGTTTTGGATCCATCGCTTTCTTGGCCATCCTACAGGTCTTTTAGTCATAGGTTTCCAGATGAACCATTTCTTTGGTATTCGTTGGTCCTCCATTCTCATCATATGACCAAACCATCTAAGTTGGGCACACTCCACAAAAAGTGAGGACAGTCTCCACCCCCACTTCTTCTCATCTCATCTCATTATCTGTAGCCGCTTTATCCTTCTACAGGGTCGCAGGCGAGCTGGATCTTATCCCAGCTGACTACGGGCGAAAGGCGGGGTACACCCTGGACAAGTCGCCAGGTCATCACAGGGCTGACACATAGACACAGACAACCATTCACACTCACATTCACACCTACGCTCAATTTAGAGTCACCAGTTAACCTAACCTGCATGTCTTTGGACTGTGGGGGAAACCGGAGCACCCGGAGGAAACCCACGCGGACACGGGGAGAACATGCAAACTCCGCACAGAAAGGCCCTCGCCGGCCACGGGGCTCAAACCCGGACCTTCTTGCTGTGAGGCGATAGCGCTAACCACTACACCACCGTGCCACCCCCCGTCTAATGTTTTCATACCCGAGTTTGTACAGTTTGGTTACACCCTTGATCATTCTGAGAACTCTCATCTCTGCCGCCTCCACCCTGATCCTGGTCTTTGATGTAAGGGTCCATGCTTTGCAGCCGTAACATAGTATTGGTCATATGATGGTCTTATATATGCATATTTTCACTTTTTGAGGTATGTGTTTGTCATTTAGAAGGAGGAAGAACAGGTTAATATTTTTTGCTATCTTACTTGATTCGCACCAAAACAGCATTCACATGTGTAGCCTTGCTGTCAAAAATATTCCCTGAGTATTTAAATAGATTGGCTTAGACCAATTATAACACCTGTGTGAGAGGTGCAATGCTATATGCCAGTGAGTGTTGGGCCCTGAAGAAGGCTGACTTTTGTAAATTGCAAAGGAACGAGTGATCAGTGGTCAGGTGGATTTGCGGAGTGAGAGGAGACAATGATATCCCAACCTCTTCCCTGCTTGAGTGGCTTGAAATTATGGACCTGAAGACAGCCATTTCAGGCAGACATCTAAGATGGTTTGGACACGTGCAATGCAGCAATTCGTGGATTGCCAAGGTGACCAGCCTTAGCATGGAGGGACAGGTGCCTAGGGTCAGGCTACGGAAAACCTGGGCAAAGGTCATCTGGCGAGACCTCCATGAATACAAGCTGGAGGCCTCTGACACATTGGATAGACGGGGATGGAAAAGAAAAACCAAAACTGCATGCAACGTTGTACCTGCCTCTGGGTGAAGAAACTAATGTAAAACCAGATAGAGAAACGCTTGCTTCAGGATGACTCCATCAACTTCCACTTTCATCTCCTCAGCGTGCCTTGATACTGCCATCACCTCTGTTTTTTTCTAGGTTTGATTTTAATCCATGTTCCTTTAGCACCATGTTCCACACTAGGACGGAGTTGGTCAAGGTCAGTGGGTCAAACTCAAGAAGTGAAAGTGTAGGCAGATTTCTCTCACCAGCTATCACAAAAACCCCAAAAACCAAATGTTTTTTTTTATAGCTAATGAAAAGCAGATACTGGCATAAATCCAATGTGTTAAATGATAGTATTCAAGAATAACAATCTAAGGAACCTAAGGAAAGCTTTAGACTACCATTTGCACTGTGCAATGACAATAAAGATCTGTCTGTCTGTCTGTCTGGACTCTGTCATGTGATCTGACACCAGAACGTTTATCTGAAGGTGAAGGCTCCTTAAATATCTATTTGGAGAATACAAGAGAAAGAAAAAAAAAATCAGGACAGTCAAACTTCCAGAAAAAGAGAATGATATCTCACAAACATTCACACTGTACCTGATGAATAAAGCTTCTGACTGTGTTCACAATGCTACTGTTGGATAATAAAATTTTTAATCTGTAGAATTAATTCTAGCAAGGACCCAGTCATTATCTGGACATCAGTTCTAGTGTTTGAGGTGAAAAGCGGAGTCAGGAAAACAAAGAAATTTAGAGATCATCCTGGAAACTTCATTTGGTAGTTTTATTTATTTATTTTTTTCTAGAAAGGCACTCACTACATTGAAAGTAATGTTTGCACAAGTTTGTTATGCACAATTTCATTGCACAATTTTAAAATTTTTGTTTATATATATATATGTATAGTTTCAAATGGAGGACGTTCAGCATTTAACTTGATAAAGTCATCACATTGATCAACGCTCATTTTCAGAAGCACGTAGCAGTACACTCAATACCATACCATAATATATTAGCATTAAAGGCATGCTTTTAGGTTCCATGTCTTTTTTTTGTGGTTTATTTTAAAATGCTTTGAACATTTTAAAAATCTTCATAGCATCATCTTCAGGACAAACATTAAGTCCTTTTTTGTTGCATTCACACTAGACTACTGCGAACGAGAAGAGAAGAGAAGAGAAGAGCACATCAGGTGTGTAAAGCTCAGCAACAAGCACGTGTGTGAAGGACTGCGAAAGTGAGGTATTACGTAGGCATGTGCCAATAATCAGCTACACGATACATCACAATATTCAACACACAATATTTTTTTAGTGTGGACAAAATATCATATCGTTCCTCAACATTCCATTGTTCTTGGAGAACGAGCCATTCTGGACAGAACGTCGTGATCGTATCGGGAACCGTGATCAACTCAGATGAGGTGAATGGAATATTGTCACATGCCTAGTTCTTCAAGGGAATCATAGTTTTAATACAATCTCTTAGACAACATACACACACAGATCACACACACACTGTATTTTTACACACAGAAGGCATGTTATACATCAGCTTCACTTTTTAGTGAAATAAATTAAAACACAGAAAGCTTTTCAGCTTGAAAAAGTGCGAAGTGTGATGAGAGCATGTTTACACCAAAACATGAAGCGACTGTTCAGCCAAAACTGAAACGTTCATCATGTTCACTTTACTGCAAGTGATGTGTACCGTATGTGCAGTTTTACACCGGAGCTACAATGCTAATGTAGCTAACATGTGGAACAGAAGTATAAAGCCATCAGGTTAATATTGCGAGTGTGCTGGAGTAAAACAGACGATGTGAACGTTTCATTTTTGGCCATTCTTTTACCGACAAAAAGTGCATCATCGATCCTGATCTGAAACTTTTTCAACGCTATGGCTTCAATTCCGCTCCATTCTCAAAACATGTGCAACGAATGATGGGACTGTAAATACAGCATACAGGAAGCGACAAAAGTCTGAGTGCACAAATTTAATTCTTATCAGTGACTGAACACAAAGCGGAGTTGCTCTTATCACCCCAATGTTCATTATTTCAGTGTTTTATTCCTCTTACACCACAGCAATTACATTATTTTTTAATGAAAGAACATCATCATACTTTTTTAAAACCAATTTTAATTTACAGTTAATCTTGGGGAACATCCGTTCCTGTTTTCACTGGCGTTAAAGGTTAAGGTTATAGACGCAGCTATGAACACTTGTTCCCTCGCCAGTCTCTCTTTATTCTCTCTCTCGAAGTTAATAAGCCAAAAAAGCAGCTGTTTCTGAGAAACCGCAAAGAAGTGTAAACTCCTCCCTCTGTCCTGAAGATGTCAGAAAATTTATTTCGAGCTTCACCTCTGACCGACACACTGGAGACTCCTTCCAGAAAATGTCACCATGGCAACAATTACACACACTGTTTTTGTAATCCCTATTACTGGAACATCCGATGTACACTCCCCTGTTATTATAGAAATGATAACATAATGGAACAAGCGCATTAATATAAACCTGCACTACTGTCAGAGCTGCTGTTATCAAGAATTAATCAACACCTTCTCTTCTGGCCAATCAGAGTGCAGAATCTGACAGCGCTGGGATGTAAACAAGGAAACAGAATTGAGACTAGTTTTAGAAAAGTGACACAACAACAAACAGCTCCTGCGCAGACGTTTGGTCCTGACTGTATGCACAGCGATGAAGGATGGACTCCAAACCCTGAGATCTCATTGGTGATGAAAATGGACAGCATGTGTGTTTTTATAGAGGACAGTAAACATTCAGAATCATGCAGGTATGAGATTTGGTTCAAAATTGCAGGAGTTCATCCAATTTCCACTGCTACCTTTTGGGCAATATGATTTTTAGGGAATACAGTACATTAGGCATGTGCCAATAATCGGTTCTGTTTTTTATATATATATACTGTATAATTTATTGATATATTCTGCATAATCTCTCTACATTCCATTTACCTTCAGTGAGAAGTCGAGTCCAGAGCTTTCAACCTTTACACACTTTGCGTCAGAGCTCCGGATTTTAACATCGGCACACACTGCTATGATTTAGCACTCAGAAATACACCATTACAACAGTCTCCTTTTAGCCCTAATAAACAAACAAGCAAATTAATAAAAATGAACCAACCGACCCATGAATCTGAAATGATTGACAGTTGTGTAAGTATTTTGAACTCTCTGATATTAACTGATCTTATGGAAGCTCCGCCCCTTCCCCCATAAGCAAATTTTTGGCCAGTGTTATCATGTCAACTTGATTTTTTTGCTTGAAAGATGGACTGATTCATATGGATGACATATTCCATCCATCCATTATCCATAAGTGCTTATCCTGTGTAGGGTTGCGGGCTGGAGCCTATCCCAGCTGACTACGGGCGAAAGGCGGGGTTCACCCTGGACAAGTCGCCAGGTCATCACAGGGCTGACACATAGACACAGACAACCATTCACACTCACATTCACACCTACGCTCAATTTAGAGTCACCAGTTAACCTAACCTGCATGTCTTTGGACTGTGGGGGAAACCGGAGCACCCGGAGGAAACCCACGCGGACACGGGGAGAACATGCAAACTCCACACAGAAAGGCCCTCGCCGGCCACGGGGCTCAAACCCGGACCTTCTTGCTGTGAGGCGACAGCGCTAACCACTACACCACCGTGCCGCCCTGGATGACATATTTTGGACAAAAATTAGAAGGAGAACGTAGTCAATAATTCTGCTATGAAAAGTCTGAGAACTATAGGATGAGTTTAGCATAATATTCCAGTCAGCAGCTCGTTCCCTGTGCTCGATCGCTGCTCCCTGTGTTTCTTAAAGTAAAACTGTTCCTTTCACAAAGCAGCCACTTTTCTACTTTTCATGGTCACATTTCAGTACCTCATCTCCTGTCCTTCTTGCTAGAGACAATCTCAACAATCTTTTCATTGCACAACAACAAAAAATAGAAAGGTTTCAGCAAACATGGTCATGCAAGCGATCATTTATAAATGTATGTAAAGTTGAGGGCAGCACGGTGGTGTAGTGGTTAGCGCTGTCGCCTCACAGCAAGAAGGTCTGGGTTCGAGCCCCGTGGCCGGCGAGGGCCTTTCTGTGTGGAGTTTGCATGTTCTCCCCGTGTCCGTGTGGGTTTCCTCCGGGTGCTCCGGTTTCCCCCACAGTCCAAAGACATGCAGGTTAGGTTAACTGGTGACTCTAAATTGAGCGTAGGTGTGAATGTGAGTGTGAATGGTTGTCTGTGTCTATGTGTCAGCCCTGTGATGACCTGGCGACTTGTCCAGGGTGAACCCCGCCTTTCGCCCGTAGTCAGCTGGGATAGGATCCAGCTCGCCTGCGACCCTGTAGAACAGGATAAAGCAGCTACAGATAATGAGATGAGATGTAAAGTTATGCTTATTTGTGGTTGTACTTTGCTAAAAGTCATTCTGCGGTCAAAATTACTGCTTAATGGAACATATCCTCACCATTTATAAAGCATGTTGTTTGCTGAGCAGAAACTCACTGCACTAACCAGCGAGCAACATTACTGAGTGAACATTAGCCTTGCTGTGTACAGAACCAGAAAAACAAGTACCGCAAGTTCTAGATCTGCTTTCACATCATCCGATAAACAGCCAAGTGACCAGCAGCACACTGAAAGTGACATTTGACATAAGATGACACCACGCCCGATATGGAATATATCCAATATTTAATAACGTGATAACATCCTTCACTATGATAAAAAGTCAAGGAGTTATCACAATTTAAATTTTTATATCAGCACATGCCTAAAGTACATCGTGTATTTCGTTTTCTGTTGCATTAAATAGTTTTCTTCCTTTATCTTCATCAGCACTTTGAATTTATTTTATTTTCGTATCTTCAAGTTGATTGTGGAAAGAGTTCAGTATCAACATTCAGTCTTTCAGGCCAGTACCATAAATGTCATTTTATTTCGCTACAGTTCACTTGCTGAAACTTTGCTAGCATCCTTTTTCAGAAACTGTTTTCCTTTTACTGGTCTGTCGGATGATTTTTTTTTAAATCAAGTTATCAGGACACAGTGAAAAGTTTCACCAACATTAAAATGGGATGTTAGAATTTTCCCATCAGCATCAATGAGAAATAAGGCACTTTTATTTTCAAGAAAGATGATTTCTCCCAACTAGACGTTCATTTCTACATGAAACTGCTCAAATTTGTTTTCCTTCTCCTCTTCTAATTCTTCCTCTTCTTCTTCTTTGGTCTTTGCTGGCACCATCACGAATCCGTTCTGTGATTTCGGGCTCTCAACGAACAACGGCAGATCTGACAGGCTGGTGTTGACCTCCTTCTCTAACTCTTCCTCCTCCATTTCTTTCTTCTCCTCACTGCTGGTTTTCCGTCCATCTCCTGGGATGTTCTTCTTCAGTTCCTTGTTCTTGGCTCGTTTGGCCAGTTTGCTCACAGAGCCGAATCGGTTGAAGACGTTGTCGTTTAGCTTTGTGTTGATGCTCTCCTGTGAAGATGTCTTGAAATTAGTCGCCGCATCCAGGATGTTGAAGTTTGCGACTCGTCGCTCGTTAGGATGAGATAAGATGTCAAGCGATTGAGCACGTTGGTCCAATCCAAGCTGACGACGCTCCATGTTGCGAATCGTAGCGGCACGTTGGAGTTTGTCATGAACCTCCACACTCAGGCGACGCCTTGTTTCTCTGAATTCAGCCCGAACATTTGCTTTCCATTCAGCAGCATGAGCTTTGAACTCACCAACCTGAGAAGACAAATAAACACTTTGTAAACCTTCTGTCTCTTCATCTTTTATTTTTATTCTCAGGAGGATGCTGGAGCATGGGGAGAGTTTTTGTGGATCTATTTCCATCAGTATTGTTTTTATTGATTAGCAATGAGATGCAACAAAAGAACAAATGTTTCAGTCACACTGTTTTAAAATCTAAACGCTGCTGTGTATGATGAATAACCCTGGACCTTGTTTATCAAAGTAGATACAATATCTGACAGGAACATTAACACATGAAATGTGGTGTTGATGAATATCTGGTTTGTTCAAAAAAATGATGGTACCAATTGACTGTGTAGATTTTCATATACGGAGACTCACTAACGTGATCCTGGATTGATGGGCTTCAGAGGGTGTAAGTGTTGACTGTGAGCTTATCTACAGATTACATTGTCAAGTTTAAATCGCTTATTTATTTATTTATTTATTTATTTATTTAAATTACACACCAATTTAATGTTGTTTCATATTAACGACCTGAAAGAAAGACATTCCAAAACAAATCCATGAATTAAGACAAATAAGATTACCCCTTCAACCAGGACACAGGTAATTATGCCAAAGGTGTTAAAGTAGGCAACTGGACTTGCTTGAAATCCTTGAAGATGTTTCACCTCTCATCCGAAAGGCTTCTTCAGCCCATGTTTACATTAGACCGTATCAGCGGATCATCAGATTAACGTTTTTAAAACGATTCGCGTGCACACAGCAACACCAATACACGGATACGCTCGGCTCCGTAGGCATCCTGCGCTCCAAATCACTCCGCCCTGCACAGCGAGTGCCCTCTGGAGGGTGCGCACTCCGGCCCTGCGCAGCTCACACAGCGCGCGAGTGAAGTGCACAAGCTGTGATTCGGGACTGAGCCGCTGTGTGTGTGATCCCAGCGCAGATCACTTACCACTTGCAAGTGGAAGGATGGCAAGCCTAAAGACAATCATAACTACACAATGGGCAGTATTTGCATCAGTATTTGCAGTATTTTCATACTTTTATACTCTTTAATGAAAGGTGATACAAGGCGGAAGTCCGCACCGTTTTTCAGCAGTCGCGTCACATGACCAACACCAGCGAATCAGGAAGGTGGATGTCACAGTGACGTTGTCCAATGACGATGCCAGCTAGAGCTCAGCACAGCGTATCCGCGTATTCTGAATGTTTACACAGCACCGGAGCTGACACGATCTGGATTGAATACGTGGACGCTGGCGGATTCCCGTTTCCCAGCATTTCCAGGCGGTTTAATGTAAACGGACAGTGCATCCGCGAAGAAAATGAGACAGATACGGTCTAATGTAAACTTGGCCTCAGTTCTGTCTGACTAGTGGTGAGTTACAGGTTTTTATCCTCGAGTGGACCAAACGCAACCCTAAAGAGAGTCGTTGAGGTCACTGACCCTCCCAGTCATCCTGTAGATTGTTAGGGTCACTGGAGGCTGGGTTTGAATGGTATTAGCAGCCTAGAGGGTCATTAAAGTGGGTCGTTGGCTCTCTCTGCCATCATGTGACTAATTGAAGTCAGCTGAGGCTACATCCACACGACAACGGCAACGAGATGTTATTTAAAAATATATCGCGTCCAAATGGGCAATGATCAGTAAAATATCAGGTCCATATGGCAACGCAACGCTTGCTGAAAACGATGCAATACACATGCCACACCTCTAGGGGCGCTGTAAGACGGTCCCTTCGGAGACACCAGAACAATAGAAGAAGTAAGGACGCATGCGCATAAACTATTATGCGCGAGACTTCATATTAGCCACAAAGTCAGGAAAATCTGTTTGTAAAATTACATTATAATGACCAAATACAATGAAAAGTATTTTTCCAGTCTCACCTGTGAAAGGTAATCCCATGTGATCTCGTTTGGACGGTAAACCTGTTGGTACAGTTAAACGCAGCTAATCTTTATTCTCCGCTTTGACCTATCCAATATGGCGGCGAGGATGACGTATGATTCTACGCGGAAGGCGGCGTCTTTAATGGTCCGGAATAAATTGAATACTACACGTTGATGGATTACTTTGTTCTTTTACGCCCTTTTTGAGGAATGTATTGTCGGACTTAAACCATCATCTGAAGAGGTGAGATCACTCCTTTTTTTCCCTATTTTTGCTGGTGGGATTGACTCTGCCCTAAGGGTTATTCTCTCTCTCTCTCTCTCTCTCTCTCTCTCTCTCTCTCTCACTTTGCACCATTACACAATAAATATTCACAGTGAAAATATTTTGTAAGCGCGTTTCATGAACCAAGTTATAGGATTTGTTGACAACTCGCATCGAGTTCGTTACACTTCTACCCGGTGTGAAGCACTCAGTCATGTGGTTGTGACGTCATCGTAAACAAATCCGTTCTACTCATCCAGACGACTTCGCAATGGCAACGTTGCCAGATCTTTCCACTCTGGAACTCGTTCTCAAAAAGATTGCGTTTTGGGCACCCAAAACGCTGGTGCCGTGTGGACACCAGGCCTAAACGATAAGCAATTGTATCGGAGTCACCTGAATCCGTTGCCGTGTGGACAGGGCCTGAGTCTTGGTGTGGATGTGTATTCAGTGTTCTGGGAAGTGTGCCAAGGATTGCATTGTAGGTGGCTGATAAGTGGTGTCTGTTCAGTGATGGTCATTCCAGGTTGATGATGGCTTCTTTTACTCCTCTTTCAAACCACTGGTCTTCTCTGGCTAAAATGCGAACATTCCCAGAATACTGAATACACATCCACACCAAGCTGACTTCAATGACTCGCATGATGGCAGAATGAGCCAACGACCCACAGATCACCCTAATGACTCTCTAGGCTGCTAACATCGTTCACACCTGGCCCCCAGTGATCCTAACACCAACAGGATGACTGAGAGGGTCAGTGACCCATGTGACCTCAATGACTCCCCTTAGGTTTGCTTTTGGTCCACTAGAGGATAAACGCCTGGAACTCACTACTAGTCAGACAGAACTGAAGAAACCTTTCGGATGAGAGGTGAAACGTCTTCAAGAATTTCAAGCAAGTCCAATTGCCTTCTTTGGCACCTACAGTTTACGATGACCTGGATGACTGAGAACCTTCACAGACAGGTAATGATGCCCTTTAAAAGGGAGGAGAGTTGGTGTGTGTTAAGCAGTCGGTTACAAATGCAGTCAACAGGAACTGATTGCAGGCGAGAATAAAATTTGTGAATTGGGAACTGAAGGAATGTCGGACCACAGGATTGGTCTGAGGAGTCATTTGAAGTAATCGTTTGTAAAATGTTGACCTGCCATCTTCAGGAAGTAAGAGAAAGTGTGAGAGGCAGCCAGAGATGCCTCTCTACTACCCAGTGAATTGTTATCAAATCTAAATAACTAACTTGAGGGAATTTTCCATTTGGTTAAAAAAGATTTGTATCGTTCCTCAACTTTTATGATCATTCTTCAATGCAACAGTTTGACTCGTACAGATTTCTTACCTCCTCTTTTGTCTTTTTGGACAGGACTCGTAGCCAGTCGCCGATCATACTCAGTACAGCAGCGAAGTACGCCAGACCAACCAGGATCCAGAACCAAACCAGTGGCTTGTACCAGTTATAGTACTCTTTTGACCTGTTTCCTCCTGCAAGGTCCATCAGTGTGATATGTTAGTCTGAGAACTAGTGTAAGGACAAAAGGTTGTGTTCTTATTGGCTGAAAATAATAGGGACACACAGTATACTGCATAAGAAAGTTGATATCAGGTCCAGTCAGATATACTGTACATAAAGGTTTTCTGACTAATAAAAATCAGCTGAATAAACCAGGTGTATATCAGCAGAGTAAATGTCCCCAACAGAGACTTGTGCTACAGTGGCAGTAAATAAACTGTCAAATCTCATTACCACGAAAAAGTGTCCGATAATTGTGGGATTGGTTACACTGAAGTGGTTTCTTTCAGTTTGGAAACATAAGTAAAGCAAAATCAATATGAGATCAAGTGTGCATCAGTCCACAGTCGGATGGCATTATAAAGTTCTGCAACATCTGATACATTTTCCAATTCAGATCCATCATGGTGTATAAATCTGTGACTAATATTTATGCTACTCATGCTATCATCTCAAACAAAGGATGTGTAGGATACTACATCAAAGTGTTTTGGATTTTTTACATAAGCATTGAACTTCCTTTTTCTTTTGGAGCACCTGTGGAGTACCTCAGGGCTCCATTTTAGGCCCGGTCCTATTCATTTTACATGAGTGCATTATAAGAAATAACAAGAATACTAAACACTAAAAGACTTTTTAAAGGGGTCAGGGAGTCTTAAGGTGTGGGTAAAGCAGAGAAGGAACAGAAGTAAAAATGGATTCTGGTTGACAAGAAGATAACTTCTTTTATTATTTGATTAAAAAATTGTGTTTTAACGTAACCTATGAAAGAGAAGCGCTCTGAATATTCTGTAATACCTGCAACATAGTCCCCAATGCCAACGGTCGTTAGTGTGATAACAACAAAATAAATTGCATCAAGCGCCGTCCATTCTTCAATTTCTTTGAAAATAACTGCAGGAATTGTGACGAAGACGATGCAGCCAGCGAGGATGAAGAGTAATGTTGAGGCCACGCGGATTTTCGTCTGGCTGATTTGATTATTCTTGTTCTGGTGGCAGAGGAAAAAAAAAAAGGCGTATTAGTGTAGACATTAACATGTAGTTCCTCTCTCTCTCTCTCTCTCTCTCCTCTATCTCTCTGTTTCTCTCTGTCTGTTCACACACAGGCCATGAAAATTTATATGAGGAAATTGTGATGTGATTTTTGTCTTTTATGTGCTGCAGAACAGGAACCTGCTGCTGGAAACCAGTTTTCACCGAGTCCAGCCCATTGAACTGGAACTGAAATGTCATCTCATCTCATTATCTGTAGCCGCTTTATCCTGTTCTACAGGGTCGCAGGCGAGCTGGAGCCTATCCCAGCTGACTACGGGCGAAAGGCGGGGTTCACCCTGGACAAGTCGCCAGGTCATCACAGGGCTGACACATAGACACAGACAACCATTCACACTCACATTCACACCTACGCTCAATTTAGAGTCACCAGTTAACCTAACCTGCATGTCTTTGGACTGTGGGGGAAACCGGAGCACCCGGAGGAAACCCACGCGGACACGGGGAGAACATGCAAACTCCACACAGAAAGGCCCTCGCCGGCCACGGGGCTCGAACCCAGACCTTCTTGCTGTGAGGCGACAGCGCTAACCACTACACCACCGTGTTGCCTGGAACTGAAATGTTACTTTTAATCTTTTCCTGTATAATAAATAAATGAAATGAAAAAAATGGACGACAGATTCAGATGAAAGTCTGTGATGTACGCCTGGAAGTGTTTACTGTGTCATGGACAGATGGAGGAATAAAACTTACCCTGAACCCAGACAGCTGAATGCCAGAATGTGAAACATTAAGTATTTTATATCTACTATATTCACAGCTAATCTGTGCTGCTGAGGTTTAGAGGAACGTCATCTCGACTGACATGTAACACAACTCGTCTCTCATCATATTAAAACGCCTTTCCCAACACTGGGACATAACATGGACATAACAGCTCGAACACTGGGAAGAGTAAAAACAGGAAACAGTTTACCGGTAATGCTTTCTCCTAGTTGCTATTAAAAATTTTTGTGCAGTCTGGATGAATAAAAATAAAATCTGTAATGTATTAACACTTTTAGAATAATAACTAAAATCATTAACTGACTTTAAGGGATTAATAATGGACGTGATCTTCACAGAGATGGCGTGAGACTGAGTGTGACATCTGTCTTGCCATCAGGGACATGATAAGTGAGTGATGATGAACTGTAGAATAAATTTAATGACATTGCCTAGATTGTGACATTTCATGACTGTGAAGGTGAAGCTTTGTCCTAATGAAGCCTAATTAATCCTAATAATGAGCCATTTCACACTGTTCCTGTCCAAATGACCCATTTAACCTTGTTAATGATGCTGAAGGATTTACATGCTCAGCTCAGGGTCGCCACAGGAAATGAGCTGTTTATTAAAGGCATAGTTCTGGTCCAGACATGATGCTCAGGTGATTTTACAACTAAAGGCCTCTGCATGCTCTTGCAACAAGGCTTTCGCAGATAGCTTTTCGCAGACAGTTGTAATTTATCGTTGAGCGGGGAGTAATAGGCGTGCGCGATGTTATTCACCGCCACAACGCAAGGGGGCGCGAAGTCGCGAAATCACTAGGAGTAGTTGGTGGGTGTGGTTAGTGGAGTGTTTATCCTCCGGTTACTTATAATGACTAGAACTGGAGTCGTATAGATGTACGTACTTCCTCACTTCCTCGATCAACCGCTCTTCGTGCTGCTCCATCTTCGCTCGTGTTTTTAAAAATGGCGGTCGTGAAAACAAACTAAACCGGGAAAGTAGGGAAGCGGAAGTGCGTGTACAGCGGATGTAGAGTGGACCAATCAGAGCCCTCTTGTCTGCAACGCTGTCTGCGAGGCTTCTGCGGTGGTCACAATTTTTGGGAGGTGCGCGCAGAGCGTCTGTGAAGGTGGGGGGGGCTACGCAGACGCTATCTGCGACACCGTCTGCGAGGACTGCGTTGTCAGCATAAATTGGCCTTAAGAGATGCATTAAAGCTGTCCTGCCTTTCAGATTTTTCAAGTGTAGGTCATAAAAAGAATTTTCCCGACACCCAATTAATTTTGTTTAGTGACTGAAAGCTACTGAATTTGAATCACAGACTTCCAATTTTATTAGTTTTTTTTTAATAGGACAATTAATGAATTTATCTCCACGTGTCCCTAAATTCTCCGCTATTTTTTCCTGCTTCACCATGACTCAATTCTAGATACTACGTCACGTATCATATGGTGGGCTTTCCCCGTTCACGCAAGGCATTGTGGGATACAAATTTGAAACAGGAGAGAAAAATGGAGGACGTGCGTGTGTGAATGAAACGTGAAAGAGCGACTACAGTAACGGAAAGAAAGCGAGAAGAAAAGACGTTATGTTCTATACGAAGGAAAGGAAACGCAGGACCAAACTAATAAATATTGGCGCTCAGCGAGCACCTCGGTGTGATCAGCTGTTCGTTTAGCGACAGAATGATGGAACTGTCAGTGCACGCTCAAAGGGAAACCTGTAGATGGCAGTAATGCGACACTGTGGATGCCAGCTGCCGTAAAACCCAAAAGAAGAAGAAGGTAAACCTGCGCATGCGCACACGAACTTCCTCTGTCTGCTTGACTGCGCCAAGCGAGCGATTTCATGCACATTATTTGCTTTAATCCCCTCAAATTAAATAACTTCCCAGCCACAGAATGGCCTGAGATTTTGTGAGATATTACAGAAATAAACAGATATCACAATCACCACATTTCAGACGGAACTAAATTTCACCGAGTTTATGAAATCGAAAGGCCGTCTACTTTTAAAAGTTAAAATTCATGACAGTTTTAATTGAAGAGAAACATGCTTCATTATGCACATCTGTTTTTTAATTGTGTGTAGTAATGAAGTAGCAGTGGGTTATTACTGTACTGTATGATTTTAGAAATATTTCTACTTTACATTTCTTTGTCTTTTATTTTATTATATTATTAAAATCATGTGACTTTTACGATGATTAATTTTCTCAGATATATTGACTTACTGCATTACTCACGCCTCATCCTATTATTTTCTCTTTTTCATATATCAAATAGGTTTCGATCTTTTTAATTCTTTTTGATTCACTCCAAGAACTGATTCAAAGAGCCAATTTAAAGAGCTGATTCATGAATCATTTTAAAGAACCATTTCATAGAATCAATTCAAAGAGCCTATTATTATTATTATTATTATTATTATTATTATTATTATTACCCTGAACATCTTCTCCACTTTGGCGATGGTCTTTACAAAGATGGTGCCAAGCTGATCTCCAACTCCAGCCAGCAGGAAGCCGAAGAGTGGGATGCCAAATATGGCATACAGAATGCAGAAAGTTTTCCCTCCCTCTGTCCTTGGAGCGATGTTCCCGTATCCTGCAGGAAAGTGAAACAGGAGAAAAGTTGGAGATGTTGCATGATCAATAAGAAACCAGGCCAATTTTCTTGCAGTGAAAGCATTTTTGAAGTATTTTGCAGTAACTCACATTTTTTTTCAGTCAATTTCCATGATTTCTATACACAGCTGCAAAAGATTATACACCCCCCAAATCAGAAAAAGTTAGGATGGTGTGTTGAAATTGAAAACTGAAACTGATAACAGTGATTTGTAAAGAATCTGTGACCTGTATTACACTCAAAATAATACAACAGCACATTATTTGATATTTTACTGCATGAATTTTATTTATTTTCCAAAATAAACACTTATTTCAATTTTGATTCTTGCAACACATTTAAAAAAAAGTTGTTACAGTAAATCATTTCCCACTTTATAATGTTCCCGTTCCTTCTCTCAACACTTAAAAGCTGTTTATGGACTGAAGACTCCAAGTGATGAAGTGTTTCAGGTGTTGTTTTTGTCCCGTTCTTCCTGTAAACAGGTCTTAAGGTGTGAAGCAGTTCGGGGTCGTCACTGTCTTATTATTCATTTCTAAATTCTCCACATATTCTCGATTGGGGACAGAGGGGACACGCCCTCTTCTTCCACAGCCACGCCTTTATACTGTGAGCAGAATGTGGTTTTGTGTCGTCTTGTTGAAATCTCCCTGGAAAAGACGTCGTCTTGAAGGCAGCAGATGTTGCTCCAAAATCTCAGTGGACTTTTCTGCATTAATGCTCCATCACAGAAGTGTAAGTTACCTTTGCCAAGGGCACTGACCCAACGCCATACCATGACGCACCCTGGCTGTTGGACTTGTTCCTGCTAACAGTCTGGATGGTCCTTTTCCTCCGCAGAGCCCGTGGCGTCCATTTCTTCCAAAAAAGTCCTGGAATACCGATTCGTCTGACCACAGTACCCGTTCCCCCTGTGTGATGGTCCATCCCAGACGCTTCCGAGCCCAGAGAAGTCGACGGCGCTTCTGGACACGGTTAACATAAGGCTTCCTCTTTACACAGTAAAGTTTTAACTGGTGTTTGTGGATGTAACACCGTATTGTAGCTTGATAAAGGTTTTCCAAAGTAATCCTGAGCCCATGTGGTTCTATCAGCTGTAGATGGTTCTTGATACCATCTGATGGATCAGAGATCACGGGGGGTCAGATCAGGCTTGAGCCCTTGACCTTTACTTACCTGCAAATTCCTTGAATGGTTTAATGATATTATGCACCGTAGAGGGTGAAATATCCAAATTCCTTCCTATCTTTCTTTGAGGAACATTGTTTTTAAACATTTCAATAATTTTCTCATGCATTTGTTGATAAACTGGAGCTCCTCGGCCCGTCTTTACTCCTCAAACACTCGGCCTTTCCTGGATACTGGTTTTGTACCGAATCGTGATTACAGTCGCCTGTTGACATCACCTGCTTCACATCACGTCATTATTTAATTGCTTTACTTCATTACTCGCCCTAAATTGCCTCCCATCCCAACTTTTTTTGGAACGTGTTGCAGGACTGAAACGCAGGAATGGATGGATATTAACAAATGAAATGGAGTTGACCAACAAAACATGAAATATCTCGGGTTCATTCTGTCTCCAATGAAATACAAGTCAAAAGTACATTTACAAATCACTGCTTTCTTTTTGTTATTTGCATTTTCCACAATGTCCCGACTTTTTCTGATTTGGGGTTGTCTGTTTTTTATCATTGTATTTATGACCAACCAATGTATGCCATTTATCAATCTTTCAGTAAAGCTGTGTGCAAATTTTGGGCCAAAAACTGAACAAAAACTCCTTCTAGGTCCACAAAACATTTGCTGATTTTCTTCATACTCATACATACAGCACCAGTCAAATGTTTGAACACAGATTCAGTGTTTTTTCTTTATTTTTATGAATTAAAAGTCACTTCATGTCTTAAAGTAATGATGGATGTCGTTTCACTTTATGCAGTTGTTCAATTCTTGACATAACACTTTATGGATTACTACAGTTGTGGTGTGGAATAGGGCTATTTTATTATTTGTATGTTTATTATTTACTATTTACTGTCTGACCTCACTGTGACCCTGTACAGGATAAGTGGCTACAGATAATGGATGGATGTTTGACCTCAAACGCATTAAAAAGGCAAGAAACTCGTCCACTAATGACCTTTTGACGAGATACTTGTTAATTGAAAAGTATTCCCGGTGACTCCCTCATGAAGCTGGTTAAGAGAATGACAATAGTGTGTAAAGAGTTATCAAGGGAAACGCTGGATACACTGAAGAATCTAAAATATGAAACATTTTGGGAGGGTTTTAAACACTTTTTTGTTTACCACATAATTCCAGATGTTATTTCATAGTTCTGATGTATTCAGTTTTGTTCTACACTGGAGAAAATAGTCACAATACAGAAACACCTGCGAATGAGTAGAGTAGGGGTGTACAAACTTTTGACTGGTACTGTATATGCTATTTGACCAATCAGTTGATTTATATTTAACCACGCCCACAAAATTATGTAAAAGGCACAGATGAACAACAAAATGGTTATTAAACAGTGAAAGAATGCAAATGCAATATGTCCTAAATTTTCCAATAATTCAGCTCAGCCACTGCTGTGCATCGGCTACCATCGGCACACATTAACCCCTCCCCCTTTATAGGGTGCCATTACTTTTGCCTGATTTAATAGTTGGTCTTACGTGTGTTAAATTATGGATTTGTTTTGAAATTGCTTCCTTTCAACTCATTATTTTGAAAAGATAATATTCACAAAACGCTTATTAAATTGGAGTGTAACTGAAATAAAGAAGTGTAAACTCCACAGCGTAATCCGTCGAAAAAATCACAGCAACTCATTCACAGTAAAACGATCTGAAGCCGATCAGCTGAGGTTCGCATCATACAGATGTGTTAAACTCATCACATAATTTTTATGAACATTACAACATTTCTTGTGTTAATGCTCCTGAGAATAATATATGAATAAATTAGCATATTCAATTAGATAAAAGAGGCCCAGTGAAAAGACAGACTTGTCAAGTATGTTTGTAGCCCCGCCCCTCCCTGTATGCCCATTTTATTGCTCAAATCAGTCGGTTTCATCTGTAACAAAGTGAAAGTGTGTGTAAAATACACACCTATAGTTGTAATCACAGTACCAGCGAAGAAGAACGCACTGCCGAGATCCCAGTAGCTGAAGTTGTACGTTGTGTCTCCTATCGGACTCACGCCAGCGCTGAACGCATCGACGGAGTGCTGTGGAGAAGAAACACACATTAAACATTAAAACAGTAAAAGTACAGAGACGGTATGTGGGAACAGCACCAACACGACACCAGTCTCAGCAGTAATGATGTCATTAGCATTAATGAATCGTTATTTTAGACACACACTGAGGCACCCAGTGGGCGGAGCAGATGTTGGCCCCGCCTCACTCTTCTCTGCCTGACAGGAAGTCCAGGCAACAGATGGGGGAAGCAACAGGAAGTCAGTGAGGTGTGAGAACCAACAGCAAACCAAGCTCAAGGGCGTGTAACCAAGGACAAATGAAGAGAAATCCATCACACACACACACTAAGCTAAAAACCTCAAGAGTGCCAAACTCGCTCCATGTGAGTGAGACGATGATGACATCATCATGAGAAAGACTCTCAGTCTATCACTTACTCTGTGTGTAACAGAAACAAGATTAAAAGAAATACCTTGGACTATGTGTCTGATCACAACAATCACGTATACGCTGAAAAATCTCTGTGTGGTCCGTGTTTTAACTGCAGGATGGTGGTCTGTATTCTGCCTCTCTGTCCTTATCACTACTTTGCTGAGTGGACAGAAATAAACTGTTGAAATGTGTGTTTTTGAGGAGTGTGTCAGTGTGTGGTGTAGTGTTTGTTTAAAGCGCATGTGCGTTAATGTATTTGCATTATCACCTGTGTGGTGTTAAAACATGCGCTGACTCACGATGAATCACTGCTCCTATTGCCGCTAATTACACACACACACACACACCGTTTCTTGCAGGTCGTCACCTAACACTTTGGTCCAATATGAAAACAAACCAACAATTACACTCCTGAAAGAAGTTTTTATTAAAAATTTTAGATTTTTTAATTCCTTTAAAAAATGAATCTTGGCGCTGTTTAAGATTGAGCTCATGAAGAAGATTAAAGTCCATGATTTCCTGGGTGGAGTTTCCCTTCTAGTATCCAGCGAGCCCTTGAGGAACCCTTCATGCAGTTGGATTATCGATGATACAGGTGGTGACTCAGGGAGATGACTGTGATTTGTTTCACTGATTTGTGTCTCTTGGCCGCAGCTGTAACCGTAATTCTACCCCACACCTTCCCACACGAACTTTATTTACATCTGAGTTCAAAATAAATACTGAATAATATTTCATCAGAGGCTAAAGAACTGAACAGATTTAGGATACGTCAAGTACAGCATTTACAGCAATAGAAAAACAACCTGTTATTGAACTTTACATTCTAAGTTCAACCAGAAGTGCATTTATTCTAGAAAACAGCATCATCCTTTTAGCATCCAACTCAACCTTATATTCCGAATCCCTGCATCCTCCTGGGGGTCACGTCTACACCAAATTCGGTGTCGAACTCCATCCCCCAGAATGCACCTCTGCCTATGACTATGGCCACCATGGACCCCAACTCCCAGCTCACACGTTCAAGCACACACACCTGGACTTGATTACACACACTATATAAGCACACTCTTAGGAAGGTTCCTAATGGAGTGAAATGACCTGGAAGGATCTAACTGGCAGCTGTGATAAGAGCTGTTTGAATTCTCTAAACACTAAGAAAAGGTGCATCAATGCATCCTTTAGCAGAGGGTACACTGAACTACCCTTTATGAAAGGAAAGGAGATAATGCCGTCCCATAATTCCTTACGGCAGCAAGGAAGTGACGAGCCATCGGTGTACCATTATAGTGTATGTACAGTAGTAGATTTATAGGCCTAACGTCATGCCTCTCTGATGTAAATTTAACCATTATTCTCATACAATAATTGGGATTCTTCTTCCCTCCTCCTAAACCTCATGCCAGCATGGCGTTGAGTCCACCAGTGCCATTGAACTCTGACATCTTTCACGGTCTTGGCTGAGTGCTCCGACATCCTCCAGTCTCAAATTAATCTGCTGGAGGTCTTGGCAAATTACATCATTCCAAAGGGTGTGTGGTCGGCCGTGAGGGTGTCTCCATCCCACCGCTGGCAACTCAAACTTGCAAATGGCTCTCGTGTGGTGGTCGTCTGTGCAGCGCAGGACATGTCCAAGCCAACAAACATGGTGCTGTGTGATAGTGTGGAGGATATTTGGTTGGTTACTCCTCTAGCAGAGCTCCTCATTGGAGACACAGTCATACCAACACATCTCCTCAATGGTCCTGAGGGTACAGGTCTTGAAGCCAAGATCTTGCTGAGAGGCCAGGTCTCTGAGCCATCGAGCAGCACAGACAAAACTGCAGCATTTTAGCCCCCTAGCTTGGTGCATCCGGAGATGTCACGTTGTCTCCAGAGTGGTCTCCAAAGGCTTCTCATGATGCCTGCTGCCAGTCCATGTCGCCTATTGATCTCGGTAAGGAGGTCGCCATTGTTGGCAACATCTGATCCCTGACGATGGGTGGTGCGTCAATAGTTGGGATTCATGTCAGTAAATATGAATGAACAGGAAGGTGAACATAAGCAACCATTCCCAATGTGACAATCATTTCCTTTCTGCTTTGTGACTGGGAGTCTGCATAAAACAACACGGTAAGCACATACAGGGCGAAGATAAAGGGCACAATTTTTGTAGTCTATTTTCAGAATATTGTAGTTTTACACATCAATAAAATTGCCATTGCATAATTGAATGAATGAATGATTCTTTAATGACCACACTGCAAGCAGGTGGAATTTTTTTTCAGTACGGCATGGTACAGGTTCCAACATATAACATAAAGACTAGGGACACAAACTAAAACATATATAAGACACATATATACATACAGATAGACACAGACAATTCCAACATCAAACAATTTTCAGTCCATGATCAATGTTTATCTGCAAGAGTTCAGAAGTTGTATGGCAGTAGGGATAAAACTATTTTTGAAGCGTGTTGTTTTGGCGGCAATTGACCTGTAGCGCCTTCCAGAGGGCAGAAGCTGAAATGCATAGTGTGCAGGGTGAGTGGGGTCTGAGACGATTTTGTGGGCTCTGCATACTGTTCTTTTGTAATGTAGTGATTCCAAGGATGGAAGGGGAGAGCCAATGATTTTTGAGGCTCTATTGATTATGCGCTGCAATTTCTTCCGGGAGAGTGCGTCAAGACTACTGAACCAGACTGTGATGGATGAGGTGAGAATGCTTTCAACAATGGCTGTGTAGAAACGGACCAGGAGATGAGGTTTCACTCTGAATTTCTTGAGCTGTCGGAGGTGGAAGAGTCTTTGCTGAGCTTTTTTATAGATATGGTCTGCATTTATTTTCCATTTGAGATCATTGCTGATATGAGTGCCGAGGAGTTTGAATGAGTCAGTGATGGAGATGGGTTCACCTTGAATGTACAATTGCGTAGTGGAAGGTCAGCGTAAGGTCAGCGTAAGGTCAGTCGGATTCTCTTAACACCGCAGCTGTCTTTTCCTACATCCTTATCAATTCTCCTTCACGTCTTTCTTTTACCTCATGACATTTTCCATCAAGGTTAAGGATAAATGCTTCGGAAATGACGCTGGACGGAGTATTCAGATGCGGCCTCGGACTTTGTGAAGTCTTCATTCAACTCTGTTTCACAGCTGGCATACCAAGCCTTTGTATCAGTTTTCTCGGTCATGTTTTTTTTATCTTGTCTATTTTTTGGATTTTGTGATTTTTGCCTTCTGACATCATGGTTGTATTTCACCTGAACTACTGTCTGTCTTTCACTACATTTAAGCCTAAAGTATTTTTTAATCCATTATTTATCTGCCAGTTTTAAATTTTTAAAAAAGCATTTCCCGCAGATGTTGCTGACATCAGTGCAACAATATTCATAATTTTTTTTCCGGTCGAGAGTACACTGTGCAAGTTTTGGCTGTCGCTTCTCACTGGAGCTTTTTATTTTTTTCCCCTTTGTTTTTCTTTTTGTGTTTGTATGGTTTGATGTTTGTTCTTTGTTTGAGTGTTTTGTCCGCTGGATGTGGTGTAGCTCCAGACCCAGTTTTGGGCGTCGGTTTCCTTCAGGCCTTGGTCCACCATGGGTGATGCCTGTGCTCCTCGCTATGGACTGCACTGAGCTTGTTGCTCTCTTTAGCATCGGGGTTGTCCAGTGATCTGTGCAGCAGTGCTTTTGTACTTGGCATGGTGTTCTGAGCGATGTTGCTTGGTGGCGTCGCGGTGACTGTGCAGGCTGTGTGGGGCATACCCTTTTGGTAAGACTGGGCAGTGACACCACTGGAATTACATCCTGACCCTCTTTTGGTGGACCTTTTTTTTGTCATTGTAAAGTGACCTTAGGTGTGAGAAATGTGCTATACAAGTTCAACTTTATTATTATTATTATCTCATCTCATCTCATCATCTCTAGCCGCTTTATCCTGTTCTACAGAGTCGCAGGCAAGCTGGAGCCTATCCCAGCTGACTACGGGCGAAAGGTGGGGTACACCCTGGACAAGTCGCCAGGTCTATTATTATTATTATTATTATTATTATTATTATTATTATTTACCTTCTCCTGCACATTTGTGAGCAGTTCCTTAAAATATATTTACGAAGTGTTTTTTTTGTTTTGTTTTTTTTGAAGATGTGTTTGAGTAGAAGCTACATAAAAGACACCTGAAATTAAAATCTCTTGCAATTCCTCATCTCCCCCACAACAGAATTCTGAGCCACGTAAAAACGACCTATGGAATCTTTCATAATTAAAGAAATTGTTTTCTTTTTGTTTTCATAAAATTAGTTTTTTAGGACCTTGTTGGGGCGGCACGGTGGTGTCGTGGTTATCACTGTCACCTCACAGCAAGAAGGTCCGGGTTCGAGCCCCGGGGCCGGTGAGGGCCTTTCTGTGCGGAGTTTGCATGTTCTCCCCGTGTCCGCGTGGGTTTCCTCCGGGTGCTCCGGTTTCCCCCACAGTCCAAAGACATGCAGGTTAGGTTAACTGGTGACTCTAAATTGAGCGTAGGTGTGAATGTGAGTGTGAATGGTTGTCTGTGTCTATGTGTCAGCCCTGTGATGACCTGGCGACTTGTCCAGGGTGAACCCCGCCTTTCGCCCGTAGTCAGCTGGGATAGGCTCCAGCTCGCCTGCGACCCTGTAGAACAGGATAAAGCGGCTACAGATAATGGGTGGATGGATGGATGGATGGATGGATGGATGGAGCTTGTTGGTTTAGGAATCTGTGTATATGAGTGTGCAGTTGTAGTAAAATAACCAACTTTGGGTGAAATAACAGTATCTCTGCTTCATCACACCACTCAGTATTTTACTAGAACAGCAACACACACACACACACACACACACACACACACACACACACACACACACACAGCTGTATAGCACATGCTGTAGTCTTTAATAAAATAAAAAGCTTTTCTTCTTGTGTGTGACTCATACAATTGTTTTTCTTCATCTCTTTATTTTTAGTGTGTTCTGTATTTTCTGAGCTTGAGGCTTTTCACAGTTCAGTGACAGAAAAAACCCCAAAGCACACGCAGAGTCACGAGAGCCGGAAAAAAAGCCACTGCATTGCTGCATCCCACACACACACACTCCACAATCCATATTTACTGCTGGCAGCTACAAAAAATTAAAACGCCGAAACGCCATCAGCGCCGTGATTCGGTGGTTCAGCACACAGTCTGATCATCATCTGGTGGCTTTATTTATTTATTTCTGTCTCACGTCGTTTATCTGTGTGGAGGGAAAAGGTCAGCATGTCACGCACCAGATCGATTTTCAATCAACAGTTGGAGCTCTGCAGCAGTTTGTCTCACACTCAAGGTTATTGTACACCGTGAAAAAAACCAGACTGAGAAATCCTAGTCAGAAAATGGAATGTCTAAATTTCTCTTCACACATTATTCATTTTATTGTTTTTGTGGTTAATTTATTATTAGACAACAGACAGAATCTAGAAATTTTGAAGATTACATCTCTCCACTGTCCAGGAAATAAAAGTAACCTCAAACCACAAACTGTCATATTAATTATATAAGTCTACATAAAATATAAAATATAAAATACCATTTGAATCAGTTTTGAGCTCAGATTTACAACGGCGTATTTAGGCCATTGTTGGTAATCAAAAAAAAAAAAACAAGAGCTGAGGGATGGGGTAATATTCCAAGAAAAAAAAAAACTCAGAATTTCTGAGATTTTAATTGTAAATTTACAATAAAAACTGATATATTCTCTGAGATTATAAAGTCATAAGTTTGCAAGAAAAAAAAAACAGAAATTCAGAAATTAAAATGTTACAAATTTATGTGAAAAAAAAATATTTATTTATTTATTTATTTATTTATTTATTTATTCTCAAGGAGCCGGATCGCTTGCCTTGGCATGTCTTTGACATGGTGTCTGACCACACAGACCCCGTGGCTGAGCCGAGAGTTACAGGAAACGCAGTCTTTCCACTTCAATTGCGCAATATAAAAAAATAAAGCATTGAGATTTTTAACTACATTTCCCAGAATGCACTAGAGCCAGGGCGCATGCGATTGTTGTCTCAGAGAATAGCCAAGTTTATTTCTTACAAATGTATAACTTCATAATCTCAGAAAATTTCCACGCTTTTCTCATAAATCTAGGACTTTAATCTCAGAAATGATGAGTTTCTTTTCTCAGAATATTACCCCGCCTCTGCTCTGTTTTTTTTTTAAATTTATCCTATAATAACCCTAATGGCACAAACGAATCTCATCTCATTATCTGTAGCCGCTTTATCCTGTTCTACAGGGTCGCAGGCGAGCTGGATCCTATCCCAGCTGACTACGGGCGAAAGGCGGGGTACACCCTGGACAAGTCGCCAGGTCATCACAGGGCTGACACATAGACACAGACAACCATTCACACTCACATTCACACCTACGCTCAATTTAGAGTCACCAGTTAACCTAACCTGCATGTCTTTGGACTGTGGGGGAAACCGGAGCACCCGGAGGAAACCCACGCGGACACGGGGAGAACATGCAAACTCCGCACAGAAAGGCCCTCGCCGGCCACGGGGCTCGAACCCAGAACCTTCTTGCTGTGAGGCGACAGCGCTAACCACTACACCACCGTGCCGCCCACAAACGAATCTGTGTGATTTATTAAATTTTCACATCAAAACAAGCAGTTATTTGAGTGCAAATGATCAATCTTATTCTCTTAGTGTGGAAATAAGCTCCACCCACTAGTCACCCTGTTACATGTCAGATGTATAAAATACTACAAATTTATCCTCATATACACTATATTGCCAAAAGTATTTGCTCACCCATCCAAATTATCGGAATCAGGTGTTCCAATCACTTCCATGGCCGCAGGTGTATAAAATCAAGCACCTCAGCGTGCAGACTGTTTTTACAGTTTGGAGCTGGCCCTTCCTCTTCCAACATGACTGTGCACCGGTGCACAAAGCAAGGTCCATAAAGACATGGATGACAGAGTCTGGTGTGGATGAACTTGACTGGCCTGCACAGAGTCCTGACCTCAACCCGATAGAACACCTTTGGGATGAATTAGATCGGAGACTGAGAGCCAGGCCTTCTCATCCAACATCAGTGTGTGACCTCACAAATGCGCTTCTGGAAGAATGGTCAAAAATTCCCATAAACACACTCCTAAATGTTGTGGACAGCCTTCCCAGAAGAGTTGAAGCTGTTCTAGCTGCAAAGGGTGGACCGACGTCATATTGAACCCTATGGATTAGGAATGGGATGTCACTTAAGCTCATATGTGAGTCAAGGCAGGTGAGCGAATACTTTTGGCAATATAGTGTACACTCACTGGCCACTTTATTAGGAACCCCCTACATCCACCTGCAGTTCTGTAATCAGCCGATCCGTCCACAGCAGCACGATGCATCAAATCCCACAGATACAAATCAGGAGCTTCAGTTAATGTTCACAATGTTCAAACATCAGAACGGGAAAAACTGTGATCTCAATTTTTGTGTGACTTTCTCTCACTGTGGTCTGGGTGTTGGTTTGATCCAGATGGACTGGTTTGAGTATTTCAGAAGCTGCTGATCTCCTGGGGTTTTCACACACAACAGTCTCTAGAGTTTACACAGAATGGTGCAGAAAACAAAAAACACTGAGTGAGTGAGCGACAGTTCTGTGGGTGGAAACAAACGCCTTGTTGATAAGAGAGGGTCAGAGGGGAACGGACAGATTGGGTCGAGCTTTTTTGCCAGGAAGGATATAGCAACTCATATAATCACTCTTTACAACCGTGATGAGCAGAAAAGCATCTCAGCATGCAACAGCAGACAGAAGAACACATTGGGTTCCACTCCTGCAGCCAAGAACAGGGATCTTACAATCAACAACAAGTTCCTATTAAAGTTGCCAGTGAGTGTATGTACGTGCATCCAATTCCATGACACACAGCCTAATTTGTGCAGGTGTTGCAATAGTGAGCCAGTGAAAGGAAAGCAATTAATGGCAACTCAAGTATTTTTTCTCAAATTTTGCTTGGTTCTGATTGACTTTGTTCTTTTGATCTGATCTTGAGTCTGTCAGGTGTTAATGTGTTTATGTTTGGTGTGTATTAGTGTCTGTTGGTCTGTTATTTTAATCACAGTGTCAAATATTTTAAGACAAATCATCTCATCTCATCTCATCTCATTATCTCTAGCCGCTTTATCCTTCTACGGGGTCGCAGGCGAGCTGGATCCTATCCCAGCTGACTACGGGCGAAAGGCGGGGTTCACCCTGGACAAGTCGCCAGGTCATCACAGGGCTGACACATAGACACAGACAACCATTCACACTCACATTCACACCTACGCTCAATTTAGAGTCACCAGTTAACCTAACCTGCATGTCTTTGGACTGTGGGGGAAACCGGAGCACCCGGAGGAAACCCACGCGGACACGGGGAGAACATGCAAACTCCGCACAGAAAGGCCCTCGCCGGCCCTGGGGCTCGAACCCGGACCTTCTTGCTGTGAGGTGACAGCGCTAACCACTACACCACCGTGCCGCCCAAGACAAATCATATAAACTGAAATATCCTCAGAAATATTTTTTTTTTTGTCAGTTTATTCCAGCGACCCGGCTGAATGAGAAATTTCTTTTTTGTAATATGATCATTTTAGTCTTTTCAGTGTTTACTGTCAGGGTCCAGGTCTAACAGTACTGCTGCAGCAGGTCCAGGTTCTGCTGTGGACCCTGAACACTGGGGGACAGAATGATCACGTCATCGACATACAGCAGGAGTCAAACCAATGAGACTTGGAGCTGGAGATTCCTCCACAATTGGAGCCAACACATTAACATAAAAATGAAAGTGTTTACTGTGTCTCACACAACATTCCTGAGAGGTGTTGATTTTTGACACCATGCCACACTTGCTCCGGATGTATACTGATTTGATCAGGTAATAGGTTTTACCCCGACACCACTTAATACATCAGGTGCTTTTGGACCAAACAGTTCAAGGCACTTATTGAGACGAACCACCCACTATGGAGCTTCTCCAAGAACGACATACTGTACCATCAAGGGCTTTTTTTCTGTTTGTATCCACACCACCAGTAGGAACGCTGAAGTGACATAAACTGGCTTGCCAGCATGATGTTTGCAGGAAAATGCTAGTGAAGATTTTTTATATTTTGCTTAGACGCATCAAAATCACAGTGTTTTTCATCCATCGCATATACGCTCAATAAAGCCTGGAGTTCACTCACTCAATTTGTCCTTGTTGTTTTTTTTTAATGCTAATCTTAAGAGCTATTGTTTACACGGCTAATGTTTGACACAGATTTTTAAAAATGGTGGTTGCCGGTGCTGCACTGGCTCATGGCTGACCAATCACTGTGCACTTACATCACTCACGGTTCTTCTTGTGCTGGGAGAGAACCTACCCTAAAGTAGGAGCTGAAAAGCTCCTCAAAACAGTGTTCCAAGAACTACGATTTTTCTCAGGTCCTTCAGTGTGGACACACAAAAAAAGTGGAACTTCCTCCAACAGTTCTAAGAACCATGAAAAAGTTCCTACAGTGCAAAAGCAGGAATTAAGACACAAACTGTTTCCTCATCTCCATTGTGCCGGAGCGAAATGCTGTCAGCTCCTTATGGCGCAGGTAAGGGTTTGTATAGACAGCAGACAGTTTTTTCAGCACTTTGGAGCTGGATAATCAGACTTTTATTCAAAGATCAATATTTGGACAAGTTTTAGAAAATGTATTCAACCTCCAAATAGAAGGAGATAGCATAATTTACACCATATATTGGAATGTCAGAGTATTATAATGGGTTTGTACAAATTGTGTATTTGTTTTGTCTGTAATTGTGATTGTGGTAATCTGTAATTATTATTGTCTGGTTAATCTCACAGTCAGAACTTGTGGTGTCAGCAAACAGATGATCATTTAATTACAAATTATCCAGTAATTTATTAAAAGATTGTTAAGGACTTTAGAAGTCAGGCGTTTTTACTCAGTGACGCAGCATCAGTGTGATTCATGAGATGGTGCTAAGTTTAAAAAGGACCTCAAGTAAACTCTGTTTCATGTGTAATGGAGGAACGTTAAGGTACGAATGACTAATAAACATCTCAAGGTGCAGTTTCACATCAGACCTAAATGGACTATCAACACAGATGCTGTGGGCAAAAAGGTTCCAAGCCATCATTACTTCCTGAGGAGGTTCAGGTTCTCGGGTGTCTGGAGGTCACTCCTGCAGCTCTTCGCTGTTGCTTGTGCCATCTGCTTCAAAGTGTCAGGAAGTTTGTTAAAGTTACACTCTGTAAGTGAAAAGTCTGAGCATGGATTTCACCTGCGTGCCAACTGGCCATGTATTATGATATAGTGAAGACTGATGGGGTGATTTTTATACACATATAGTCCACTTGCATGTGATGTCACTGCCAATCCAGATTGTAAACAGACGCCATCTTGTCGGTCAAACGCCATATTTCCGCCATCGCAATTTACCGACACTGACTTTCGTTGTTTTTCGCCCAAATCTGCAAATATTACCATGCCACAATGCCGGAGAGTTGTATGGCATATATATACCACAACAGGAGAGGTCAGAAATCAGGAAGAAAGTTTCATAGGCTGCCACAGGCAGGGGCGCAGATAGGATTTTTGAACTGGGGGGGACTGAGCTGTCAGCAAATGATTCCATTTTGTGTGTGTGTGTGTGTGTGTGTATATATATATATATATATATATATATATATATATATATATACACACACACACACACACACACACACTACCGTTGAAAAGTTTGAGGTCACTTTGAAATGTCCTTATTTTTGAAAGAAAAGCACTGTTCTTTTCAATGAAGATCACTTTAAACTAATCAGAAATCCACTCTATACATTGCTAATGTGCTAAATGACTATTCTAGCTGCAAATGTGTGGTTTTTGGTGCAATATCTCCATAGGTGTATAGAGGCCCATTTCCAGCAACTCTCACTCCAGTGTTCTAATGGTACAATGTGTTTGCTCATTGCCTCAGAAGGCTAATGGATGATTAGAAAACCCTTGTACAATCATGTTAGCACAGCTGAAAACAGTTGAGCTCTTTAGAGAAGCTATAAAACTGACCTTCCTTTGAGCAGATTGAGTTTCTGAAGCATCACATTTGTGGGGTCGATTAAATGCTCAAAATGGCCAGAAAAATGTCTCGACTATATTTTCTATTCATTTTACAACTTATGGTGGGAAATAAAAGTGTGACTTTTCATGGAAAACACAAAATTGTCTGGGTGACCCCAAACTTTTGAACGGTAGTGTGTATACATGTTATTTCACCTCCCTCACTGCCATCACCAGGAACTACCTGCAGGCCAGGACAATGATAACATTTTAACATAGCCTATGGAAATCCAAAGTTTACACATTATCATCACGCACAGAAACTGCAAAACTGCTGTAGGTATCATGCCGCCATCTTGTGTCAGAACTACAATTCCCAGTCCACTTCCGTGTGACCTACGTCACGCGTGGGCGGGATCATCTACGTCATCATACAAGGAAACATAAAACAATGGGACAACGCTTCCATCTTGGTCTCTCACGTCTGGCTTCCGATGAATCTGGATGTATAAAGAGGCGCGCTCTCCACCCAAAAAGACGTCTTCTTTCTTGCAAGATCCATCACTCAGCGCGATCTTCTTACCCTTGGCAAAGGTAAACTCTAGAGTCGCGCGATCTTTAAACTCAACCTGAGTTACAACCGGTTTACTTGCATTAGAAGTGACGTCACGACTGCAGCCCAGGCAGTCAAAAGTTAAGAAGCGATTGAATCCTTTTTAACTCAAAAGCGCTGTGCATCTTATTCTGATCAGAGACTTTTCCTCACGAACGCTGAGGTTCGGACCAAGAATCCTCTGCTTTCCACGGGAACCACCCAAGTGCTCCGCTGGACCCGAAAGTTTTCTACACCTCCATCCTGAGCAGCTCACGTGCTCCCACGGCGAGGCCCGAGACTACACCGGCGAATAGTTCTTCATATCTTGCTAAAGGCAGGATTAAGTAAGATTTTGGCATTTGGGCATAATTAGGATAGTCTTAGGAATTTGCTTTTATTTGAAATAGTGTGAATTTAAACCCAGGTTTATCTGTTACACTGTTAGACACGCAGCGTGTTGATTTATTTTGGTTCTATGTTCTCTCAATTGTTTAATAGATAGGCTGCGCATGCTTCTCTCTTTTATTCTTTACTACTAACATATAGTTCTCTTATTATACATCTTGATCTCAAGATTTCAGTGGATTCAGTATGGTTATGAGCTAGTGGGTTAGCTACAGCTTCCCTTTTGTCTGCTTAGCAACACAAAGCTAATCAAGGCCTACCATGTGCTCAGCAGGCCATCAGGCCTGATAAACCACACCTCAGCTAGAAATCCACAAGCTAGCTTTTAGTTAACTACGGCTAATACCCTTGTCTTTAGCAACACGTGCTCAGTAGGCCTCACCAGGCCTAACAAACACACTTTAGCTAGGCCAAAGGGCCTTTAGCAAACTCACACTAGCAACACAAGGCTAAACACAGAGCTAATCCTTTGTTCTGTTTAGATAACATTCTTTTTGTTTAGCTACCAACAAGCTAGGCCTCCACCACGTGTAGTTAGCTACACGAGGCTAAACACATGGTCAAGTCCTTCACACACACACACACACACACACACACACACCTCACTGCTTGTATATATTGATTTATTTTTCTTTTTATCTTTGTATAATAAATTCATTTATTAAACAAACTGTGTTTATTTGTGTGAACAACAATATATACATGAAGCCCCCAATCTCCCTTGAATTCAAAAGGGTGCATGCAAATGTTATATAATATGGTAAGTGATCTTAATAATTTGGAAATGTACCATAATTTAGCTGTTTGGTAATTTATTATTAAGCACCAGGATTAATGGTACGATTCACTAAATGATTCATTGAACGACTCACTAAATGATTCATTGAACGACTCACTAAATGATTCATTGAACGATTCACTAAATGATTCATTGAACGATTCACTAAATGATTCACTAAACGATTCATTGAATGATTCACTGAATGAGACTGATTCTATGGTATGATTCACTTCAAGTGAGTCAAAGTAAATGATTCAATGGGATTGATTCATTTTAATTATTAACCTTCAAAATTTAATGAGACTGATTTAACGAGATTGATCACTTAATTTCAATAATTAACTGATTGCACCCACACTGCAAAACTAGTTTTAAAACCGCTAAGTTCCAACTGTTAACCATAGCGAGAGGCTGGGCTACGTGTGTGTGTGTAAAGTGTAAACCAGTGCATCCTGACTTTCTAACTATGCCTGTGTGTTGCGTGAGCGGCAGTCAGTCAACAACTCTTCGCAAAGTTTCCTTATGAAACACTATGCTCGCTGAAATTATGGCAGGGAACGCCAGATTAAACATTAAAACTGCCTTCTGAGCACTGTATCTACAGGCTACCACCGAAAGAAGGAGGCTACCAGAAAGGCTTCTCTACTCCGTACGATTTTACTTTCACTACGACATTACTTTGAACAGACTATCAAAAAATGCAAGGTGATATGATAAAGTAAGGCACAGTTTACTTACAGTTTTTTTTTTAAACGATGCAATCGTTTTCTGCCTTTTGGCACCCTTCATCATGCCGTGTTGGGGTCCTGAACTAGGAGGCGCTGTCCCCGATATGCCTGTCAAACTTGTGGGTAACCATAGCAACCAAGCTCGAGCTCGCAACCTGTGCAGTCTGCGCAGTTGCAACTGTCTGTACTGCTGTGCACCTCAATAAACCGAATGGTAATTAGTCTTTCGAGTTTTCCGTGAGGTTTGCCTTATGCAAAGAAAGACAGCATAGACCTTTTTTCCTCCCTATCAGTGGGGGGGACCGAACGAGGTGAATTTAAATCTGGGTGGGACGAATCCCCCCCGTCCCCCCCTCTATCTGCGCCCGTGGCCACGGGACCCTGACAGGCGTGCAAAATGGATTGCTGCTATCAGGTATACCATATATACAGTAATAGTGATAGACTACTGATACTTGATCTAACTCATCTCATCTCATTATCTGTAGCCGCTTTATCCTTCTACAGGGTCGCAGGCGAGCTGGATCCTATCCCAGCTGACTACGGGCGAAAGGCGGGGTTCACCCTGGACAAGTCGCCAGGTCATCACAGGGCTGACACATAGACACAGACAACCATTCACACTCACATTCACACCTACGGTCAATTTAGAGTCACCAGTTAACCTAACCTGCATGTCTTTGGACTGTGGGGGAAACCGGAGCACCCGGAGGAAACCCACGCGGACACGGGGAGAACATGCAAACTCCACACAGAAAGGCCCTCGCCGGCCACGGGGCTCGAACCCAGGACCTTCTTGCTGTGAGGCAACAGCGCTAACCACTACACCACCATGCCGCCCCTTGATCTAACTGATAATATAAAATATTCAACCATAATTGGCTGGTCAGTGCTATAGTAGATACTACTGATATATCTAGTATCAGTACTAGTACTCAATACTTAAGTGACTTACCCGTCCAATGAGGATTGTTATTTTCTTGTTTACAAGTTGCCACATCTGAGGGGGGCTGACAAATCCTGAAAGTTAATGAGGTAATTATACACATCTGGGTATTCCACCCCTGGCAGTTCAATATCCACTGACACGGTCGTGAAAACTACGTCCGGTAAGTGATAAGGGTCACTAATCTGTAGGTCGTTTATTTTAGACATATATCTAGTTATCTGTTCATTAGAAAAATGAGCCGTGTAGTCCGTCGGTTGAAATTGATCCATTTTGTATACGAGTGCAACAATATTCAGCTGTGTTGTTGACCGACAAGATCACGGCTGTTTACATTCCAGCCGGGATTCGGTCACGTGACTGCAAGAGCTCCATACAGTGCCATGGAACAGCATTTCCTTACTTTCTGATTTCTTCTGTTTTTACACATTTGTCACACTTAACCTTTTCAGATCTTCAAACAAAATTAAATATGACAGTGACAGCCTGAGGAAACACAAATACCACTTTTAAACAAGTGTTTATTGAAGGAAATCAAACACAATCTGACCCAGTGGGAAAGAGTAACTGTCCCCTAAATTTCTCAACCAACCAATCAACAATTAAATTAATTATCAGATTTTATTGATAATTGGGTTCAGTTACACAAGACACACCCAGGCTTGATTACCATTTCTGTTTCTGGTTAAGAGTACATTGTGTGCATTTTGGCTGCCACGTCTCACTTTGTATAGTTTCATGTTTGTTTTTTGTTTGAATGTTTTGCCACCGGTTGTGGTGTAGCTCCAGACCCAGTTTTGGGTGTCGGTTCTCTTCAGGCCTTGGTCTGCTGTGGGTGATGCCTGTGCTCCCTGCTATGGACTGTAGTGGTCTTGTTGCTCTTTTAACATTGGGTTTGTCCAGCGCTCTGTGCAGCGGTGCTTTTGCGCTTGGTACGGTGTTCCGAACGATGTTGCATGGTGGCATCATAGTGGCTGTGCAGGTGATTTGGGACAGACCAGCACTCTGTACGGCGGTGCTTCTGTGCCCAGTTTGTGGATCCATGGTGTGGTATTCCGAGTGATGTTACCTGGTGGCATCACGGCAGCTGTGCAGATGGTGTGGAATTCATCTTCGTGCACCTTTTGGTGGGACTGTGGGTAGCTACGCCACTGGAATTACTCTTATTTTTCCCTAATTGTAAAATGATCTTGGGTGTGAGAAAGGCGTTATATAAATTGAACCTATTATTATTATAATTATTATTATTAATAATTACTATCAGCTCTTTAAACATCACTTAAATAGAACCATTATAGCCATGAAGAAGGTTAAAAAGTCTCAACAAGCAGCACAATATAGCATGATCAAAGAGATGAGAAAATACTGTAAGTTATTGAAATAGATCAGCCTGGAAAGGGTTTTTGGAAGCTATTTCTAAAGCTCTGGGACTGCAGTGAACCAAAGTGAGAGCCATTATGTCCAAATGGAGAAAACTTGAAACAGTGGTGAATCTTCCTATAAATGGGTAGCTGACCAAAATTCCTCCAAGAGCACATCGACCTCTTATCCATAAAGCAACACAAGAACCTAGACAGATATCTAAGGAACTGTAGGCCCCACCCATTTCAGATAAGGTGAGTGTTTATGATTCCATTATTAGACCTCCTGAGACCCAGTAATGCATTTCACAGTATTAAGTCCTGTTGTTCTATAAAAGCCCAGTTGTCCTCTTTATAGAACAACAGGATGTAATACTGTGAAATGCATAGCATGAGAGACATGAGCAAAAAAACACAATGTCTACTATCAGGACAAAAATGAATTACTGGGTCTCAGGAGGTTAGAAAGAGACTGAGCAAAACTGGTATCCGTGTGAAAGTTGCACAGCGAAAACCACTGCTAACCAAGAGGAACATAAAGTAGAATCTTTTGACATTTTGCAAAACATGGATCCTGTTACAGCTGGTGTAAAGTGAACATAGCATTCTACAAACAGTCAAGCATGATGGTGGTAATATGGCGGTGTGGGGATGCTTTGCTCCTTCAGGGCCTGGCTGAAGTGTTGCTATTAAAAAACAGTTATTAAATTCAAGGAGCCATTACTTTTTCACATGGGTGATATTGATGTTGCATAAGCTTTGTGTTTGTTTAACTGTTACATGTTGCATAACTGAGCTTTGTGTTTCATCATGTTCTCTGTGTCATATATTTAATATTGTGTGAGAATCTAAAACCATTATACCCAACTTGTCTAGAGTTCTTGGAAATGTGCATGAGCATTTTGACTGAATTAAATAATTCTGAAGATTTAAAAAAACCTTCCTGTTGCCTGAGAACAATAAGCTCAAGTGAATAATGTACCGGTACCAGTGATATGGCAGCTAATATCGGACTGCAAGTGCGGAGAACCACCAGATTGATGATGTAGAGGGGTGCCAGTACTTTCTACAGTGCAACAGATGGATTACTGTCAGAAACTCTACACTTACAAAGTGACATTTAATAAAACACTCTTAAATATCTCTTACCAACTAATCCTGACTGAATTAGCACACTCTTACGTGCTATTAGACAGGTAATGGAGAAGCATTGTGTATTACCAACCTGATAAAATAAAAACATGTGAGCAGAATTCAAGCTCTGATTGGAAATAAAGCAGCCTCCTTTCAGACAAACTGTTTTTTTTTCCTGTGTAGAAATCTAGAGTTACTTTGACAGCTAATACTTTTGCCCGAGACACAAATCAATACTTACAGGAATTACGCTACCTTTTTCACTCGAGTTCGAAGCTCTTGCTGAGAGCTTTTGCTGCTCAAAAGCACTTTTAACTGACGCACCACTGATGTTTTATTTTATACACAGTTCCACCTCGAATTCCCATATTTAGGATTCTGTCTGGTGTCCTGTATTTATGACACCAACAAAAATTGCTATTATGAACATTTGGCTTAAATATTAATGTGTTTTATGCAGTTTGTTACATCAATTTTTATGTTCTTGTCAGTTATTGATTCACAAATCTCTGAAATATGTGATAATGACTTGAAATATGTCACCTGTTGTTGTTGTTGACTTTACAATCCATGAATCATGTTTTCTATCACTTGGTTGCTAATAGTCTTCCCTTTAATATTTAACATACTAATGTTGATCTTCAATAATGTTTTAGGGTTGTTGTTTTTTTCCTGTAAGTACACAACATTTTCATGTCATACTTATTCCTGTTCAGAAAATATCCTTTTAGAGAAAGTCTCAGTGAGCACAAACTAAACAAAAACTGACGTTTATAAGAAACGGGTGACAGCTGTCAGAGTTAATTCTGATCAAACGCACTGCCTCTGGACCAAGTTTATTATTAAACACATTTACATAGTGTTTACACAAGCACAAGCAACAAATATGTAGAATAAATCATGAAAGTTAAAAAAAAGTTTATTTTCTATCACAGTATCTTTACAGTCTAAATAATGGAACAAACATGCAAAATTTGTTTTTATTATAAAGGATAGCAGGTAACCACGAATAAATATTTGACCAATTTAAACATAACATGTCAACAGAAAGTGTTTGTCACCTAACCAAACACGCTGCCTTTACCTCAATCTCCCAAGCAAACATGCTTCCTTTACCTCAATCTCTAAACCAAACATGCTTCCTTTACCTCAATCTCCAAACCAAACACGCTGTCTTTACCTCAATCTCCAAAGCAAACATGCTTCCTTTACCTCAATCTCTAAACCAAACATGCTGCCTTTACATCAATCTCTAAACCAAACACGCTGCCTTTACCTCAATCTCCAAACCAAACACGCTGTCTTTACCTCAATCTCCAAAGCAAACATGCTTCCTTTACCTCAATCTCTAAACCAAACATACTGCCTTTACATCAATCTCTAAACCAAACACGCTGCCTTTACCTCAATCTCCAAACCAAACACACTGTCTTTACCTCATTCTCTAAACCAAACATGCTGCCTTTACCTCAATCTCCAAACCAAACATGCTGCCTTTACCTCAATCTCTAAACCAAACACGCTGCCTTTACCTCAATCTCCAAACCAAACACGCTGTCTTTACCTCAATCTCCAAAGCAAACATGCTTCCTTTACCTCAATCTCTAAACCAAACATGCTGCCTTTACATCAATCTCTAAACCAAACACGCTGCCTTTACCTCAATCTCCAAACCAAACACACTGTCTTTACCTCATTCTCTAAACCAAACATGCTGCCTTTACCTCAATCTCCAAACCAAACATGCTGCCTTTACCTCAATCTCTAAACCAAACACGCTGTCTTTACCTCAATCTCCAAAGCAAACATGCTTCCTTTACCTCAATCTCTAAACCAAACATGCTGCCTTTACCTCAGTCTCCAAACCAAACACGCTGTCTTTACCTCAGTCTCCAAAGCAAACATGCTTCCTTTACCTCAATCTCTAAACCAAACATGCTGCCTTTACATCAATCTCTAAACCAAACACGCTGCGTTTACCTCAATCTCCAAACCAAACACGCTGTCTTTACCTCATTCTCTAAACCAAACATGCTGCCTTTACCTCAATCTCCAAACCAAACATGCTGCCTTTACCTCAATGTCTAAACTAAACATGCTGCCTTTATCTCAATCCCTAAACCAAACATGCTGCCTTTACCTCAATGTCTAAACTAAACTTGCTGCCTTTATCTCAATCTCTAAACCAAACATGCTGCCTTTACTTCAATCTCCAAACCAAACACGCTGCCTTTACCTCAATCTCTAAACGAAACACGCTGCCTTTACCTCAATATCCAAACCAAACACGGTGTGTTTACCTCAATCTCTAAACCAAACACGCTGCCTTTACCTCAATATCTAAACCAAACACAGTGCCTTTACTTCAATCTCCAAACCAAACACGCTGCCTTTACCTCAATCTATAAACTAAACATGCTGCATTTACCTCAATCCCTAAACCAAACATGCTGGATTTAATTCAATCTCCAAACCAAACACGCTGTCTTTACCTCATTCTCTAAACCAAACATGCTGCCTTTACCTCAATCTCCAAACCAAACATGCTGCCTTTACCTCAATGTCTAAACTAAACATGCTGCATTTACCTCAATCCCTAAACCAAACATGCTGCCTTTACCACAATCTCCAAACCAAACATGCTGCCTTTACCTCAATCTCCAAACCAAACATGCTGCTTTTACCTCAATCTCCAAACCAAACATGCTGCCTTTACCTCAATCTCCAAACCAAACATGCTGCCTTTACCTCAATCTCCAAACCAAACACTCTGCCTTTACTTCAATCTATAAATCAAACATGCTGCCTTTACCTCAATCTCCAAACCAAGCATGCTGCTTTAACCTCAATCTCCAAACCAAACATGCTGCCTTTACCTCAATCTCCAAACCAAACATGCTGCCTTTATCTCAATCTCCAAACCAAACACTCTGCCTTTACTTCAATCTCTAAATCAAACATGCTGCCTTTACCTCAATCTGTAAACCAAGCACACTGTCTTTACCTCAATATCTAAACCAAACACGCTGCCTTTACCTCAATCCCTAAACCAAACATGCTGGCTTTAATTCAATCTCCAAACCAAACATGCTTCCTTTACCTCAATGTCTAAACTAAACATGCTGCCTTTATCTCAATCTCTAAACCAAACACGCTGCCTTTACTTCAATCTCCAAACCAAACACGCTGCCTTTACCTCAATCTCTAAACCAAACATGCTGCCTTTACCTCAATATCCAAACCAAACACGGTGTCTTTACCTCAATCTCTAAACCAAACACGCTGCCTTTACCTCAGTCTCTAAACCAAACACTCTGCCTTTACTTCAATCTCCAAACCAAACACGCTGCCTTTACCTCAATCTCTAAACCAAACACGCTGCCTTTACCTCAATCTCTAAACCAAACACTCTGCCTTTACTTCAATCTCCAAACCAAACATGCTGCCTTTACCTCAATCTCTAAACTAAACATGCTGTCTTTATCTCAATCTCTAAACCAAACATTCTGCCTTTACCTCAATCTCCAAACTAAACATGCTGCCTTTACCTCAATCTCTAAACCAAACACTCTGCCTTTACTTCAATCTCTAAATCAAACACGCTGCCTTTACCTCAATCTCTAAACAAACATGCTGCCTTTACCTCAATCTCTAAACCAAACACTCTGCCTTTACTTCAATCTCCAAACCAAACACACTGCCTTTTCCTCAATCTCCAAACCAAACATGCTTCCTTTACCTCAATCTCTAAACCAAACACTCTGCCTTTACTTCAATCTCTAAACCAAACACACTGCTTTTACCTCAATCTCCAAACCAAACACGCTGCCTTTACCTCAATCTCTAAACCAAACACTCTGCCTTTACTTCAATCTCCAGACAAACACACTGCCTTTACCTCAATTTCTAAACCAAACACGCTGCCTTTACCTCAGTCTCTAAACCAAACACTCTGCCTTTACTTCAATCTCCAAACCAAACATGCTGCCTTTACCTCAATCTCTAAACTAAACATGCTGTCTTTATCTCAATCTCTAAACCAAACATTCTGCCTTTACCTCAATCTCCAAACTAAACATGCTGCCTTTACCTCAATCTCTAAACCAAACACTCTGCCTTTACTTCAATCTCTAAATCAAACACGCTGCCTTTACCTCAATCTCTAAACCAAACACTCTGCCTTTACTTCAATCTCCAAACCAAACACACTGCCTTTACTTCAATCTCCAAACCAAACACACTGCCTTTTCCTCAATCTCCAAACCAAACATGCTTCCTTTACCTCAATCTCTAAACCAAACACGCTGCCTTTACCTCAATCTCCAAACCAAACACTCTGCCTTTACTTTAATCTCTAAACCAAACACACTGCTTTTACCTCAATCTCCAAACCAAACACGCTGCCTTTACCTCAATCTCTAAACTAAACATGCTGCATTTACCTCAATCTCTAAACCAAACATGCTGGCTTTAATTCAATCTCCAAACCAAACATGCTTCATTTACCTCAATCTCTAAACTAAACATGCTGCCTTTACCTCAATCTCTAAACCAAACACTCTGCCTTTACCTCAATCTCTAAACCAAACACGCTGCCTTTACCTCAATCTCTAAACCAAACCCTCTGCCTTTACCTCAATCTCTAAACCAAACACGCTGTCTTTACCTCAATATCTAAATCAAACACACTGCCTTTACCTCAATCTCTAAACCAAACACTCTGTCTTTACCTTAATATCTAAACCAAACACTCTGTCTTTACCTCAATCTCTAAACCAAACACTCTGCCTTTACTTCAATCTCCAAACCAAACACGCTGCCTTTACCTCAATCTCTAAACTAAACATGCTGCATTTACCTCAATCCCTAAACCAAACATGCTGGATTTAATTCAATCTCCAAACCAAACATGCAGCCTTTACCTCAATCTCCAAACCAAACATGCTGCCTTTACCTCAATCTCTAAACCAAACACTCTGCCATTACTTCAATCTCTAAATCAAACCCACTGCCTTTACCTCAATCTCTAAACCAAACACGCTGCCTTTACCTCAATCTCTAAACCAGGGGTGGCCAACCAGTTGGAGACCAAGAGCCACATTTTTTACTGTATTACCGCAAAGAGCCACATCATACACATGGGCACACGAACATCACCCATCCCTTCCTCTCTCTCTCACACACACACACACACACACACACACCTCTGCTCAGCCAGATTAATAGTAAATGTCACACACCAACATATTTACTCCTACAGTACTAAGACCACAGGCTGAGGCCAGTCATTTTTAACAATGAACATTGTGTGCACTTACTATGCATGCTGCTTAGTGGGACTCATGGCATTACCAAAAAAAAGCCACACCATACACATGACCGCACATGAACATCGCCCCCCCCCTCGCTCTCGCTCGCTCTCTCTCTCTCTCTCTCACACACGCACACGCACCTCTGCTCAGCCAGATTAATAGTAAATGTCACATGCCAACATGAGAGAAATGTACTCCTTCAGTCAGTACTAATACCACAGGCCAGTCATTTACAGCAATCAATATTGTGTGCACTTACTATGCATGTTGCTTAGTGGGACTTCTGACATTCCTTGCCTTGAACAATCCTCTTCAAATCTGCCTTGTATTCCGTCGTTGCCACTCGAAGCAGTTCTTTCACATGAGTGTCAGTCAGAACAGAACGATGCTTTGACTTCACGTGTTTCATGGTAGAGAACACAGACTCGCAGACGTATGTTGACCCAAACATTGACAGTATCTTAAGCGCAGCCCGTTTCACATTCGGGTATTTTTCCAATGGCACACTTTTCCAAAACTCAATGGTGCCTTCCTTCAAAACAGGTTTCAGTTGGTCTTCCTCACGAAGATTGATCATCTCCAACTCAGCCGCAGCCTCATCTGTGACTAGCGGGGCTTTCAAACAGTCCATCTCCGCATTGAATGGGTCGACGAGGAACGTAACCTGTGGCATTTTCAGTTGTATATCACGGAACCGGGTTACAAAGCTTGCGTGCAGGTTTTCAATTAGTGTTGCATATCTGGCTCCTTGCTTATTCAGGGAGGCGGGAAGCTTTGAAATGAGCTAATGACGACTGACATATAAGGCAGAATGGCTTGTCATTACGTTCAACAAAAAAGTATAAACTCTCCCACTCTGTTAAAAATGTCCTATGTTCGTCTGCATATTTTCGTTTTGCTGTGCATTTTTTCATTGCCATTTTGAGAGGCTACTTGACACAAGATACACCTTGCCCAAAAACTTAGCGATTATCTCACGCACATGTGCATTTGACATGACCTGAAAATACCGTAATATACCCAAGCAAAGTGAAGATGCATTTGACGAAAATACCATACTGAACTCAAGCAAAGCGCACACGCACATAAAAAAAAAAAAAAACACACACACACAAACTTCGATATGAACGTAAGAGCCGCATGACACCGGGCAAAGAGCCGCATGCGGCTCGCGAGCCGCGGGTTGGCCACCCAAGCTCTAAACCAAACACTCTGCCTTTACTTCAATCTCCAAACCAAACACACTGCCTTTACCTCAATCTCTAAACCAAACACACTGCCTTTGCCTCAATCTCTAAACCAAACACTCTGCCTTTACTTCAATCTCCAAACCAAACACGCTGCCTTTACCTCAATCTCTAAACCAAACACACTGCCTTTGCCTCAATCTCTAAACCAAACACTCTGCCTTTACTTCAATCTCCAAACCAAACACACTGCCTTTACCTCAATCTCTAAACCAAACACACTGCCTTTGCCTCAATCTCTAAACCAAACACTCTGCCTTTACTTCAATCTCCAAACCAAACATGCTGCCTTTATGTCAATCTCTAAACTAAGCATGCTGCCTTTACCTCAATATGTAGGTACATTCAGTCCGTCTCTTTTAACTACATTGCCCATCAGCCAACTTCCGCGTTGACCTATGTCACGCGTGGGCGGGATCACCTATGTCACATCCTCCAGGAAGGCATAAGTAATCCGGAAACTCCTAGCTCCTCCTCTTTCGGCGCCGTGAATTCAACACGGACACAAGGAGGATCGCTCGCTCCGCCGAGCAAACCCAAGAACAGACGTCTTTTCTTTTCTTTTCCTCAAGAACCAGAGTTTCGCGCTTTCCTTTCACCTTTGGTCACGGTAGATTCTCGGATCGTGCGATTTTAAACTCAGCTTGAGTTACAACCGCTTTTCAGTTATTCATTATACGTACGTACCGACTGCTGCCCAAACAGTTCAATTAAAGTTTAGAAGCGGCCGGACCCTTCTAATTAAAACCGTGCACATTGTCTGATCAGAGAACTTCTTTTCTTTCATCACAAGCGACCACGCGTCGGACCAAGAAATTCTCTGCGCCTCACGGAAGGCTCCACAACAGTGAAACTCCAAAAGTCTCGGAACATCTTCCCATAATACCGCGTAGAGATGAGATATTGAAGTATGACTTAGCAATTTGGGCATAAAACGAGTCTTAGGAATTTGCTATTATGAAGCAGTGTGAATTTAAACTCAGGAACCAGGGACGTCACTAGGTTTGAGAGACAGGGGTAGCTTAGCACCCAGAGGAGAAAAGGTATTGTGCGCGCGCAGCGCGCGCCGAACATTTTTCAGAGCACCTACTAAGGCTGTCAATCAATTCATTATTTCAAGAGCATCACACCTTGGGGACACACTTCCCACCATTTCTATTCTATTTTAAAATTGCTTTCATCATTTAATTGCTTGCTGAAGCAACTTCACCAGCTAAACTACAAAAATGTGAAAAAAACAATGGTAGGTGTCATGCATTCCTGCGCAAACTGAAGAGGGCAAGTGCTTCACAAATCATCATGTAAACATTCTACAGAGGACTCAATATAGCCTAGGTAAAGTTAAGCAAATGCAAACCACTGACATCAAATTACAATCTCACCGTGTGTGTCTGCAAATGAAAGCATAGAATTCTGACTCTCTGCAAACCCAACTCAATGGAAGCCCGCACCGCGCCTGCTGCAAAATGCCCGCGTAGTTTTTTAAGTCCTACTAGCCTACCACTCGACGTGACGCTTGACACAGAGCCAATGAGGAGGAATCATAACGATATTAATAATATTGCATTAAACAATAAATAAGCAAGCAGAAACTGTTGTTCGGATTAACTTGCGTTCTTCATGGCTCATGTTCAGTGCTTTACTGCCTTTGTTTTTTTGGGGAAAAAAAAATAAAAATATAAATAATTTAAAAAAGGGCAAAAAATATAGGATGGCTTTGCCATAAGATAGGGTGGCTGGAGCTACCCTAAAATGGGTCTGGCGACGTCTATGTCAGGAACTGTTTAAGTGTGCACACTGATTTTGTGTTCCATAATTGTTCTATGTTCTCTCAATTGTTTAATAGATAGGCTTTGCATGCTCTCTCTCTCTATTCCTGGCTAACACTTTGATTTCATTATTACACGTATCTTGACCGCATCAAGATTTCAGTGGATTTAGTACTGTTATAAGCTAGTGAAATTAGCCTAATTCTTTTATCCCATTAGCCTCCAGGGCTAAGGATATTGTCTCAAGGGAACACGTGGCGGCCCTCCCCCACACTCACATACACACCTTTTGTTTTAACTCCACGAGTTAGGGTCCTTGGGCCTTAGCTAGCCACACGGCTAATTCCTTTGTCTCGTTAGCAAGCTAGGCTAACCTTTTGCGTAAGCCACAAGGCTTACACCATGTGGACACATACACACACACAAACATACCTAGCTAGCATCCCACGCTAGCCTTTTGCTTAGGCCACAGGCCACACACAAGCACACGTTAGCAACACGTGCTAATTCTTTGTTTTACTTAGCAACACGTGGTCTACTCCACCACGTGGCCACAGGCCCCACAAACACACCTTAGCTAGCTTTCCTTTGTCTTAGCTAGCAACACAAGGCTAATCTAGGCCTCCATCACGTGGACACACACAAACATATCTTAGCTAGCCACACAAGGCTAATCTTTGTCTCCACACGTGGTGACCCCCCCCCCACACACACTATATGTTTCATGTTTAATGTTTAATTTCTTTTTAACACACACAAACACACGCACGCGCACACACACACACACACACACACACACACACACACTCATCAAGTATATATCATATTTGTATATAATGATTCCAACTGCTAATATTAATTTTTACCTTTGTTATAATAAATTCCATTAATATTGAAACTGTGTGTCTTTATTTGTTGTGCTTAATATTCTCTGAAGTCATCCAATCTCAAAAGAATTCTAAAGGTGCATTATGTAATATGGTAAGTGATCATAATAATTTGGAATATACCATAATTTAGCTGTTTGGTAATTTATTATTAAGCACCAAAATTAATGGTACGATTCAATGAGAAGGATTCAATGAGACTGATTCAATTTAAATGATTCAATGGTATGATTCAATGAGACTGATTCAATATAAATGATTCAATGAGACTGATTCAATTTAAATGATTCAAGGAGATTGATTCAATGATTTAGTGAGACTGATTTAATGAGGTTGATCACTTAAAACCAATTGCACCTACAAATATCTAAACTAAACACACTGTCTTTACCTCAGTCTCCAAACCAAACACTCTGCCTTTACCTCAATCTCTAAACCAAACACTCAGTCTTTACCTCAATCTCCAAACCAAACACTCTGCCTTTACCTCAATCTCCAAACCAAACACACTGCCTTTGCCTCAATCTCTAAACCAAAAACTCTGCCTTTACTTCAATCTCCAAACCAAACATGCTGCCATTGCCTCAATCTCTAAACCAAACATGCTGCCTTTACTTCAATCTCTAAACCAAACATGCTGCCTTTACCTCAATCTCTAAACCAAACACTCAGCCTTTACTTCAATCTCCAAACCAAACACATTGCCTTTACCTCAATCTCCAAACCAAACATGTTGCCTTTACCTCAATCTCTAAACCAAACACTCAGCCTTTACTTCAATCTCCAAACCAAACACGCTGCCTTTACCTCAATCCCCAAACCAAACATGCTGCCTTGACCTCAATCTCTAAACCAAACACTCTGCCTTTACTTCAATCTCCAAACCAAACACACTGCATTTGCCTCAATCTCTAAACCAAACACGCTGCCTTTACCTCAGTCTCGAAACCAAACATGCTGCCTTTACCTCAATCTCTAAACCAAACACGCTGTCTTTACCTCAATCTCTAAACCAAACATGCTGCCTTTACCTCAATCTCTAAACCAAACACGCTGCCTTTACCTCGATCTCTAAACCAAACACGCTGCCTTTACCTCGATCTCTAAACCAAACACGCTGCCTTTACCTCAATATCTAAACCAAACACGCTGCCATTGCCTCAATCTCTAAACCAAACACGCTGCCTTTACCTCAGTCTCGAAACCAAACATGCTGCCTTTACCTCAATCTCTAAACCAAACATGCTGCCTTTACCTCAATCTCTAAACCAAACACGCTGTCTTTACCTCGATCTCTAAACCAAACACGCTGCCTTTACCTCAATCTCTAAACCAAACATCCTGCCTTTACCTCAATCTCTAAACCAAACATGCTGCCTTTACCTGAATCTCTAAACTAAACATGCTGCCTTTAATTCACTCTCCAAACCAAACATGCTGCCTTTACCTCAATCTCCAAACCAAACATGCTGCCTTTACCTCAGTCTCTAAACCAAATACACTACCTTTACCTCAGTCTCTAAACCAAACACGCTGCCTTTAATTCAATCTCCAAACCAAACATGCTGCCTTTACCTCAATCTCTAAACCAAACATGCTGCCTTTACCTCAATCTCTAAACTAAACATACTGCCTTTACCTCAATCTCTAAACTAAACATGCTGCCTTTAATTCAGTCTCCAAACCAAACATGCTGCCTTTACCTCAATCTCTAAACCAAACACACTGCCTTTACCTCAATCTCTAAACCAAACATCTCATCTCATCTCATTATCTCTAGCCGCTTTATCCTTCTACAGGGTCGCAGGCAAGCTGGAGCCTATCCCAGCTGACTACGGGCGAAAGGCGGGGTACACCCTGGACAAGTCGCCAGGTCATCACAGGGCTGACACATAGACACAGACAACCATTCACACTCACATTCACACCTACGGTCAATTTAGAGTCACCAGTTAACCTAACCTGCATGTCTTTGGACTGTGGGGGAAACCGGAGCACCCGGAGGAAACCCACGCGGACACGGGGAGAACATGCAAACTCCACACAGAAAGGCCCTCGCCGGCCACGGGGCTCGAACCCAGGACCTTCTTGCTGTGAGGCGACAGCGCTAACCACTACACCACCGTGCCGCCCTAAACCAAACATCTCATCTCATCTCATCTCATTATCTCTAGCCGCTTCATCCTTCTACAGGATCGCAGGCAAGCCGGAGCCCATCCCAGCCGACTACGGGCGAAAGGCGGGGTACACCCTGGACAAGTCGCCAGGTCATCACAGGGCTGACACATAGACACAGACAACCATTCACACTCACATTCACACCTACGGTCAATTTAGAGTCACCAGTTAACCTAACCTGCATGTCTTTGGACTATGGGGGAAACCAGAGCACCCGGAGGAAACCCACGCGGACACGGGGAGAACATGCAAACTCCACACAGAAAGGCCCTCGCCGGCCCCGGGGCTCGAACCCAGGACCTTCTTGCTGTGAGGCGACAGCGCTAACCACTACACCACCGTGCCGCCCTAAACCAAACATGTTGCCTTTAATTCAATCTCCAAACCAAACATGCTGCCTTTACCTCAATCTCCAAACCAAACACGCTGCCTTTATCTCAATCTCTAAACCAAACATGCTGCCTTTAATTCAATCTCCAAACCAAACATGCTGCCTTTACCTCAATCTCTAAACCAAACACACTGCCTTTACCTCAGTCTCCAAACCAAACACACTGCCTTTACCTCAATCTCTAAACCAAACACGCTGCCTTTACCTCAATCTCTAAACCAAACATGCTGCCTTTACCTCAATCTCCAAACCAAACATGCTGCCTTTACCTCAATCTCTAAACCAAACACGCTGCCTTTACCTCAATCTCCAAACCAAACATGCTGCCTTTACCTCAATCTCCAAACCAAACATGCTGCCTTTACCTCAATCTCCAAACCAAACATGTTGCCATTACCTCAATCTCTAAACCAAGCACACTGCCTTTACCTCAATCTCTAAACAAAACACTCTGCCTTTACCTCAATCTCTAAACCAAACACGCTGCCTTTACCTCAATCTCCAAACCAAACATGCTGCCTTTACCTCAATCTCCAAACCAAACATGCTGCCATTACCTCAATCTCTAAACCAAACACGCTGCCTTTACCTCAATCTCTAAACAAAACACTCTGCCTTTACCTCAATCTCTAAACCAAACACTCTGCCTTTACCTCAATCTCCAAACCAAACACACGATGAATGCACTGTTGAGTGCATTCGTCATTGGATACTGGAGCTACAGATTATTTCTAGAGCAGGCTAAGTTTCCTGTATTTTGCCGATCGTTTTCATGATTGGAATACTGTGTGTTTTTCTGCTGCTTGTACCTGTTGAACACTCTTTATTAGGCGCATGCTATGCCTCATGTTTACCTTGTATTTACATCTGGTTTGCTATTAGGTGGGATTCGCCCTTCAGTTTCAACTGCACAAGTAATCAGCTGTTCTTCATTTGCTAATTAGCTGGGCTTTTAGTTTGGTTTCAAGTGATGCACTCCTTCCCAAAATCCCTCCCCCCTCCTACATTTCCCATAACTTCTTCATTATGTGTCTCTGCCTCAAATTTAATTACTAGACCAGACACACTGCCTCTACATTAATCTGATTCAAGCACACTGCCTCTATTTCAAACACCAGCTCAAACACATTGTCTCTACCTCAATCACTCTGGACATAAGTCTCCATTTACATTATTGTTTTTTAATCTTTTGCCAAAGTTAACATTCATAACTGCTTTGAGATTAGCTCCAGAGTGCTGAGGCACTCGTGTTTCACATAAACCAAGACTCCACAGGAGATTTGGAAAATCAGCACTCCCTAAATAATGTCACGATGCCTGTGTTCTTTCAAGTGACTTGAGAAGCAACATTTTCAGGCAACATTTGTGCTTCCCGGGGTAGTCTGCCCCTTTTTGATGGGAGTACAAAGATGACTATTTTGTGGGATTCTTAATTTTGGGCAAATTTTATGAAGCAGTGTATGGATGGACCAGATGTTATGCTACACTTCTGCTTTTTCTGGTATTTAAATTTTTAACCATTCAGGTGATCGCAATAAGTCTCAGAGGAGCCTCAGAAACATCAGGAAAACCATATTCTTAAAAAGCACCTTTACCTTTGCCATGCTGACTTCACTTCAATCACCAGATCAAACACACTTCTCTCAAACATCTCAAACAACGGCCTGAACACACTTCCTCTCTCTCAATTACCAGACCAAACACAGATCAAATATTCACAAATCTTCTTTCACACTTATTTTTATCCACTGCTTCATTTTGCCTGGACAACCATGTGGGATTAGTTTCAGGTCGATGCGACTCTCTTATTTCTCTGGACTTAAGACCCCACAGGAGACTCAGAAACTCTCCACTAGCTACACATCCAGCAGTGTTGGATTATACAGTACAGCATAATGTATTCAGATATTCATTGCACATTATGTTGTTATCATGAACACTCCAAAATGGCTTTGAGTAGGCCACAATTGAAATGTCTGTGATAGGCAGATTTTTGGACAGAGGGAAGATCTGTCACATTTAAAAGGCAGTAATAGTACCGATGTCTTCTAAAGGTTCTCGGGATTTGGGAATATGTTGAAAAGTTTAAGTTAACTGCATATTGTTTTGTTAATGTTTTCTAATATAATGAGACCTGACAGGGAAGTTGTCAGCATACTTTCAGTACAAAAGCTGAAGATCATGATATCATTTGTAAACCGTTTTATATAAAATAAAAAAAAAGTTACCTTAATGAGAATCTCCAGTTCATCTGGTGTGACACAAGGATGCTTTTGCAGGAACGCTGCCTTCTCGGCTGTAATCGTGTCCTTCTGGTTTCTTTCAAACGGCTGCTCGAGGGCTCGAAACGCCAAACCACCGGCCACTAAGTAAATCACCACCACCACGAACACAGCCAGCACCGTCTTCCACTTCATCACAGTCAGAAGTGCCGAGCCATCGGCCCCTGCCTCCATACTGGCTACCATGCTCGCAGGCCGCGAAACAGAGAGGCGAGGAAGTGAACATCCCATTGGGTTCTGCATTGTGGCCACACTGGCCTGCACCAAACTGGACTGCAGCATCCCGGGTTGGACTTTTTTCGGGGGAACGAGGTTGGTCTGGACTGCCACTGTGGAAAATAACACAGACAATAGGACTGAAAGTCTATGACTTGTCCACCATCCCATAATATCCACATAACAGCCCAAAGTCTGAGTTTACATCAAGAACTGCATTTTTGTTTTTATTAGAAATCTAAAATCTAGGAATAATCTGATTAAAGTTGAGTGACTGAGACCTTACACCTTGTCTGTGTACAAACAATTTCAGTAAAAAAAAATGTTATCATCAGCAACCTGCCGTGGTGTAAGAGGAATAATACAGTTGATGTAACCACTTCATCAGTCTGTATTTTACTATAACAGGAACACACACCGTGATATTATTATTATTATTATTATTATTATTATTATTGTTATCTCATCTGGCCAACAGGCGATGAGTTTATGTCATCATGTGTTGTCTGGCGTCCATCTGGCATCGCCCACGTTTCACACAAATCACTTCTCCTCTCTTGATTCTTCACCGATTTTTATTCTTTTTGGTAGGAAGGTGGGTCTGCCTGGGGTGCATATGGCTTCTACCCAAATTTGCATAATTGCAATTAATAATGAAGATATGGAATAATTAATCAATCCGTAATGAGAAGTTTCCACACAAATCACTTCTTCTCCCTCAGTTCTTCACTGATTTTGATTCTTTCTGGCATGAAGGTAGGGGAACCTAGGGTGCATAGAACTTCTACCCAGATTTGCTTCATTACAATTATTAATGAAGTTATGGACTAATTAAGCCTTAATGAGCAGTTCAACAAAAATCGCTTCTTCTTAGTCAATTCCTCGCCATTTTGGATTCTTTCTGGTAAATAGGTCGGTATTCCTAGGGTGGATATCGCTTCTGTTTATAGCTTGTATATAGTGTATATAGCTTGCAACATTTATTGTGCAAAGTGGCCCACTTTAGATCGTTCCTTCTGGACTAGACGGGGCTGGAGTGAGCTACACTGTCAATGAAGGTATTATTATCTCGTCTCATTATCTGTAGCCGCTTTATCCTGTTCTACAGGGTCGCAGGCGAGCTGGAGCCTATCCCAGCTGACTACGGGCGAAAGGCGGGGTTCACCCTGGACAAGTCGCCAGGTCATCACAGGGCTGACACATAGACACAGACAACCATTCACACTCACATTCACACCTACGCTCAATTTAGAGTCACCAGTTAACCTAACCTGCATGTCTTTGGACTGTGGGGGAAACCGGAGCACCCGGAGGAAACCCACGCGGACACGGGGAGAACATGCAAACTCCGCACAGAAAGGCCCTCGCCGGCCACGGGGCTCAAACCCGGACCTTCTTGCTGTGAGGCGACAGCGCTAACCACTACACCACCGTGCCGCCTCAGTATTATTATTATTATTATTATTATACCACAAGAATTTGCAATGATTGCAATTTTTTATTCAGTATTGACCTATATATGTCATACTTTTTATCCATTTCCAGAAGCCTTTAATGTTCTGTAACATCCATCCATTTTGGCATCATATTCGATTTCAAACTCAGGATCGATTCTGGACTCATACGGGTGTCCATGTCATCATCATCATCATCATCATCATCATCGCGGGTTTGTTTACACACAAACACACTTCCTCCAAACTGCATACTGACTGTGGAACTTTATACACCTTCCCTGTGAGGCGAACAGAAAATAACAGGTTCCATCCCTTTATTAATCTTACTCTTCATTATTAATTAGTTGATATCATTTATTTAGTTTGTAGGGTTTTTTGTTTGATTTTTGTTTTTAATATTGATTTGTGGTTCCGGTGAAGGCTTTCAGCCAAAGCCGCTAGCCTATACAAAAATCTTATCTCTCATCTCATTATCTGTAGCCGCTTTATCCTGTTCTACAGGGTCGCAGGCGAGCTGGATCCTATCCCAGCTGACTACGGGCGAAAGGCGGGGTTCACCCTGGACAAGTCGCCAGGTCATCACAGGGCTGACACATAGACACAGACAACCATTCACACTCACATTCACACCTACGCTCAATTTAGAGTCACCAGTTAACCTAACCTGCATGTCTTTGGACTGTGGGGGAAACCGGAGCACCCGGAGGAAACCCACGCGGACACGGGGAGAACATGCAAACTCCACACAGAAAGGCCCTCGCCGGCCCCGGGGCTCGAACCCGGACCTTCTTGCTGTGAGGCGACAGCGCTAACCACTACACCACCGTGCCGCCCCTATACAAAAATAAAATTAAATAAATAAATAAATATAATTTATAAAAATTGTATAAGTGCCGTCACTTTATATATGACAAAGACACTTCGTATCCAATCCCCAGGATCAGATCATATTCACGCCGAAGTGCTGCTGCTGAGAATCCCAGACTGTTTTTCAGACCACGCCTGGGTTCAAAATTCTTGGTCCACACAGACTCCTGTCTGGAACACAAGTACAAGTGTAAAACACTGTCATAATGCGAAACGTAATTCAATCTCTGGCACTTGGGCAGGTATTAGTTTACTGTACAGTCATTAATTTTTGGATATTAAGTGTGTGGTATGTCAGAGTTGTGGGTGAGCAGGTCTGCGGCAGGTAAAAAAGACCAAAATATTAAAAGTTTAACCCGAAGGCACTGAAATACCGGAGACATTTTAAGTATATATCGTGTAAGAGTAAGGTATAAACTGTGACGTATTTATTTTTGGTAAAGACACCAGAGACAGTAACAGATGCAAGGCTTTGTAAGTGGGTTTTAAGAATTAGGTTGAAAATGATTTTGTTTGTTTGTTTGTTTGTTTGTTTGTTTGTTTGTTGATGTTAAATGTACAGTATTTAACATGTAATCCTGCAGAAAAATGGCTGCTGCCAATGTTTTTTTATTTATTTATTTCCCCCCCTTTCTTCCCAGTGGAGCTTCTAGCATTGAAAATCACAGACATTTTCAGAAAAGTCAAATGTCAGATCAGGTCACTGAGTGTTTCAGTAACTAACTCCTGTGTAATGACTTTATCAGTGTAAAATAATCACCAGCACTTCACAATAATGGATCCTGTGGCATGATTTCTTTACTACACACACACACACACACACAGTGGTGTTTAAATGGCTTTATGAACTGTTGGAAAAGCCATTAAGGTATGAAGATCACACACTCAGACTCGCATACAGAAATACTGCAGAATATTCAAACAAATTACACACTGCTGGCATTAAACAGGTCATCCTCACAACTTATTATTATTATTCTTTTGTCATCTGTGATCTGTACAGAATGTCACTCACAACCTCCATCATCTCATCTCATTATCTGTAGCCGCTTTATCCTGTTCTACAGGGTCGCAGGCAAGCTGGAGCCTATCCCAGCTGACTACGGGTGAAAGGCGGGGTTCACCCTGGACAAGTCGCCAGGTCATCACAGGGCTGACACATAGACACAGACAACCATTCACACTCACATTCACACCTACGCTCAATTTAGAGTCACCAGTTAACCTAACCTGCATGTCTTTGGACTGTGGGGGAAACCGGAGCACCCGGAGGAAACCCACGCGGACACGGGGAGAACATGCAAACTCCGCACAGAAAGGCCCTCGCCGGCCACGGGGCTCGAACCCGGACCTTCTTGCTGTGAGGCGACAGCACTAACCACTACGCCACCGTGCTGCCCCACACTCATATATCAGTTTAATACAACTGAATTGCAAAGTAAAATGCAATTGTTTAAAAAAAAAGGAGAGAGGAACAGATGATAACTCTGCATTTCATATTCGTATTATGAATGTGATGGAAGAATTTCTAGATCTCTCCATCCTTGTTCTGTGGAACTGTAATTGATTACTACAACCACAACAACAACAATAATAATAATAATAATAATAATAATAGGCCATATAATTTAAAAGTAAATATTGTACCTAAATAGTGCTTAAATAGCCTGATTATGAGAAAAAAATAAATATAATATTTGATAATATAAACTAAATCTGGACTAAGAGGCTATATTATTTTTATTATTTTTAACTTTTTTTTGTTTTACTCTGATCAACATTAAAATAACTGTGTTTAACAGACTTGTTAACTCGTAAACACACACACACACACACACAGACACACACACACTGCAGGTGTTAATTGGGCTCTGGGGATTTTCACTGTTTTGTGTTTTGGTCCGGGTTGTAAGAATTTGTAAAAGCTTTTCTGGGAGAGAGAGAGAGAGAGAGAGAGAGAGAGAGAGAGAGAGAGAGAAATGCAGTAGAAACGTGAGTGACATGTCTGATGTCAACACCGTGAGCTCATGCCGTAGTGTCCGGGTTGCCAGATTGGATTTGTTTGGATGTATTGATCGGTTCTGATGGATTCTGTATTAATCCAGATCAGACTGTAAGGATCAGACTGATTCCAAAAGTCAGGACTGTAGTAGTTTGGGGCGGCAGAATTGATGAAATTGCTGACAATTTTGATCAACAACACACACACACACACACACACACACACACACACACACACACACACACACACACCCCAGTGCGCTTTAAGCTCCTTACAGAAACTCCCCGCTCCCATGAGCTCATTATGCAGTAGCTGTAGATCAGGGTTGCCAGATTGTTCAGATTTGACTTAATCAGGGTTTTATTTATTTTCCTGTTTTAATTTAATTTACTGATCAGATTCAGGAATTTCAAAGTCGATATTTTCCAGCACCATTTCTCTTTTAATACCTTACCTTTTATTAACGTGACTGCACACACACACACACACACACACACACACACACACACACACACGCGTTATTCGTGTATGATTATTATGATGAGAATATGAGATGTAATGCACCAGTGTGAATGCATGTAATGGAATAATGCACGCGCAAGTGGTCCAAGTTGCATTAGCGCGCTTTCACACACACACACACACACACACACATTAATGCACCCACCTGGAGGAGGATAATAAACCCACCTGGAGGAGGACTCCAGCTGCTGCTCGGTTTCCTCTGATTTTCCGCCGGAAATTTCATGTTTTATTCCCGAACAGTTCACTGACTTCACATGAATCACAAACTAAAATAATAAATCCGGGCGAAACGCGCTATGGTGTGTGTGTGTGGTGTGTAGTGTGTGTGTGTGGTGTGTAGTGTGTGTGTGTGTGTGACCGGGGCTTCATCTCCGCGCTGCATCAGTAAACCCACAGCACGCGCATTTCCGCTTCTTCTTTCTCCATGTCACGGGAGGAGAGACGCTCGCGCGCGCAGCTGGTCCTGTTGATCTTAGAGCATCTCCATCCTTCAGGTTCCTCTTCAGGTTCCTCTTCAGTTCCTCTTCAGGTTCCTCCCAGCAGCTGCAGTGCTGAAGTGTTACACAATAAGCGTGCTCTCTCTCTCTCTCTCTCTCTCTCACACACACACACACACACACAGAAAGAGAGAGAGAGAGAGAGAGAGAGAGAGAGAGAGACCCCCCCACACTCCTCCTCCTCCTCCTCCATCCTTGCACTATGCACCAAGGAGCAGATCATGCATGAAACTCCTGCTTCAGGAAAACCTCACTGTATCAAGAAACAATTGCTGGTTACAAAAATAGATTCGGAACTATGATGATGATGATTATCGATTATAAAATATTTTTTCTTGCTACAAATACCAAAATCTTGACCATGAAGAAATGTCCATGATAATGTATACTATTTCTAAGATTATTATTATTATTATTATTATTTAGAATGTTATCAATAAGAATTATTATTTTTGAAGAATATCTGATTAAGTCGACACATGATGTGCTTCCATCCCCAGTTAACTTGGTGAGGTGGAAAATTGGAGAAGACGAAAAACACAAATGCAGCGAAAGACGGACTGTTAAACACATCCTGTCCCACTGTCCTTTAGGCCTGCACTGAAAAAAGTAACCTATAGAATTTACCCAATAAATCTGAGGTAACAATTTGCATTGACTTGTTTGGGGTACACTGTAAAAAATGTCCGTAGAATTAACAGGGAATTTATGTAAAATCATGACATAAAAAAACTGTAAATACAAAAACAATGAAGCAGTGTGTAATTTACATCAATATACTGTAAAACTCCTCACCAAATACCACTGTTAATTTAACAGTAAGAATATGTTGAATTGATCATATTTTTTTGTAGAATTTACAAATTGTTGTAGTTTAAACACAGACAAACTGTAATACTAAAACAGAATGTGATAGTTAAAATTACATAATTGCCCTGTTAAAAAAAATACAAAAACGGCCACTGTCGTGGCTCAGTCGACTAAGGCGCCATACCGTGAATCTGGGGACCCGGGTTCGATTCTGACCCAAGGTCATTTCCCAGTCTCTCTCTAGCTCATTTCCTGTCTCTACACTGTCCTATTCAATAAAGGTGAAAAAGCCCCCCCAAAAAAATATCTGTCTAGTAGATCATTGAAACCAGCATACAAAAATCCCGTTGTTCTTACGGAAAAAAACTGGCAGCTGGAGTCACCAGAAAAAATCCGTAAAATATACAGCAAAACGGTAATTGCTTTTACGGTACAGCTTGTACATTTTACAGTTAAATCCAGCATATAAAACACTGGACTTCTGTTATATTTGCTACTTTAAACTGTAAAATGTACATGCTGTGCTGTAAAAGCAATTACCGTTTTGCTGTATATTTTACGGATTTTTTCTGGTGACTCCAGCTGCCAGTTTTTTTCCGTAAAAACAACGGGATTTTTTTTACAGTGTAGATTTAATTCCATAAATTGAGTATAAAATAACTGAAATAAAAAGCTATGAAATACTTAAATAAATTGGGTAGAATTTACCTCACATTTATGTATTTTTCAACAGCTACTTTCTCATTGAAATTGGGTAAAATTATCTCTTGTTTGCTAGTAGGTAATACCTGATAATTACTAATCAAAGGTAATTATTATCAGTTAGTAACCATTACTTATTCGGAGAAGGTACGATGTACCCCCCCCCCCCCCCCCCAAAAAAAAAAAAAGACTTTCAGATGGTTCATCATCTCAATGTTTTTAATCCATAAAATCATCAAAAAAAAACCAGAATAAAGTGCAGTACAACAGCTTCACACAACATTTCAAGTAATGAACCTGTTTTATAACTCACTAACTAACAGCCGGAGAGAGGAAGATGGCGGTCCGAGAGTTCCCTGTCCCGCTCACTCAAACGCGCGCTCTGACGCATGCGCAATTTGGAGCACAGGACTCACGGCTTTGGGGTAGATTTTACTGTATTTTTCCATGTAACGGTTGTTACTGTTAACGAATAGGTAGCATATGTATAATTTACCCATTACTTTATAATTCCTTGGCTGACTGAGTAAATTTTATCTGGTTTGTATAGATTATATTTACCACTCTCCAAAATCACTTCTTACGGTGTGGAAAGAAGAACATGGCACCACAACAAGGTATTGAGGGTGTTAAAAGAGAAGTTGGAGCTGAAGATCAAAGAATTTAACATTGGGAAACTGCTGAAGATGGAGAAACAGGAGAAGGTAAACTTCGTGAAGGCTGGAACAATAACTGGACTGAAGAGGAATGGGTGCAAGGCAGTGGTGACTGACAGGAGATGGCAAGGACAGTGGCAGATTAGTGTGGATCTGGAAAACTTTATGGTGTTTCCTCTGATAAGGACAACAGAAAGACCGGATATTGTTATATGGAATGAAGAACGGAAGATTGGGATGGTTATGGAACTAACAGTGAGTTGGGAAGACAACATTAAAGATGCTGAAGACGGAAGGAAAGAAGATACAGAGAATTGATTGAGAACTGTGAGGGTACAGGTTGGAAGGTAGAATACCATCATATTGGAATTGGTGCAAAGGGATATATCAAAAAAGCTTTAGTTAATCTCTTCAGATATCGCTTTTGTTTTAGTCCTACAGAGACTAGAAAGCTCATGACAGATGTGCAAGGTGAAGTACAAAAGGCATTGTTATGGTTGTGGTTGAAAAGAGATGACCAAGTATGGTTTGAGAGTTAGGTGAAAGTAGTTAACACCAACGCATGACACCTCCTGATGGAGGGGCCCTGCCGTACCAGTGCTATCAGTCGAGGATAAGGGGCCGAAACTGGCTGGTACAGTATCCTCCTGATGATGTCGCTAGTCAGATCCAGGGATGGAGCTGGCAGCTATGAAGCGTCTCCTGTAGGTGTTTGTGACCCCCTTAGATCCAAAAACAGGGATGTTTAAACCAGAATCCTTGTGATTACAACCCTACAGAGATTTGTGTAACATCTTGTGTTTATCTCTGCGGTATGAGCTCAGAGACTCAGTGTTATAATGCATGTGAGCTTTTATTTCTTGGTGCTCGTGCACCTTGGTACAGTCACCAGACAGTAACATACACCTCCAACCAAAAGCACGTTCTTCTCTGCTTGGGTTTTGCCCATCTGACTGCTTGTAGTGAGAGCGAAAATAGAAATAGGGTAATCTGAAATAAAACAACTAACACCCGTTCAACTCACCTCCCAAATCAGACTCCCAGAAAACCACACCCCCATCTGTTACCCCCTGGCTCAAGAACACAGTAAATGTAAAAGGTTATAATGGCAAAGGCCAAACCTGGTCTGGACTGGCATCCTTCATGCTATGAGGTCACTGCAAGTGGGTGTGGTCTGAAGAGAAAGTGAAAAGGTAGCCTATCTCAGTAGCTAATGCCAGTGAGCGAGCATCACCCACTTGATGGTGAGACATTCCTTATTTTTGGTGCACTCTAAAAAACCCAGACAGAAGGGTCTAATGCAAACAGGGTGGATGTTTTGGACTCTGGAGAGTTGAGAAAGTTGATTTAAGAGCATTTGCTGCCTTTCCTGATCCTGGAGCAAGCAAGTGAAATGTGACCCAGTGTGTGGAGATTTACTCTCCGGTACAATTTACACTGAACTTAATTTTTATTCTTGAAGTACACTTCCAGGTTGACATCAAACAGCCCACCCCAACTCATGCTGACAAAGCATGGGAATCCCTGGAAATAACAAAAACAGCAAAACAGCACCATAGTCATCCATGCATTATCTATACTGATGATCCATCAGGGTCATGGGGAAGGTAGAGCCAATCTCAGGTCACTTCAGGAAAGAGGTGGGGTTCACACTGGACTGGTCGCCAATCTATCGCAGGGCTACACAGAGACAAACAGCTATTCACACTCACAGCTGGGCAATTTAGGCAATTTAGAGTCGCCAGTTGACCTAATCCACATGTTTTTGGACTGTGGGAGGAAACCGGAGCACCCGGAGGAAACCCACACAGGCATGAGGAGAACATGCAAATTCCACACAGAAAGACCTGAGTCAGCTATGAAAAGTTCAAACCCAGAAGCTTTTTGCTGTAAGGTGACAGTTCTAACCACTGTCACACATTCATTCACTATGGATTTTCACAGGGGCGTAGAGCACGCCGAGCCCTTGCCAAAGAAGGCAGCCACAGCCGGCTATGACCATGGCTCGGCCCGGTCTGTTGGTTGAGTGTGGTTGTAGTCCATGCAGCTGGCTAGCGGTAAAGTAAACAAACACCCCATGACCAAGTGGTGCACATATATTTCTGCACGCGCATCAGTCTGGATCCATCCCTGGTATATTATCAGTGTCTGACCTGGTGAATTGTAATTGGCATTCAGATGCACTGTAGGTTCTTCAGTGTATATTGGAAGGAAATACGGGTAACAAAGAAAACACTGACGTAAAAGAACAATCACCGATGGTTCTTTAATGGGGCGTTCGATTGAGCTTCAGGTCGACTATACTCCAGATAAGAGAATTACTCAGAACGTTTTGCGTGAAACTCACTCATTTGAAATTTCTGAAGTTTTATTTCATGGTAGTTTCATTTTCATTTTTGCGCTCGGAACGTGAACTGACCGGAAAGAGAGATATTGCTGTGCAGACAGATGAACCAGTCAGTGTTGAAATCCAGACAGAGACAGTTGTCTTCGAAGACAAGATTATCCAGTGTTCTTTTTTGGTAGATGAAAGCGTTTCATTAGATGATTCGTTCGAACTCTACTAGCAAAACCACGATGTAAGCAGAGGATATAAAGAGCCGAGTCGCTCCAAGCTTCCACTATGCCATGTCATCACATATGTCACTTCCTCAGTTGGTCCATCTGGTATTTTAATAAAAATTAATTTTTCTCGAACGCTATTTGGTCTCCAAAAATAAATGTTTGACTGTTGAAATCTATGAATACTTTTACTCAACATAAGTTTAAGAGTAAATCCCCTGGAGGATCCCTTTAACAGTCTATCTCTCCCTCTCTCTCTCTCTCTCTCTCTCTGTTGAATTACACGTCACTCCTGAGATACCAGTGATGCTGACCTCTCCTGCTCTTCAGACCTGCCTGATCCTTCCTCATGTCCTACTTCTGGCTGAGGTTCTCATTACTTTGCTCCTGTGGTGTATGGCCCCATGTGGACAGCCTAAAGCTACACTTAGAAGATGGCTCTGGACACTTAATACAAACCGTTTTGCTACAATAGCATAGGACTCCAATTGCCTTGATAACTTTACGACAGTATCTGCCATGAATAGTTTTCCACTCAAGTCTCCAACAATGAACAGTTTATAACTTCAACAAAATAGACTTCATGCCAAAACTATAATTAATTTCCTGGTTACACAATTGCACTTTTTGACCATTTAGAACACACTTATAGAAACTGCTCAAAGTTTCTTCCTCATGTCGTCTCAGAGAATTTTTTTCTTGCCACTGTCACCTCCAGTTTGCTCATTCAGGATAAATTTATTAATGAATATGTTTAAAATCTGGGCGGCACGATGGTGTAGTGGTTAGCGCTGTCACCTCACAGCAAGAAGGTCCGGGTTCGAGCCCCGTGGCCGGCGAGGGCCTTTCTGTGTGGAGTTTGCATGTTCTCCCCGTGTCCGCGTGGGTTTCCTCCGGGTGCTCCGGTTTCCCCCACAGTCCAAAGACATGCAGGTTAGGTTAACTGGTGACTCTAAATTGAGCGTAGGTGTGAATGTGAGTGTGAATGGTTGTCTGTGTCTATGTGTCAGCCCTGTGATGACCTGGCGACTTGTCCAGGGTGAACCCCGCCTTTCGCCCGTAGTCAGCTGGGATAGGCTCCAGCTCGCCTGCGACCCTGTAGAACAGGATAAAGCGGCTACAGATAATGAGATGTTTAAAATCTATATTTTTTGTAAAGCTGCTTGGTGACAACGTTTTTTGTTAAAAGCACTATACAAATAAATTGGCTTCATTAACACACACTGTACATGATAAAGATGAGCTTTTGTCTCAAACTGCATACATGTCAACCTATACGGAATGTCCGTATTTTATACGGATTTGATTCAATAAACGTAGTATACAGGCGTACAAATAAAGTTATATGGATTCTTTAAAAAAAACTTCAATATTTATTTAGAGCTATAATCAATTCCTACGATGATAAAAGAGCGCATAACATTTACAAATGTACTGTACACCACAGACACCCAGTAAAGAGTCTTATGAACTCGCGCGTTATCTTGTGGTAGCAAGACTTCGTTCCACTTTTGATTATGCGCACACCGCATTGTGAGAATCCCGCCAACCGGGAAGTAACATTTTGTTTGAAACGCGTATTTCCACCTGAGCAACTTTCACTAGCGACTGAAAAGATTCTGAATGGGCACTCCGGCAAGATCAACACAGACACTTGCTGTGACATGCAGCCTCGTGAGGTATTGGTGCAGAGCGCTAAAAAAGCTGTCATGGAGTACAATTCAGAACATTAGAGTGACACTTTGTGTTTTTGTTGAACATTGGAGCTTTGTATTCATTCTGAAGGTTTATTGTTATTAATATTGAATAAAAAGTAACTGGGATATATCATTGTTAATTATCATTCAAATTTTAGGTAAATTATTTTAATTTGCATCTTATAAGGATTTTATAAGGGAAATACGGATTTTTGAGGTTGGTTATACAGGTTTGATTGACCAAAGGTTGACATGTATGAAACTGAATACCTAGAGGGTGAACAGGGGTGTCGTAAACCGCCGTAAGCTTAACACATTGTTTAAAATCCCAGTCCTGGGACACAACACTCCTGTAGCTGATCCATTTATCTCAAGTGTAGTGTCTTTTTATTGCACTAGTTTCATTTCTGTTTTTAATTTATACTGACATCTATAATCATCCATCCATCTATTATCTGTAGCCGCTTATCCTGTGCAGGGTCGCGGGCTGGAGCCTATCCCAGCTGACTACGGGCGAAAGGCGGGGTACACCCTGGACAAGTCGCCAGGTCATCACAGGGCTGACACATAGACACAGACAACCATTCACACTCACATTCACACCTACGCTCAATTTAGAGTCACCAGTTAACCTAACCTGCATGTCTTTGGACTGTGGGGGAAACCGGAGCACCCGGAGGAAACCCACGCGGACACGGGGAGAACATGCAAACTCCACACAGAAAGGCCCTCGCTGGCCCCGGGGCTCGAACCCAGGACCTTCTTGCTGTGAGGCAACAGTGCTAAACACTACACCACCGTGCCGCCCCCATCTATCATTAATAAATCTTTTATTCCCCACATGTAGTACTTTCACATTAATCCCATCTGTAGCATAGTGATGATTCTCACAGATGTTTACAGTGCACCATCTTGTGGTAAAAAATGTTTTATCTCAAATTTTCAGCCTGTGATTTTTTTCTAGAGGGGAATTGTTTTTTTTTTCTTTTTTAAATAAACACGTGTTTCAATTTTTATTCTTGCAACAAATTTCAAAAAAAGTAGTGACAGTAAAGCATTTACCACTTTTTAATGTTGCCATTCCTTCTCACAACACTTAAAAGATGTTTAGGGACAGAAGACACCAAGTGACGAACCATTTCAGGTGCTATTTTTTCCCGTTCCAGACACCCCAGAGCCCAGAGAAGTTGATGAAGCTTCTGGACACAGTTAACATAAGGCTTCCTTTTTGCACAGTAAAGTTTTAACTGGTGTTTGTGGATGTAACTTATAGATGTAACTGTACCTTGAAAAAGGTTTTCCAAAGTAATCCCAAGCCCATGTGGTTCTATCAGCTATAGATGAATGACGGTTCTTGATGCAGTGCTATCGGAGGGATTGGAGATCACGGGGATTCAGATTAGGCTTGAGCCCTTTATGCACTGAAACACCTCCAGATTCCTTGAACCGTTTAATGATATTATGCACCATAAAAGGTGAAATATCCAAATCCTTTCACTTGCTTATTTGAGGAACATTGTTTTTAAACATTTCAATAATTTTCTCACACATATGTTAACAAACTGGAGATCCTCGGCCCATCTTTACTCTCCTGGATACTGATTTTGTACCAAATCATGATTCCAATCACCTGTTGACATCACCTGTTTCAAATCACATCATTATTTAATTGTTTTAATTATGGCATGATGGTGTAGTGGTTAGCACTGTTGCCTCACAGAAAAAAACATTCCGGGTACGAACTTCATAGCCGACGGGGGCCTTTCTGTGTGGAATTTGCATGTTCTCCCTGTATCTGCGCGGATTTTCTCCCACGTCAAAGACATGCAGATTTGGTAAAAATAATAGTAATAATAATTTACTTGTTGTACGTCACTCTGAATAAGAACATCTGCTAAATGCCTGTAATGTAATGTGATGTTTTACCTTATTACTCGCTCTACATTGCCCCATATTAACTTTTTTTGTAATGTGTTGCAGGCCTGCAATTAAAGAATGGATGTATATTAACAAATTAAATGAAGTTGACCAATAAAATATGAAATATCTTGGGTTCATTCTACCTGCAATGAAATACAAGTCAAAATAAATTTTGACATCACTACTTTCTTTTTGAATTTGCATTTACCGTCCCAACTTTTTCTGATTTGTGATTGTATTATGGTAAGTCATAAAGAACCCCAGGGTAACATCTACAGACCTACAGGCCACTCTTGCATCGAGTAATGTCAGTGTTCATGAGTCCACCATCAGACAAATGCTAAACAAGAGCATGACTGGATAGCTAAGAGGAATCCACTACTCTCCCAAAAGAACACTGCTGCCTGTCTCGGGTGTGCTCAAGATCACATGCACAAGCCAGAATCCTATTGGAAGAATGTTCCATGGACAGATGAATCCAAAATAGAAGTTTTTTATTTAAATGCAAAGCTTTATGTTTGGTGAAAACCAACCACTGCATTGTTGCAGAACAGTCTCATCCCACACGTGAAGCATGGGGGTGGCAGTATCATTGTTAGGTGCTGCTTCACTGCCTTGGCTCCAGAATGGCTTGCTATTATTGATGGACCTATGAGTTCTGGATTGTACAAATCCTACAGGAGAATGTCAGGCTACTTGTCCCTGAACTGAAGCTTAACCATAAGTGGGTTGTGCAGAACGACAATACCCTGAGTACACAAGTATGTAGACACAAAAACACTAAAAGCAGAAGAAACCTAACATTTTGGAATGGCCAAGTCCAGACTTTAACCCAACAGAAATGTTGTGGAAGGACATAAAAGAGTGACTCATACAAGGAAGCCATTGGTAAGACTGCCCAAATTCTTGATTAGAGTTAAATTAGAAAGGCATAATATTTAAAATTTACATAAAACATGGCTCTGGCTCTGGCACTGGCTCTTGTGCTGGCTCTGGTTCTTGCTCTGGCTCTTGTGCTGGTGTTGGTTCTGGCTCTGGCACTGGATCTGGTGCCTGGTTCTGGCACTGGCTCTGGCTCTTGCTCTGGTGCCCCCCCCCCAAAAAAAAAAAAAAGTACTGGTGCTCATCCTTTTCCAGAGACTCAAATAGATACCAGAGCATGATGTGAAGTGACTGCCAGTCATGCAGGCAAGGATGTTCCACTCTAAATAATCAGCCCATTGGCATGCTCATCCCATGAGCCAGTGAATCATACAGCTGACCCAGACTGGCTCTGGAGGCTTGGGCTCCTCCAGGTCAGCATAAAAAAAGCACATTGGAAAGGGAACCCCCTTGGGCGATATTCCCGTCCATCTGTTCATGACAACTGCAGTCCTACAGTTGTCATGGCAATTGTAGTCCTCAGCCATCGCAGCAAAACTGTTTGTATTACGTGTCTCAAGCCATCTTCTAAGTGTACCTTTTATATTAAGTTGGTGTCTCCCATTTGGCTTTGCTGAAACTTACAACTGTGTCCTATCAGCCTAACAGTGGAAGCTAATACCATGCTTGCAAATAAGAGTTACTGTGTAATCAGAGAACTTACTTCTTATTTCTAACTTACTATGTGGTCCTTGTACAAGTACTTCTGTCCTGTGAGACTTAAGTCAAAGGAAGTTAATAGGCATCCAGTATCTAATGTCTTTCACACATTCCTCACATTTATTAAGCTGGTGTCTTGCACCTGGTTTTGCTGAAACATGAAACTGTGTGTCATCAGTATAACAGTGGAAGCTAATAACATGCTTATGAATAATATCACCTTGTGGAACACCAAACTTTACCCCAGTATGTATAGAAAAATCACTGTGTACATCAACAAACTGATAGTGTGTAGACTTAGACAACCTTTATTGTCAATCAGTATGCAACAAGTGTACACTGAATTAAATTTTCTTGCAATTTGGCTCAGCACAGAATTAAATATGAAATGTATTAAATTAAATTATGCAGCAGCAAAAATATTATAACGTGCAATAGTATAAAGTAACCTGTGGAATTAGGAATGTTCAAGTTATAAATAGAAGTTTAGAGTTTGGATTTGGAGTTCAGCAGCCTGGTGACCTGGGGGGAAAAGCTGTTACAGAACCTGGTGGTCCTGCAACGAATGCTGTGGAACCTCTTTCCAGAGGCCAGAGGGGAAAACAGTCCATAGTGAGTAGCACTGTGAGAATCACATTCTTTGATTTCTACAGTGCTTTTAACACCATTCAGCCACTGCTACTGGGGGAGAAGCTGTGGGTGATGGGTGTCGACACCTCCATTGTCTCCTGGATCACTGACTATCTGACAGGCAGGCCACAGTTTGTCCATCTGGGTATTGTTCTATCTGACATGGTGGCTAGTGGTATAGGAGCTCCACAAGGGACTGTGCTGTCTCCTTTCCTTTTCACCTTATACACCACTGATTTTCAGTACAACTCCAGGTCATGCCACCTGCAGAAATTTTCTGATCACTTGGCTGTTGTTGGGTGTATAAGTGAGGGACAAGACAGGGAGAACAGAGCTCTGGTAGACAACTTTGTGGAGTGGGCTGGATGGAATCACCTGCACCTGAATGTCAACAAGACCAGAGAGATGGTGATTGATTTCAGGAAGAAGAGGACGGCTTCACAACCACTGCACATTCTGAGAGAGGGTGTGGAGGTGGTGGAGGACTACAAGTACCTACTGTAGGTGTTCCCATCAACAACAGACTAGACTGGAAATCCAATACTGAAACTGTATACAAGAAGTGGATGAGCAGACTCTACTTCCTGAGGAAGCTGAGATCCTTCAACATGTGCAGCAAGATGTTGGAGATACTTTATCAGTCTGTTGTGACCAGTGTGCTTTTCTTTGTGGTGATTTGCTGGGGGAGCAGCATTGGAGCCAGTGACACCAACACTCTCAATAAACTGATAAAGAAGGCTAGATCTGTAATTGGCTGCAAACAGGACACATTTGAGGCTGTGGTGGAGAGGAGGACTCTGAACAAACTTATCCATCATGGATAATCCTGACCGCCCTCCCCACCACACACTGAACAGACAGCAGAGAACCTTCTCCAAGAGACTGTTACCACTTCGCTGTCCGAGGGACCATTACAGGAAATCTTTCCTGCTCCAAGCCATCATACTCTACAATAACTCACCTCTGTGTGACAGAGAGAACTCTGACCTCTCTACTGTATAGTCCTCTTTATAACCCTGGTCATCCTGTAATGTTGCACCATCAGAGTTTAATTCTTGTTTTTAGCACTATTCATGCACATTAACCTGTACAAAGCATATCATCTTGTCTCATTATCTCTAACTGCTTTATCCTTTTCTACAAGGTCACAGGCAAGCTGGAGCCTATCCCAGCTGACTATGGGTGAGAGGCGGGGTACGCCCTGGACAAGTCACCAGGTATATATATATATATATATATATATATATATATATATATATATATATATATACCTGGTGACTTGTCCAGGGTGTACCCCGCCTCTCACCCATAGTCAGCTGGGATAGGCTCCAGCTTGCCTGCGACCCTGTAGGATAAGCGGCTACAGATAATGCATGTATGTATGTATGTATGTATGTATGTATGTATGTATGTGTGTATATATATATATATATATATATATATATATATATATATATATATATATATATATATATATATATAACATTTTTATTTGTATATTGTGCAGTTGGCTTGTTCTTGGGATTTTTAAAAAAATTCTATTTTATGTTGTACAGTGTGTCTTTTTTTTCTTTTCGCATGTCTGACAACTTGCTGCTGTAACATAATTTCCCAGATTGGGATCAATAAAGTGAATCTATCTATCTATCTATCTATCTATCTATCTATCTATCTATCTATCTATCTATCTATCTATCTATCTATCTATTGTGATCAATTAAATAAGACCTGAGCCAGGAGAGGGCTGTTCCACTACATTTTCTCATCTATCCAGGAGAATGGTATGATCAATGGTGTTGAAGGCTGCACAAAGGTCAAGCACCACAAGCAGGAACGCACAGCCCTGATCAGATGTCAATCGTAGGTCATTTACTACTTTAACCAGGGCTGTCTCTGTGCTATGATGAGGTCTAAATCCCGACTATGGCCATTCATGAGCAGTACCAGATAAAATAATATACTGAAATGTAAATACTGAGTAATATTTGCTGGGGTTTTTTCTCTATGATTTTTCTATATGTACATTAATTTTGTTGGTTTTTACTGTCACAGTTTCAGGGGTTTTACTGGTGTGAAGATTTGTCATTGCCAAAGGCCGTGAAGTTTAATACATTGGGAAAGACACAGTGACAGAAATGATGTGGACGATCTATATATATTTTTAGTAAATATTTAATACACCTACTTTATTGTCTATTTGTGCAAAATGCCATCATGGAGTAAAATAAATGCTTTCTTGTTTTCTGCAAGAGGTTTTTTCCTCATTTGACCAGTAGAGGGCAGAAAATAATCCATCAATTCAAGATATTCAATCCTTTATCCAAATGCATTTCCTTAAATAAACCAGGAACGTGGGAAAATCCAGGAAAGACTGATTTTATTCCCACAAGCTGGGGTATAAATAAACTTCTCCCACACATCACACTGTGCAGTTGACTGTAGAATCAGTGTGTATTCTCACTAGACATTAGTTTAATACTACATTATAAACATGGACGCCTTTTCTGGAAGCTGGAAACTTGTGAAAAGTGAAAACCTTGATACGATGATGGCAGTACGTGGTAAGTTGTTTTTTTTTCTGTGTTGAAATTCTTTTTGTAGTTTTTTTCCCTCCAAATTTCCTGTCCACTTTTACAAGTATTAAAGAGGAAGTAAGGCAAATCGTAGATGTGGTGAAACCAGTCATCACCTTTTCCCAAGATGACGGCAGTCTGGTCTATAAAGTTGACTCTGTCATTCTTGAGACAAAAAGCAGGTTCAGATTAGGTGAAGAGTTTAATGAAGAAGTCTTCCCTGGCATATTTCGCAAAGTAAGGATCTAAAATACATTTTATGATTTTAGTCAGCATTTTATTAAGTCAAAGTTCAGGCTGCATTTGGTAAATTTATACCAGAGTGTGGACAGTGATGAGAATCTGTAGTCTGAGTGTGATATTAAGCATTAATAGAGAATTCTGATTAGTTTTGTCATGCTCCACCCCGGACATCCACTCTGGAGATTACGGATCTCTCACGCCAGTGCTGATCCGGATCCGGGATGGGAATTCCACCTCACCTGTATTCACTTCCTGGTTTTCACCGCTGCCTATAAACATGCCGTTCTCAGACTCTGACTTTGCCAGAACGTCTTGTTTGCAACTCTAGCCGTTTCTGTGCCTTTTTGCATCTCGTGGTTTTTGCTCTAGCTGTTTTTCTGGTTCATGTTTTTTTGCACTAAGGTTTTTTCTTGTTCATGATTTTTTGCACTAGCGTTTTTGCCCTTACCTGTCTCATGTCTTTGTCAATTTTTTTGTCTCTTTTTTCCCTGACTATTTTTGCCATTTGTTTTTTTTTTTTGTCCTGTTTGTTTACCTTTTTGCCACACCTTTTTTCCCTGGATTAAATCATGTTATTTATTGGATAACTGTCTATTTTCTGCTTTTGGATCCTATCTCACCACACCTCCACCACCCCTAACAGTATGTTCTGGCCAAACATGGATCCAGCAGAACTCACCCATCTGAGAACGGCCATCTAGCAGCAAGGGACTCCCCTCGGGACCCATCAACAAGACCTCCAGCAGATCACCCAGAACCTCGCCACCCTGTCCAACTCACTTGACCTCCTCACCACACAGATGCAGCACTATCAAGCCGTGCCTACCCCTGCCCAGTTGTTTCCAACTTCAGCTCCTGCCACTGCCTTTCTCCGCGAACTGAGACTCCCAGCGCCTCAGCCCTACGATGGAGCCAGGTACTTGCAGATTGTTCCTATCTCAATGCTCACTGATCATGGAGCTGCAAGCTCTGACCTTCCCCACAGAATGCTCCTGGGTGGCATATATCATCACACTCCTCACCGGCAAGGCCAGGGAGTGAGGAACAGCGGTCTGGGACGCCGATGCTCCCTGTTGCTCCAGTTTCAAAGATTTCTCTGAGGAGATGGGGCGAACTTTTGATTGCTCTCTGTCTGGCTGGGAGGCGGCTAGGGAACTCATGGAGCTGCAGCAGGGGTCCCAGTCTACCTCAGACTATGCCATCAAGTTCCGGACATTGGCGGCATCGTGCGGTTGGAATGAGAGCGCCCAGATCGACGCGTTCCTGCATGGCTTGTCCGACGCCATTAAGGATGAACTGGTATCACGGGAACTGCCGTCAGACCTCTCCAGTCTCATGGACCTTGCCAACCATATCGATGTCCAGTTCCAGCAACGGAGGAGAGAGAAGACCCACCCCAGCTTCACCTCCTCCTCACCTCCCGCCTCGTCCGTTGAACCCATGCAGGTAGACCAGGTACGGGTATCAGCGGAGGAACGACAGCGCCGGCAGAGCACAGGGGCCTGTTTCTACTGCGGTCAATGAGGAACCATCTGCCGAGCCTGCTTGCTAAAGGGAATGAGGACACCAGCGACTCGAGGGGCCCTGGTGGGCAACGCTCAGAACCAGCCCCCTGCTGATCGACTGTTACTTCCTGTCATTGTCATCCATGACAACCAGCATCACCATCTCCAGGCCCTCATCGACTCAGGGGCGGACAGGAACCTGATCTGCTCCGCCACCACCAAGCGTCTGGGAATCCCGCTACTCGCCCTCGACGTCCCTCTCACAGTCCTGACACTCAATGGCACCAGCTTGACCACCATCACCCACCTTACTGCCCGCTCACCGTGAGGATTTCCAGCAACCACTCTGAAACCATCCAACTCCATGTCAGGAACAACCCCCATGTACCCATCATCCTAGGATTACCCTGGTTAACGCAGCACAACCCCCACCTAAACTGGGCTGATAGCACCATCCTAGGCTGGAGCCATTCCTGCCTAGCTTCCTGCCTGAACTCCGCTCTGCCTCCCACCAAACCACCGCAGCCTTCAGCCAGTGAGTTTCCCGACCTCTCTCACGTGTCTCCGGAATACCTGGACTTAAGACTCGTCTTCAGCAAGACCCAAGCAGTGTCCCTCCCTCCTCACAGACCCTATGACTGTGGAATCGACCTCCTGCCCAGGACGGTGCCACCCAAAGGGCGACTCTACTCTCTCTCTCCCATTGAAAGGCAAGCTATGGAGAAGTACATCTCCGAGTCTCTGGTAGCTGGGATCATCTGCCCTTCCTCCTCCCCAGCAGGGGTGGGATCCTTCTTAGTGGAGAAGAAGGACAAGTCGCTCTGCCCCTGCATTGACTATTGAGGTCTCAATGCCATCACAGTCAAGAACCGGTACCCACTACCGCTCATGACCACGGCCTTTGAACTACTCCAGGGAGACAAGATATTCACCAAGTTGAACTTACACAATGCCAACCATCTTGTCAGGATCAGGGAGGGGGATGAGTGGAAGACAGCCTTTAATACCACCACTGGCCACTATAAGTACCTTGTGGTCCCTTTCGGCCTGACCAACACACCCGCAGTCTTCCAGGCACTCGTCAATGACATTCTAAGTGACTTTCTTAACATCTTCATTTTCATGTACCTGGATGACATCCTGATCTTCTCTCGCTCCCTGGAGGAACATCAGGGCCATGTCCAGTAGATTCTCCAGTGCCTGCTAGAAAATAAACTGTTTGTCAAGGCGGAAAATAACGAATTCCACCAGAGCTCTGTCTCATTTCTGGGGTTCATCATCTCCCCGGCTTGGATCCAGATGGACCCCATCAAGCTTGAGGCAGTCGCTGACTGGCCCACTCCTTCCTCGTGATGAGAGCTTCAACATTTCCTGGGATTCATCAATTTCTACAGGTGCTTCATCTGCGACCAGCATGGTGGGGGGAGGAAGCAGGGAAAGCCTTCTCCATGCTCAAGCACAAGTTCACCACAGCACCCATTCTTACCATACCTGATCCGACCAAACAGTTCATCGTGGAGGTTGATGCTTCCGAGTCCGGGGTCAGAGCCATTCTCTTCCAGAGGGCCAATGATAACAAGGTCTACCCCTGCTCCTTCTCTCGCCGGCTGTCCCCTGCTGAATTAAATTATGACATCGGTGACAGATTGCTGTTGGCCATCAAGCTAGCCCTGAAGGAGTGGAGGCACTGGCTCGAGGGGTCGGATCCCCCCTTACTTATCTGGACCAACCACAAAAACCTAGAATACCTCAATTCTGCCAAACGCTTTAACTCATGACAAGCCTGATGGTCTCTCTTCTTCTCCCAGGTCCGATTCACGCTCTCCTACTGCCCAGGCTCCAAGAACGGCAAACTCGACGCCCTGTCAAGGATATTCTCTGCCCGCCAGGAGGAGTCTAGTATGCCTGAAACCATTCTCCCTCCATGCTGTCTGGTGGGGGCTGCCCTACTTGAGGTAGAGACATTGGTGCAGAAGTCCCTGGAGAAGGACCCCGGAGAAGGTAATTCAAGCAACATACCACCTAACCTGTTTGTTCCCTGTTCTGTGCGAACCCAGGTGCTGCAGTGGGGTCATGGCTCCAAGTTGGCTTGTCACCCGGGAGCTGCTCGAACCCTGGCACTCCTCCAACAGTGCTTCTGGTGGTCATCCATCAAGGAAGACATCCAGGAGTTTGTGGGAGCCTGCGACACATGTGCCCAGAACAAGACAGCCAATCAACCCCCTGCCGGCCTGCTAAGACCCCCCCCCCCCCGATTCTTCATCGACCCTGGTCTTACATCGCCCTGGACTTCATCACAGGACTCCCCAACTCAGGTGGCAACACATGCATCCTCACAGTTATTGACCATTTCTCCAAGACAGTCCAATTCATCCCTCTGCCCAAGCTTTCCACAGCTAAAGAAACTGCCAAATTACTCATCCTTCACATTTTCTGCATACATAGACTCCCCACTGATATCGTCTTCGACCGGGGTCCTCAGTTCACTGTGCAGTTCTGGAGGGCCTTCTGCAAACTCATTGGGGCCTCCTGTAGTCTCTCTTTAGGGTTCCATCCTCAAACCAACGGCCAGGCGGAATGGGCGAATCAAGATTTGGAGGTGGCACTCAGGTGCATGGCATCCAGGGATGCCGGTTCTTGGAGTAAGTACTTACCTTGGATCGAATATGCTCACAACACTCTCTCTTCATCTGCCACAGGTCTCTCGCCCTTCCAGTGCTCCCTAGGTTACCAACCACCACTCTTTCCCAACCAAGAGGAGGAGGTCGCCGTACCCTCAGCCCAGACCTTCATACACCACTGCAGGAGGACATGGGCATTGGCCCCGGAGAAGACTCATTCGTTCTGCCCTAGTATCCAAGAGGCAGGCCTACAAACACCGCTCTAAGGCACCCACCTACCGGGTGGGGCAGCGAGTCATGCTCTCCACGCGCCATCTGCCACTCAGAACTGTCTCCCACAAGCTGGCCCCCAGATACCTTCGACCCTTCCTCATTGGCAAGGTAATCAATCCATGTTCCATCAGACTGGCATTACCACTCACTATGCGACGTATTCACCCCACTTTCCATGTGTCACAGCTTAAACCTCTGGTCTCTAGTTCTTTGTTTCCACCCTCCAAACCCCCTCCCCTTCCCAGGCTCATTGATGGTGGTGAAGCCTACATGGTCAAAAAGCTGCTGAAGGTGCAGTGGTAAGGCAGAGGACTCCAGTACCTGGTGGACTGGGAAGGTTACGGTCCTGAGGAGAGAAGTTAGGTCCCCGCCAGGTTCATCTTTGACCCAATCCTCATCTCTGACTTCCACTGGCAACACCCAGTACATCCCAATCCAAGAAGGCTAGATTATTCCCACTGACGTCCTCCCGAGTGAAATTGATGTTGATATCCACTGCATTGATGTGCTTAGAGAAGGCTTCCAATTCATGGGTTTTGATTTTAACCCAGGTGTCATCCACATATCTGAACCAGTGGCTGGGAGCAACTCCTGAAAAAGTGGTCAAAGCTTTATGTTCTACTTCCTCCATGTAAAGATTGGCCACAATAGGGGATACCGGTGAGCCCATGGCGCATCCATGCTTCTGTCTGTAGAAACTTTCATTAAACTGGAAATAAGTGGTAGTCAGGCAGAGGTCAAACAGGGTGCAAATCTGGTCTGTGGTGATAATCTAGCCTTCTTGGATTGTGATGTACACATTAGACAAGACAGAAGCCTTAGCATCGAGGTCTACCGGAAACCCACACACACAGACCAGTACCTACTCTTCGACTCTCACCACCCACTGGAACACAAATTGGGGGTCATTAGGACCTTGCAACACAGGGCTCAGAACATCCCTACAATGGTAGAGGGAAAAGAGGAGGAGCAGAATCACATCAAGAAAGCACTTCACAGAGCTGTGGGTATCCCAACTGGTCTTTCTTCAAGAGCAGAAAAAGGAACATAATGGACAAGGAGGATAACAGGAACAAATGCAAGAACATTGTCATTCCCTACATTTCTGGTCTATCTGAGAAACTCAGGAGGATCTTCTACAAACACAACATTCCGGTACATTTCAGACCCAGTAACACCCTGAAGCAGAAACTGGTCCACCCTAAGGACAGAATACCCAGACACAAACAGGACAACGTAGTGTATGCAATTCAGTGCAGTGAGGAATGCACGGATTCGTATATTGGGAAAACTAAACAACCGCTCCACAGGCGCATGGCTCAACACAGGAGAGCCAGTTCCTCAGGCCAGGACTCTGCTGTCTACCTTCATCTTAACAACAAAGGACACTCATTTCAGGATTGCAACGTACGCATTTTAGCCAGAGAGGATCGTTGGTATGAGCGAGGAGTTAAAGAAGCCATTTTTGTCAACCTGGAACGGCCATCACTGAACAGAGGTGGGGGTCTAAGACATCATTTATCAGCCACCTATAATGCAGTCCTTGGCACACTTCCCAGACAACTGAATGCACACCAAAACCCAGCTGACTCACAAGAGGACAGAGAGAATTAGCATTCCATTGATCACCTTAATGGGCAATCCATTGATCACCCAAATGACTCTCGAGGCCGTTCACATCCAGTCCCCATTGACCCACACCAACAGGATGACTTAACGACACCTTAGATGAGCTTTTCATCCATGAGAGGATAAATACCTGATACTCCCTACTAGTCAGACAGAACTGAAGAAGCCTTTCGGATGAGAGGTGAAACATCTTCAAGAATCTTCAAGCAAGTCCAGTTGCTCTCTTTTACCACCCACAAAGTCTCACCTCAGACCGCTCCTCCTGGCGCCGGGCGCCGGCCAAAATAGTCAAGACCTTCGAATCTGAACGTATAGACGATGTTGTTCGAAAGAGACAGGCCCGAAAAGCAAGGCAGCAAGCCCCAAGCAGACCAACTTTTCCAGGAGGAACAACCTGCCCTAACTGCGGCCGCACATGCAAATCGCGAATCGGCTTGTTCAGCCATATGAGGAGCTACAACAACTGTGAATGAATGACATAGACAGTACCTTGCCATACTCTCCAGAGTGGCCGTTACTGTTACTACAGATGATGAAGAGGACTTTCATACCAGATCAGTCGAGGCCCAGGTTAACAACAACTGCCACTGGAACTTTTTCCCAGCAGGGAACCAGGGGAAAAGGAGGAGAAAAAGAGGTGTAAGGTGAATTCGGAAGAAACATGAGAGTAGCAAAGGCAGGAGAGTGGAATTGAAAGTTGGAACTTTAAATGTTGGCACTATGACTGGTAAAGGAAGAGAACTGGCTGATATGATGGCGAGGAGAAACACTGATATCCTGTGTGTAGGAACATCGGAGGTGGTTTCAAGCTTTTCTATCATGGTGTGAATGGGAGGAAAAATGGTGCAGGAGTAATCCTGAATGAAGAGTATGTAAAGAGTGTGTTGGAGGTAAAGACATTGAATGACAGAGTGATGAATGTGAAGCTGGAAATCAAAGGTCTGGTGATGAACATTGTCACCACATATGACCCTGAAGTGCGGTGTGAGATGGAGGAGAAAGAAGAATTCTGGAGTGAGTTGGATGAAGTGATTGAAAGTATACCTAAAAAGGAAAGAGTGGTGATTGGAGCAGACCTAAATGGGCATGTTGGAGAAGGGAACAGGGGGTGATGAAGAGGTGATGGGTAGGTATGGAGTGAAGTAGAGAAATGTGGAAGGGCAGATGGTGGTGGATTTTGCAAAGATGATGGAAATGACTGTGGTCAGTACATGCTGTAAGAAGACAGAAGACCATAGAGTAACATAAGAGTGGAGGAAGGTGTTCTCAGGTGGACTACATTTTATGTCAGAGATGCAATCTGAAGGAGATTGGAGACTGTAAAGTGATAGCATGGGAGAGTGTAGCCAAGCAGCATTGGATGGTGGTTGAGAGGATGATCTTAGAGGTTAAAAAAAAGAGGAAGAAAGAGAAAGCTAAACCAAAAATCAGATGGTACAAGTTGAAGGAGGAAGATTGTATGTTAGAATTTAGGGATATGGTGAGACAGACATTGGGTGAAGAGGTATTAGATGATTGGACAACTATGGCAGAAGTGGTGAGGGAGACTAATGCCGCTTTTCCACTACAAACGCGGCTGAGCCGTGCCGTGCCGAGTCGAGCTGAGTCGAGCTGAGCGGGGCTGTTGGAGTTGCATTTCGACTACAACCGCGCTGAACCGTGCTGGCTGGAAGTGGGTGGACACATTGGGTGGAGTTAGCGAAAGTGGGTGGATGTCACGTGATGTCGTTAAGCAGCGCAAACAGTGACATCAGTGACAGTGGCGGAACAAGTCAGAGCCGGGCCGGGGGCGGGGCAAATGACCGGGCCCTTTATTAAAGCTTATCATAACATCATTTTAGGCTACAAAATGTCCGCAACTGCGGTGTTTACCAATTTCAACACTACCGGGTGCAACTATGTTATTTAGTACATCAAGTCCTTCAAACGAACATGTAACTCAGAAACAAAAAACATTAGGATACTGTACATGGCTTATAATAAAACATCAATAGCCTATACTGCGCACATTATTTGAAGGGCATACGAATGAGCGCTCAGAGGTTGCAACGGTGACAGGAAGAGTCAGAAATAAAAGGAGGGCGGTGCAAACCTCACTGAATGCACTGTTTACCAATTTCAACACTACAGGGTGCAACTATGTTATTTAGTACATTAAGTCCTTCAAACGAACATGTAACTCAAACAAAAAAACATTAGGCGACATACTGTACATGGCTCATAATAAAACATCAATAGCCTACTGCGCGCATTATTTGAAGGGCATACGGCGAGCCTTGCGCTCCGCGAACTCGTCCACGATGCTCTGTATGTCACTGATTCAGTGAGCTTCTCAGCGGTAGTCTCACGACCCGGATAGTAAACAATAAACATGGAGGACATGGAGTCGTTAGTGTTGCTGGTCTTGGTGCTGTGGCTTGTTGTCACCGACAACGCCAACAGATACTGGCAAGAGCGTATAGATGAGGCGAGGCGCATAAGGCTTCAGAAATTCTCGTAATTCATAATTATTCTTCTTCCGGGTTTGCGGTGTTTACAGATCCCAGCGCGCTCGCGGGGCGTGTGTGGGCATGTGAGGACACGCCTCCTCACCAATCAGTGCACAGGGGAGTGTCTGCTCACGCCCCCAACCTCACTCGGCACGGTTTGGCTCGCTTCAGCCCCACTCCAAAACGGTGCGAGTTTTAGGGGCTAAGCAGGGCTGAAACGAGCTGAGTCGTGCTGGTTTTTGGTAGTCGAAACGCGAGCCGTGTCGGGCTGAAGTGAGCTGAAGCGAGCTGAAGTGAGCTGAAAAAGGGTAGTGGAAAAGGGCCATAAGACTACGTTCAGACTGCACCCTGAAACGACCCATATCCGATTTTTTTGCCCATATGCGACCTGTATCCGATTTGTTATTGACAATCTGAACGACACAAATCCGATTTTTTCACATGCGACCCAGGCCACTTGGATATGTGGTCCTAAATCCGATGCATATCCGATATTTTCACATGCGACTGGAGTCTGACCGGACAGGTCGCATTCATGCGACCTACACGTCATCAACAAGAGACAAACGTCACTATTCTGCGTTGGCTAATCCCGCCTCTTTGGTGGAAAACAACAACATTTGTACAGTTTTCAGAATTTAAATAGACTTTTATAGAATTGATCAAGCTAATGGTGGATTTGGTAGGGACCTGGATGTTTATCTGTTAGCCTGATTAAATAAAACAGTTTCTATAACTGATTTATAACTTAAACCATCCTGTATTACAAGATTATAAGATTGTTCTGAAAATTTCCAGTAATTTGACACCTTCGGTCTCATTTGATTACGTTCATTATGTCTTATATTGAATATTGTTAGTTTTTTCTTTTTTATCAGACATCTACAACCCTTTGGTCTCATTAGTCTGCTGCCCACATTAATCAGATTGTGCGCGTTCCGCTGCCGCCACAAAAACCACATCGCCAGGTCTCGCCTCATCTCCATCGCAAACTGCACTGGTGTTTCTGCACCTTGAGCCAGCGCTGAGAGAAGTTGCAGAATTCAGCTGGCTATAAACAATCTAAATAAATATTTATAAAAATGTAGAAAAAGTTTATTAATATGACGAAATAAATATGTGCAAATTATTAAGCCTGAATTAAGAGTTTGGTAATACAGCGGCCGTATCCCAAATGACTGCCTACTGAAGCTCGAGTGCACTATATAGAGTTTAAAAATCCATTACTTCCTAGTAACATGTAGTGCACTTATATAGAAATTATAGAGACATTTAGGAGTCAACCCTCGTTACCAGGCTACACGTTTTCATTTCAGTTCAGAAACAAAAACACACACGAGACCTCACACTTTAACACTAACCAGATAATTAAACAAACAAACAAACAAACAAACAAAGAAATCATTAAACATGAAGAGTGCGCTTTTTTTTGTTTACGTATTACGTAGATGTGCTTATTACATGTCAATTTGCGCATGCGGGACACTTTTGGGTCGTTTTCCGTTCATATTGGAGATTGCATACAAGTCTCATATAATTGGTAATGTGAACGGCCTAACAAAAAAATCGGATTTCACAACAAATCGGATATGGGTCGTTTCAGGTTGCAGTCTGAACGTAGTGAAAGAGGAAGGTACTGGGAGTGACATCAGGACAAAGAAAGGAAGAAAAGGAGACTTAGTGGTGGAATGAGGAAGTCCAGGAGAGTATAAGGAGGAAGAAGTTGGCAAAGCAAAACTGGGATAAAAAGATAGATGAAGAGAGCACACAAGAATACAAGGAGATGCAAAGAAAAGCAAAGAGAGCAGTGGCAAAGGAAGAGGCGTATGATGAATTATCTGAAAGGTTAGACACTAAGGATGGAGAAAAGGACCGGTACCAATTAGCAGTGCAACGAGATCAAGCTGGAAATGATGTGCAGCAGGTTAGCCTGATAAAGGATGCAGATGGAAATGTGCTGACAAGTGAAGAGTGTGTGTTGAGAAGGTGGATGGAGCACTTAGAGAAACTGATGAATGAAGAAAATAAAAGAGAGAGAAGGTTGACTGAGATGGAGAGAGTGAATCAGGAAGTATAGCAGATTAGTAAGGAAGAAGTAAGGAGAGCTATGAAGAGAATGAAAAGTGGTAAGGCAGTCGGCCCAGATGATATACCAATGGAGGCATGGAGATGCTTAGGAGAGATGAATTTTTGACTAGATTTTTAACAAGATCTTGGAAAGTGAGAGGATGCCTGAGGAGTGGAGAAGTAGTATACTGGTACCAATATTCAAGAACAAGGATGATGTTCAATGCTGCAGTAACAATAGAGGAATAAAGTTGATCAGCTACTGCATGAAGTTGTGGGAAAGAGTCGTGGAAGCTAGGCTAAGAGGAGAGGTGGAGATATGTGAACAGCAATATGGTTTCATGCCAGGAAAGAGTACTACAGATGCAGTATTTGCTTTGAGAATGTTGATGGAAAAGTTTAGAGAAGGCCAGAAGGAGCTGCATTGTGTGTTTGTGGATTTGGAGAAGACAGATGACTGGGTGCCAAGAGAGGCGCTATGGTACTGCATGAGGAAATCAGGAGTGGCGGAGAAGTGTGTGAGATTAGTGCAGGATGTGTATGAGGACAGTGGAACAGCAGTGAGACGTGCAGTGCGAATGACGGAGGCATATAAGTTGGATGTTGGATTGCACCAGAGCTCGGCCCTAAGCCCTTTCCTGTTTGCAGTGGTAATGGACAGGTTGACAGATGACACCAGGCAAGAGGCCCCATGGACAATGATGTTTGCAGATGATATTATGATCTGTAGTGAGAACAGGGAGCAAGTGGAAGAAAACTTAGAGACATGCAGGTCTAGACCAGAGAGAAGGGGAATGAAAGTCAGTAGGAGTGAGATGGAGTACGTGTGTGAATGAGGGGGAGGGCAGTGGAATGGTACAGCTATAAGGAATAGAGATGGTCAAAGCAGATGAGTTCAAATATCTGGGGTCGACTGGACAAAGTAATGGTGAGTGTGGAAGAGGAGTGAAGAGGAAAGTGCAAGCAGGTTGGAATGGATGGAGGAGAGGGTCAGGAGTGATCTGTGACAGATGCTTGCCAGCAAGAGTGAAAGGGAAAGTGTACTGCCCAGGTCAGACGGCAGGCTGCAACTAGTTTTCAACTACTTGCATCTACCTGCGATAACAAAATTGCAGGTAGATGCAAGACTGGTCTTGCGTTGATGCACGACGATGCAGATAATGGCAGAGTGTTGCAGAAGGTCTTTAGTAGAGGCAGATTGATGCAAATGGATCATGATCTGTTCGCATTTCAGCTGCGATTTGCTTCCAATTGGTGCAAATAACAGGTTGGTGCATGTAGAAGCAGGCGGTCGTGCAATGCTTGAGTGACCAGTTGCAGGTTGAAGCAGGTAGTGGTAGCTAGACACAGACTGATGCAGGGGAAGACAAGTCTTTAAAGATGGCTGTGATGCATCGCAGGTACATGCAACACTGCACCTGCAAATAGTTTACAACAACGTACGAGCAGTCTTAAGGCCTTATATTTTTTAAAGTTTTTTTGTACGCTGTGTCTAGCTGTGTTTGCTTCCGACTGGTTGATTCAGCTTAAAAACTCTGTGTCTTGCAATATGTCTGACCACAATGAAGGATTTGGCACAAAACGCCTGCATCCACCTGCGATCTGTCACCACCCGATCGATTGCAGGTCACAGCATGCGTCTTTCTGCCATCTGACCTGGGCATACAAGACAATAGTAAGAGCAGCGATGGTGTACAGTTTGGAGATAGTGGCACTGACAAAAAGACAGGAAGCTTAACTGAAGGGAGAAAAGTTGAAGATATTTAGGTTTTCACTGGGAGAGACAAAGTTGGACAGGATTAGAAATGAGAATATTAAAGGGACAGAACATGTAGGGCAGCTTGGAGACAAAGTGAGAGAGGTGATATTGAGATGGTTTGGACATGTACAGAGGAGAGATCCAGGGTATATTTGGGGAAATAATGCTGGAGATGGAGTTACCAGGTAGAAGGAAAAGAGGAAGAGCAAAGATGAAATTTATGGATGTGGTGAAGGAGAATATGAGGACAGTTGGTGTGACAGAAACAGATAAGGAAGACAGGAGGAGATGGAGGGACATTATCCACCATGGTGAGCCCTAACAGGAACAGCTGAAAGAAAAAGCAGAAAAAAATAAAGGATTTCAAACATATTTAGTTCACATTTACATACATACAGGGTTATTCCATGAGAAATCACCCAGAATCTCTCAGATCACCCCTTCAGTATTGTCTGAAAAAAATCACTGATGTACCTCTGCTAGACCTAAGAAAAGATCCCAAATATCAGGCCAGTATTTCTAATAATTTTGTATTCCAGCTTGCCAAAATTTCAGTGAACGTTTTCTCTCGCCCATAAGACTCCACAGTGACACAGATATCAAACACTCTTTAAATGCTCTAGAAAGCTCCTTATACAGCTTTATCCTTGACTTTAACTCATGAAGTCCCGGAGTGGCATATACTGAACATCCTGGTGTAGTCATGTGACAATGTGTGGATTTGTGTTGCCATGGCATCATTTCCATAATGGTAGTGTACCTAGTTGGCACATGTGGCTGAACACGCTAATTTTAAAAAGCTTGTTTTTTGTTACTCAAGGTGAGTTTTGGCACATTCAAGAATTCTAATGCTTTAATAACATGTTTAATATTACATTTAAGCAGTTTTGGCTACTGTCAGCAGGACGAAGTATTCTGTCAGCCTTGTGAGGCATACTGTCATGAGAATGCAGGTAGATTGGGGACGGATATATGTGCAGAAGAGAGTCTTTACTAAAAAGAAACAGGAAACTGGCATACAATCCAAAACAGCAGACAGATATCATAACGTGGAACAGGCAAAGGGTCGGTAGAGGCACAAACAGGTGAGACAGGGCTAGACGATATCAGAATCAGAAATACAGGACAGGAGGCAGGAAACCAGGAGGATGACATGACAACAAGGCTTGGTAATGTCTCATCTCATCATCTCTAGCCGCTTTATCCTTCTACAGGGTCGCAGGCAAGCTGGAGCCTATCCCAGCTGACTACGGGCGAAAGGCGGGGTACACCCTGGACAAGTCGCCAGGTCATCACAGGGCTGACACATAGACACAGACAACCATTCACACTCACATTCACACCTACGGTCAATTTAGAGTCACCAGTTAACCTAACCTGCATGTCTTTGGACTGTGGGGGAAACCGGAGCACCCGGAGGAAACCCACATGGACACGGGGAGAACATGCAAACTCCACACAGAAAGGCCCTCGCCGGCCCTGGGGCTCGAACCCAGGACCTTCTTGCTGTGAGGCGACAGCGCTAAGGCTTGGTAATGTGTGACTCACAATTAGAGTTGAGCCAGATACTCGGCTGAAACGAGTATCTGGTACGGATAAAGCACTTTTGCCGAGTACGAGTATTATACGAGTAATACGAGTCAATATCTGTGCTCGGACTGAATGAAAATCCTCACACAGCGTCACAGCGCCCCTCCCCTACACACAGCGCCCCTCCCCTACACACACCGCTCTGCTCCCTCACACAGAGAACAGCTCTCTGTCTCTTTCCGTTAATGTTTCGGGTTTCTTCAGCTTCAAGTTTGTTTTTATTTCAGTTTGTACTTACTTATAACCAGTAGAGTTCTGGTAAACGTGGGTTCGTTCAGACGTGGTGCTTGGTAGAAAGCGACTCACGTTGCGTCTCTGTCTGTCGGAGATTTTTTTTTCTTTTTTTAACCGTTGGTTAAAAACAGTTTTTTTGACTTCACGCATTGACATTGTCTGACACTTTCTTGCTGTAATTCATGTAAAAATAAAGGTAGTAGTGGTATAAGTATTAAAAATTAAGCTACACACACACACACACACACACACACACACACACACACACACACACACTCTCTCTCTCTCTCTCTCTCTCTCTCTCTCCCTCTGCTGGTCATCGGAGGTTTTTTTTTAAGCCGTCAGTTGGCTCTAACCAGTTTTATTTTACTTCACGCACTGAGTGTCTGACACTTTCTAGGTAGTAGTGGTATAAATAATATTACAAATGAAGCTACACACACACACACACACACACACACACACCTGGTGTGGAAAAAAAAAATCACACTGATCATAAAAAATTTAAAAGTTAAAAAAGAAAGTTATGTTGAGTATGAAAACTCTTGTTCATTACATTTCATTTCATAATTGCAACCACATGCGTTGTATTCATTGTTGCAAGACTTGTTCTGTAAATAGTTCGTTTGCTATCGTGATCAAAACCATTGATCTGAAGCTCAATGCTGATGCTGTCCTGTAAATAGTTTTCTAATCAGCAATAAATATAACAATTTCTGATCAATCCATATCAATTGCATGCTTAAAATAACATACTGGTTAAAGCCCCGCCCATTTCAAGACAACCAGACCCACTTCAGGGTTAGGCCCCGCCCACTCTGAGTACGGATATGGATACAGATAATTCATATGGCTAACGGATACAGATACAGATAATGCTGTACTCGCTCATCCCTACTCACAATGCAATACTTCATGAAGTGAATGAGTTCTCAGCGTCCTTATATGAGCGCGCTGATTATGTCTTAATTCGAGGTAGGTGTCAGTAATTAAAGGCGTGCGCTGATCAGAGTGTGCGTGAGAGAAAGTCTGTTGCGTGCACCAATACATGCGGGTGTGACAGCTACATTTCTTGAACAAATTGATATAAAGCCAGTTATGATAATATCATTGCGATATATATGTCACATTGGGCTTATAACCTGAAAATATTCACTGACGCCACACTGTGATGTCTTTGTTGCAGTAAGAAAACTGGTAATGAATGATTCAATTAATTTAACTGATTTAGTTATTCTGAATCAATATATTTTCTTTTCTTCAATTTAAAGCATATTTAAACAAATGTAAACATAAAAAGGTGATGTTGTGGTGAAGCTATGTGATACTCTCCCATCAAACCCAAACTACAAAGTATTTGCTGACAATCTTTTTTTTTTCCCTCAGCACCACTGGTGCTAAAGCTTCTTCAGCGACAGGTGTACTTTGTAGCAACACTCTAGCAATTTTGGACTTGAGAAAAAAGGATTTATTTGCCTGTTCCCAATGAAACTCAGAAAGTAGTGAACAGATTTTGATTAAATTGTACAGCTTTAGTATTATCCTAAGTTCAAGGGATTTGATTTTGATGTTAATTCACAACCCATATTACTCAATGTCTGGATGTTCTAATATATGGCTTGGCAGAGGTATGCACTCTACCGAGTGCCCTTCTAGTTTTTAGTGTGGGATCATGTTGATCAATCAAATTGCCTCCCTCTGGTTATATACACTCACTCAGCACATTAGTAGAAACACTGCACTAATACTGGGTGGAGTTCAACAACAAACCATCTCAGTTGGGTTCAGTTCGGGTGATTGTGGAGCCCAGGTCATATGATGCAGCTCTCCTTCACACTCCTTCTTGGTTAAATAGCCTGGAGGTGTGTTTTCAGTCATTGTGTTGTTAAAAAAAGATGATACCACTAAGTGTAAACCAGATGGGATGGCATGTTGCTACAGAATGCTGGGGTAGTGATGCTGGTTAAGTTTGCCTTCAATTTTGAATAAATCACCAACAGTGTCACCAGCAAAGCACCCACACACCATCACACCTCCTCCTCCTCCATGCTTCATGGTGGGAACCACACATGCAGATACCATCTGTTCCCCTTTTCTGCATCAAACAAGGACATGGCATTTGGAACAAAAAAATATCGAATTTGGACTCATAAAAAAGTACAGATTCCAAAAGGTCTACTGTCCATTCATTGTGCTTCTTGGCCCAAGCAATTCTCTTCTTCTTCTTATTGGCCTCCCTCAGCAGTAGTTTCTTTGCAGCAGTTTAACCCTGTAGTTCTGATTCCCACAGTCTCCTCTGAACAGTTGATGTTGAGATGTATCTGCTACTTGAACTCTGAAGCATTCATGTAGGCTCTAATCTGATGTGCTATAAATCGGCGATTTCTGAGGCTGGCAACTCGAATGAACTTATCCTCAGCAGCAGAGGTGAGTCTTGGTCTTCCTTTCTTGGGACAGTCCTCATGAAAGCCAGTTTCATCAGAGCATTTGATGGTTTTTGGAAATGCACTTGAAGATACATTCAAAATTCTTGCGATTTTCCTGACTGACTGAAGTGTTAAAGTAATAATGGATGCTGTTCCTCTTTATGTACAGTTCATGACAAAATATGGATCACTACAGTTGTGTAATAGGGCTATTTACTGTATTTGTATTATTTACTATTTGCTGTTTGATCTTAAATGCATAAAGAAGACAAGAAATTCCACTAATTAACTTTTGATGAGACACACCTGTTAATTGAAAAGCATTCCGGGTGACTACCTCATGAAGCTGGTTAAAATAATGCCAATAGTGTACAAAGTGTCATCAAGGGAAACACTGGATACACTGAAGAATCTAAACTATCAAACAGATTTTGATTTTTTTAAACAAACAAAAAAATTTCCCCAAGATGACAACAGTCTTTTCTATGACGTCAACTCCATCATTCTTCATGGAGAAAACAGGTTCAGATTTTGTGAAGAGTTTCATGAAGAAGGTTTCTCTGGCACATACTGCAAAGTAAGAGTCTAAAATTCACTGTTCAGCATTTTATTCAGTCAACGTTCAGGGTGCATTTGGTAAATTTATACCACAGTGTGTAAAGTGATGAGAATCTGTAGTCTGAGTCTGATGTTAAGCATTAATGGAGAATTCAAATGAGTTTTGCAGCTTTACATCAGATCTGCTTTTTAATAGTACGGTGAACCTGGAAGAAGAAAAACTCATCCATGTACAGCTCCATGAGGGTCGGAAGTTCACAACTGTCCGAGAGATCCAGGACGAGAAAATTATTGCGGTGAGAAAATAAAAATGACTCATAAATGAGACTGATGAGACTCTTTAAAGTGAACATCAGCATAATTTTCTTTCTGTTTTACAGACTGGGACACGTGAAGATGTCACAGCAGGATTTACATATGAGACGGTGTAAATGTTGGACAAAATTCCAGCTGTTTCATTGCTTCTTTGTCACTGATCTGCAGGATGAAAATATATTTCAAACTATGAGCAAGAAGAAGAAGATGGAAAACTGAAAACAGATGCATGAATGCTGATCAGTATAAACCAAACTCAATAAAGAAATTAGGAAAATACACCATGTTGATGTTATTTATTATTCAGTGTAGTTTTTATATTACAGAGTAATGCATTAATTCTTATTACACCACAGTGCTGCTGAATTCTGAATCCTGATTGGTCAGAAGGTGTTGATTAAACTTCTATCACTGCAGCTCTGACAAAAGATTCCCCTACATTTCTGTTACAGTAATTACATCCTAATTTAAACTGTCATAACTCACTGTGTATTTATGAGAACCAAATCTGTCTTTTTTTTTTCTTGTCTACATTAAAAAGTTAACACAATTACAATATGTTAAACATGTATCTGTAGCGAGGCAGCATGGTGGTGTAGTGGTTAGCACTGTCGCCTCACAGCAAGAAGGTTCTGGATTCGAGCCCAGCGACTGATGAGGGCCTCTCTGTGTGGAGTTTGCATGTTCTCCCCATGTCTGTGTGGGTTTCGTCCAAAGACATGCAGGTTAGGTTAATTGGTGGCTCTAAATTGACTGTAGGTGTGAATGGCTGTTTCTCTCTGTGTGTCAGCCCTGTGATGACCTGGCAACTTGTCCAGGGTGTACCCCGCCTCTCACCTATAGTCAGCTGGGATAGGATCCAGCTTGCCCACAATCCTGCACAGGATAAGCGGCTACAGATAATGGATGGATGGATGCATATCTGTAGACTGAGTGAACACACAGACTGGAGGAGTGGTTATTGCATCAGCACAGAGCTGTAGTTTCACTCTGTAGCCACTTGATGGAGCTGCAAGTTCAGTTCATGTCAGGGAAAGAAATTAATTAATGCCAAAAGGTCTGGTATTTAATCATGTATAAAAATTCAGGAATGAAGGAAACATTTTCATTATCACATAGAGAAAAAAGTCCCCAAGTGTTTCTGCTGGTGTTCTGGTACCTTCGTTCCCTGCTTCTAGCACAGAAGTCAGTGTAACTATTTACAGACACACTGCTGCCTCTGAAAATGGAATTGTGCTACCCAAGGCGGTCATGTGCCATTTCCTCCCATGAAGATAGTGGAATATCAAAAGCAAAAAGATCACATTTTCGTACATCTTTAAAATTCAGCTTTGGACAACCAACTGGAGGAGTGTCAGTAATTTCAGCATAAATTATATTATTTGGAAGTTTTATATCATCTTGTCTGCAAACATGGCCAGTCCACCAGAGTCTTCGAGGTCTGAGCATTGTATACATTTCTGACATAAAAGTAAGTTCTAGAATCTTTGTATTCAGGAGTTTGTCTTCCCATGAAACCCCTAGTATTGATCGCAAACAACGGAAGCGGAAAGCATTTCGGTGATGTTCCTGATGATGGTAGGTTACCAAGGTCTCACTACAGTACAAGAGAATGCTGATTATGCATTAAGTGTAGATATGCATCTTTAGTTCTATACTCAGAATATTGGTGCTCCAAACTCTTTCATGCAGCTTGCTAAAAGTTGGCACCCAGAAATTTCAGCATCCAGTGAGTTGTTATGAGTTACTATCAAGTCCAAATATGGAATATTTGTCCATGACCCCCAAAGTATGGTCACTGAAATTTATCCTTGGTGGTCCAGAGGTTCCTTGGGAAAGAACAACAGTATTACCAAGATTGATTTTCAAGCCAAATTCTCTGCAAGCCTTTGCAAGACAAGTACAAGCTTGTTGGAGATCAGCTGCTGTATGAGCAACAATTGCTGCATCATCTGCATAAAGAAGTTCATGAACCCTGATGGCACATATTTTATTGGTTCACGTAGTCTTGCTAGGTGTGAGGGAAATTTAGTGGATGAACATTCCTATTCTCTGTGTTTCTGTGTGTTGAGCTTAAGTGGCCTAGTGTACTGAGAAAGATGTTTTTCCAATGTTGTAATCACCTTTCTGTGACCTTGGTGGTAATGAGCAGGGTGCTTGAGTTCATCCTAACTACGCATCTTCTCATGATGTAACCACCTCTCCTGACCTCGGTGGTGATAAGCAGGGAGCTTGAGTTCTCCCTGCTTGCATCTACCTGCACGTACCAAAGCATGCCAGGTGCACTCATTAGCAAAGCTTCATAGAAAATCTTGAGCCAATCACGTGAAGACACAAGCAGTGAGCGAATGGACAGCCAAAAAAAACACAACTCAGAGCACACGCATACTCTCACATCACTGAAGTGGTGTCTTCTTCTCTTTTCTTCTCTTTCCTTTCCTATTTTACATATCTTTTATATGATCTACTATAATAAATAACTGAAAAGACAACTGCTAAGCGTTCTGAAGTGTTTATTAGAAATTTCCATTACAATTTGGCATCCCTGGGTGGGCCCTATGTGTCTGATCCTCGGATGACGGAACACTCCCAAGGCTACAGTGCGGAGCTGAGAACTCGGACGAGAGACCAGGCCATCAGGGCTCACCGAACCAGTAAGTGATAACTTTGCATTCTTGTGTAAAGAAATTAGTGGAAACAGTATTTAAAGAATGATACAAGAAATGGACAGAGATTGTCCCAGTATTTAAAGAATGATATAAGAGATGAACAGAAATTGTCTCAGTCAAGGAAGACTGATATAAGAGACGGACAGAAGTTTGTCCGAGCCCAGGAGGACTGCTAAGCTGTGGTACCATCAATATGTTTGCAGACAATAGATAAAACACAATTTTAAGACAATAAACTGCAAGTAGTTTATTGGGTTGTGTCAGAGAATTATCCGCCTAAGTGACGACTGGGTAATCACTCGCCTACTTGAGGAGGGGAAGTACGGGTGCGTGTTTCGACGGAGTCACATTCAGCAATTCGTAGGAACTGAATCTTGCTCCCTTTGTTCTCTGTGAACAACTGGCCCGTCGGAGGAATGGGATAGAGAGGTTCGATCATGAAAACGCAAGGACACACCGGTGTGCACGCAAAATATTGATGAATTAACAGAGTACTGTCCTCCTCCAAATTCTGAAACAGAGAAACAGATTTTGTACACATGCGTGAGTTGTCTTTGAGGTTGTTGTGCTAAATGATACCTACTTTAGTTTAAGGCAAATGTCAGATAAATTGTTTACTAATAAGAACGCACCTAAAGGATTATTGTGTCGCATTTTTGGGCATAGTCCAACCTGTTCTTCTTGTGATCCTGATAAAGAAACTCAGCCGCTGTTGTCACAGCCTATTAATATAACAGTGTACAATGGGGAACAGAAGCAGCAAGTTAGGGAAAGGAAAGGAAGAAGCAAGTAAGCCTGAGGCTACATGTGCTATAATAAGAAGTGGGTGTTCCTATGACAACCCAAACATCCAGTTTATGAAAACCTTGTATGGTGAGGATTGTTTGGCACAGTTTGACATATGGGTAAAGGACTTAGAATTCCCTGAAAAGGGCAGTTTTAGTCCCAGGCAGATAGAACAGTTAGAAGAAAAGTTGAAACAGAAGGAAAAAGAAAAGTCTGCAGATAATGTTAAGTTTTTAGGGGACTGCAGGGCATTTTCTGCATGGAAAGAAGAAACACTTAAGAGAGAGTACAAAAGAGAGAAATGACAGGCAGGGCTCTCACCCTCTTCTCAGTGTTTGAAATTTCAGATGGACCCTGACCTGGAGTCTGCCCCACCACCCCGACACACACTGCCTCCTCAGCAAGGCGGAGCATCACTCCCACAAGCGCCTCACCCACAGAAAGGGGGAGAAGTCGAGACAAAGCAAAAAAAAAAAAAACCCTGAGCCTCTGGAATCTCTCCAGCCTACCAGCCACCTCCAGCGTCAGCACCTCCCCTCACTTCTCCATCACACACAAGATCCGGTCTTGCATATGGCGACAGAAGAGACACCCTCCTGGACCTGGCCACATGCTCACCATTGGGTCCACAAGGCCGTAACCTAAAGTCTGAAGTCCTTCATCTTCCAATGGTGGAAGTGATTGGAGCTGACAGCATGATTCTAGTCCACAGACCCTGGACGACAGCTGACATGAAGGAAAGCATGGCTTCTCTTCCCAATGTGAGAGAGGTAGGAGGAAAGAGATTTGGTAATGAACTGTTGATATTTTGCAGAGAATTCCGACCGACCACCCATGAACTTCGCCACCTATTCATGACCAAGATGGGTATAGATTGGAACAAGGTTTCCAGAGAGTGGCCAGAAGCTGACCAGTGGATGGTAATAGTGAGTACAGAAATACCCTCACTTCTCTCTGTGCTTGTCTGATCTAAGCTTTTTCCTTGAACATAGACATGACTAAGATCAGTATGTGTAAGCAAGAAGATGGTGAAGTGGTGTCAGCGTTTCTCGCCTGTCTCACCACCACTCATGAGAAACACAGTGGCCTGACCAGGCTCGTGACCCTGGCTGCAGTGGAGGGCACTCCTGAGCCTCACCAAGATCGAGCAGTATGCTGTGCATGCAGAAAAGCTGCTGAAAGAGAAGGAGAAGACAAAGTCAACACAAAGAGACCAAGACCTACACGCCGCCACTCTCACTCTTCTCCAGACTGCTCAGCCTGGACAAAGAGGAAGAGGTCGAGGTAGGGGCCGAGGCAGGATGACCTGGGGTGACCCGTCCTGGATAAAAGACGCAACCTGCTACAACTGCAATCAGAAGGGACACATTGCTTGAGATTGTCTCCACAGTAGCAGGCAGAGGCCCTGTGAGGAGTACAGCAAAGCAGACTGATGGGCGGACTCCAGGAACGGGTCCCACACAGAGAACAGGGGAGATAATACACACACACCTGATGATACACATACCCATAGGCAGGAGCATTCACATAACATTAAACACATTAGTAGCAGCACCTGCATGCAACAGCAAGACTACACAGAAACGCCCGATACACCAGTCCAAATACTGTAGATACGGTACACCTGAAGTTGCATTAAGTTTGTTAAAATACACAACTACTCCCTTCTCTAAACTCCCTTGTATGCCCCTCACTGTATGTGGGCATGTGTTAACCTTTTTAGTAGATTCTGGAGCAGGACACTCAGTGATACAACATGCGGTACTTCCAGTAGACCCACCGCTCAGCTCAAATTCTATTCAGACAATGGGCATCTCAGGACGACCTGTAACTGAAACTTTCTCAGTCAACCTCCCGTGTAAAAGCGAGGGAGGAATAGTTACATCCCACTCATTCCTCATCTCACATACATGTCCAGTAAATTTGTTAGCACATGATTTAATGTGCAAATTAGGAGTAAATCTCATGTCCACTCCAGATGGACTAACTATTGAAGTAAGTGAAATGTGCGGTGTGCAGTATGGGTTTGGAAGCCCCCTGTATGTGTATGTCTGGCGGCTTTGCTCAGATCAACTCACACAAACTCCCAAACACCTTGTACAGCTCGCACACTTGAACACCTCATCAGTTGACACAGATTATATGATAGAGGAAGATTTGCATTGTACAGCACATGTTCACCAAGGGCAAGATGTGGAGTTTGAAAAGACTTGGTTTGCAGACCCCCATACATGTGAAAGATTGACCCTCAAAACTACATATTGGTCTAAACATTATTGCGCTGTGCAGGTCCATTTTACTCATTGTCCAAACAACTGCATCAATGTTCATCGCAGTGCTCTCAAACATGTTATACGCAGCCTCGTGTCAGAGGACTCTGAGGTTGGCTGCTGCCAGCATGATTTATTTGACATCATTAATTCTATACCCCATGTCTCATTAGCAAAGCCATGAGCCACCCATTGGAAAGACTTGGGGAAGTGGGTCAAGAAGTGTGCAGTCAATGGCAATGAATGGTCCTGAACAGAGGACCCTAGTGTATTGTTTTGCCAAAGGCTTGGGGTCTACAAACAAAGTCATGCTATGTGTGTGCATGTTAAGCGCAGCGTAATATTAGCCACTGATGACTGGGATCCTGGGGACCCCGGCCATAGTGGCCTGTTTGTCTCTGTTTCCACAGGCATAACTCCAGCAGAGGTGCACCTCAAATTGGCGGGAGTTCCAAATTCTGTTTGGGCGAAGGGTAAACATGATGTGGGCCTAATAAAGAATGCTGAACCAGTGGTGATCACCCCAAATCAGATTTCAGGCCTAAACAGACCCAGTACCCACTCAAACCAGAAGCAATTGCAGGTATAAGACCGGTCTTTGATTCATTGCTGGAGGCAGGTGTAATTGTCCCTTGTCCGGACTCTCCAGTGCGCACTCCTATTTTTCTAGTTAAGAAGGCAAGAAAACCGTCCCAGCCCCATGAGTGGAGGTTTGTCCAAGATCTGCAAGCAGTCAATGCTGCGGTTGTTCCGCGTGCACCTGACGTCCCTAACTCACACACCATTTTGGGCCAGGTGCCTGCTGACAGTAAGTGGTTTTCAGTGGTGGACCTAGCAAATGCGTTCTTTTCTATTCCTCTACATAAAGACAGCCAGTATTGGTTTGCCTTTATGTATGATGGTCGTCCATACACTTTCACTCGTTTGTGCCAGGGTTACTGTGAGTCCCCAACCATATACAACTAGTGCCTCAGAGACAGCCTCACTTCATTAAATTTGTCACCAAGATCAGCTTTGTTGCAGTATGTTGACGATTTAATGATTTGTGCCCCAACTAAAGCTCAACGTGAAGATGACACTGTAACGCTACTGCGACACCTCGCTAAGGAAGGTCATAAGGCTAGCCTCACAAAATTACAGTTTGCAAAACAGAAGGTGCATTTCTTGGGGCATGATATCACAGGGGAGGGAAAAACGCTGTCTGCGGACAGAGTCTCAACTATTCAGAAAATTCCCAAGCCGATCACTGTGAAACAAGTTTTGTCATTTTTGGGTATGTGTTCCTATTGCAGAGCATTCATTCCGAATTATTCTATCCTGGAAAGTTCAGTGAGAGAGCTCGTGCACGGTTCATCCCTCACCACTTCGTCACCTGTTGTATGGACACCAGAGGCTGAAGAAGCATTCCTGGCCCTAAAAGGCGCCCTGCAGACCACACCCATGCTGGGACTGCCTGACCCCAATAAACCATTTGTTCAAACTGTAGATGAAAAGAAGGGTTTTATGACCTCTGTTCTTTTTCAGAAACACGGGGATAGATTGAGACCTGTAGCTTACTTCTCCAGCAGGCTGGATCCAGTGGTGGCTGGACTTCCTGTTTGCCTGCATGCAGTTGCTGCAGCTGAAAAGGTGGTAACTGCCTCCAGAAATATTGTGGGGTATTCTAACCTCACCCTTTTGGTCCCACATGCTGTCTCCCTGCTTCTGTTGGAGAAAAAGACGTCACATTTGTCAGCACAGAGATGGTTGAAGTATAACACTGTCATACTTGATATGCCTAACATCATTGTGAAATGTTGTACTGTTCTGAATCCTGCCTCTCTTCTCCCTACAGAGGACAATGGAGAGCCACATGACTGTGTTGCTCTCACTAACAATTTTTGTTCCCCAGGGCAGACTTAAAGAGCGACGCTTAGGAAATCCAGATATGGTCCTCTATGTGGATGGTTCAGCCTCCATAGATGTGAAAGAACAAAGTAGGTTTTGCTGTAGTGTCAGATCACGAGGTCCTCAAGGCGTCATGTCTGCCCTCAAACCTGTCGGTGCAGGCCGCAGAGCTCTCTGCCCTTATCGAGGCATGCAAATTGGCTGCAGGGCAATCTGTCAATATTTTTACAGACAGCAGGTATGCATTTGGCATAGTGCATGATTTTGGCACCATTTGGAAACACAGAAATTTTCTCACTAGCACAGGATCTTCCATTGCACATCATAAACTGGTCTCTGAGTTGTTGGATGCTATTCTACTCCCTAGAGCCATTGCTGTATGTAAGTGTGCTGCCCATACTAACAAGACTGATCTTGTGTTTCAAGGGAATGCCAGGGCAGACGCGGCAGCTAAGTGTGCAGCCTCAGCTTCCAGTTCACCCTCTAACCTTGCTTTTCCTCAGGTTTCTACCCCCTGTTTATAGCTAGTGGACCTTCAGAGCACTGCCACTCAGGACAAGAGACGAGTCTGGAAACAGGCCGGCTGTATCTTTGCAAACTCGGTCTGGGTTTGTCCCTCGGGCCGTCCCTGTCTACCAAAACACATGTTCCCTTTCTATGCAAAATTGGCACATGGGCTCACCCATGTGTCAAAAGGAGGGATGGTAGCAGAAGTAACAAAGAGGTGGTTCACAAAGGGGTTTTCAAATTATGCTGTGAAATTTTGCAAGCAATGCTTGATATGTGCACAACATAATGCAGGTCAAGGTATCAAACTAACTCAAGCAGCACACCCAATACCAGACAAACCATTTGATCATCTCCAAATGGACTTATTGAACTGACACCTAGTGAAGGGAAAAGGTATTGCCTGGTAATAGTTGACATGTTTTCAAAATGGGTTGAAGTATTCCCCACAGCTAAACAGGACTCAGAGGCGGTAGTCAAAGCACTCCTGGGAGATATAATTCCTAGGTGGGGTATACCTAGCAAAATCTCAAGTGACAATGGAACACCCTTTGTTAATGCAGCCCTAAAGAAAATAGGAGCATTCCTAGGGATAGACCTGAAACAACATTGTGCCTACCATCCTGCCAGTGCAGGAGCAGTAGAGAGGGAAAATGGGTCCCTTAAAAAATAAACTAAGCAAAGCTTGTGCAGAAACAGGGCTAGGATGGACAAAGGTCCTCCCTGTAGTACTCACACAAATGAGGATGCAAACTAGGCCTAAACATGGGTTAAGCCCATTTGAAATTCTGTTTGGACGAGTACCCAACACAGGGATAGGGCCAGCCCAAGGGACACTGCCAAACACCAGACTGTGTGATGATGCAATGTTGAATTACTGTGCAACGCTGTCCTCTGCTTTGAAATCTATCCACAAACAGGTAAAAGAAGCATTTCCCAAACCCGCTGAGGGACCTCTGCATGATCTATAACCAGGGGATTGGATAGTGGTGAAAGATTTCTGACGAACCAAGTGGAACAGGCCACGTTGGAATGGCGCAGTCCAGGTCCTGCTCGCAACCCCAACAGCAGTGAAGGTCACAGGCAGAGTGATGTGGATCCACACTAGCCACTGCAGGAGGGTACCTGAACCGGCTGAGCAGGAGGAAAAGGAAGGCCTAAGTGACCCGGACGCTGGTAAAGCTCGTGAGGAAGAAAGGCATCACTACATGGAACGGTGTGAGTATCACATCAATCACGCACGTACCCTCAATAGGGAGAGTATTTCAGTGTCTAGCCGATAGATAAGTCTTAGGGTTTCGAGTTTCCTCCAAGTCCCGGTTAGGTGGGACGAGGGCTGATAGGGCATGCCTGCCCTCTGAGCACCAACAAACATCAAGAAGGACAAGGGTTAACTCGGTTACATCACTGAGGCACTGAACAAGATGCGCAAGGTTGCTGAACAATTACGAGCAGATGAACATGGAGGAGTTGAAGACAGCTGATGGTGTTGGTTCAGTGGATGGAAGACTTTGATTCCATCTACCATACCGATCCTGGGCTTAGTGATTGTGATGCTATGTTTGCTCCCTGTTTTCTGTCAATGTTGTATATCTGTGTTTCAGAGGCAGCTGACAAATATCGGTTACCAGATGGTGAAAATAGACTCAGACAACTTGCCTGACTGGCCTCCAAACCCACACAAAGACTATAACCCACCATTCGATGACATCAGCACAGTTGACATGAAGCTACCATAGTCCTGACTTAAAACACTTTCATTCTGATTGTTTCCTGTTCTATTAGATTAGATTAGATTAGATTAGATTAGATTAGATTAGATTAGATTAGATTAGATTAGATTAGATTCACTTTATTCATCCCACATCGGGGAAATTCACGTGTTACAGTAGCAAGAAAATGTCAAACAGATAACAAATAAAACTGAAATAAAAATTAGACAAACGAAGGATTAAATACAGAGGGCTATTTGCATTATCTACCGTGAAAAAGTATAGAAAAATTGCCTTATTGAGAGGCTCGGAAAAATTGCACATTACAGGTAGACTCTGCCCCTCCTAGAACTGCCACCTTATTGTGGTGGAGGGGTTTGTGTGCTTGAATGATCCTAGGAGCCATGTTGTCGGGGGCATTATGCCCCTGTTAGGGTTTCCCAAGGCAGACAGGTCCTAGGTGACAGGCCAGACCAAGAGCAGTTCACCAAAAAAAACCCCTATGGAGAAAAAATCCAGGACCGTGACGTCGCCCGGTAGGACGCAGCCGGGGCCCCACCCTGGAGCCAGGCCCGGGGTTGGGGCTCGTATGCGAGCGCTTGGTGGCCGGGCCTTTGCCCATGGGGCCCGGCCGGGCTCAGCCCAAAGAGGTGACGTGGGCCCGACCTCCTGTGGGTTCACCACCCACAGAGGTAGCAGTAGGGGTCTGGTGCAGTGTGGATTGGGTGGCAGTCGAAGGCAGGGGCCTCGACGACCTGATCCCCGGACACAGCGGCTGGCTGTTGGGACATGGAATGTCACTTCGCTGGGGGGGAAGGAGCCTGAGCTTGTGCGGGAGGTTGAGAGGTACCGGCTAGAGATAGTCGGGCTCACCTCCACGCACAGCTTGGGCTCTGGAACCCAGCTCCTCGAGAGGGGCTGGACTTTCCACTTCTCTGGAGTCGCCCGTGGTGAGCGGCGGCGGGCTGGTGTGGGCTTCCTTATAGCTCCCCAGCTCAGCCGCCATGTGTTGGAGTTTACCCCAGTGAACGAGAGGGTCGCCTCTCTGCGCCTTCGGATTGGGGAGAGGGCTCTTGCTGTTGTTTGTGCCTACGGGCCAAATAGCAGTATAGAGTATCCAGCCTTCTTGGAGTCCCTGGGAGAGGTACTGAGGGGTGCTCAGACTGGGGACTCCATTGTGCTACTGGGGGACTTCAATGCTCACGTGGGCGATGACAGTGACACCTGGAGGGGCGTGGTTGGGAGGAACGGCCTCCCCGATCTGAACCCAAGTGGTGTTTTGTTATTGGACTTCTGTGCTAGTCACAGTTTGTCCATAACGAACACCATGTTCGAGCATAGGGGTGTCCATAAGTGCACGTGGCACCAGGACACCTTAGGTCGGAGGTCGATGATCGACTTTGTAGTCGTGTCATCTGATCTCCGACCCTATGTCTTGGACACTCAGGTGAAGAGAGGGGCTGAGTTGTCAACTGATCACCACCTGGTGGTGAGTTGGATCCGCTGGCGGAGGAGGAAGCTGGACAGACCTGGCAGGCCCAAACGTATGGTGAGGGTCTGCTGGGAACGTCTGGCCGAGCACTCTGTTGGGGAGGTCTTTAACTCCCACCTCCGGGAGAGCTTTTCCCAGCTTCCGAGGGAGGCGGGGGACATTGAGTCTGAGTGGACCATGTTCTCTACCTCCATTGTGGATGCAGCTGTTCGGAGCTGTGGCCGCAAGGTCTCCGGTGCCTGTCGTGGCGGCAATCCCCGAACCCGGTGGTGGACACCGGAAGTAAGGGATGCCGTCAAGCTGAAGAAGGAGTCCTATCGGGCCATGTTGACCTCCGGGGCTCCTGAGGCAGCCGACGGGTATCGGCAGGCCAGGCGTGCTGCAGCTCGGGCAGTTGCGGAGGCAAAAACTCGGAACTGGGAGGAGTTCGGGGAGGCCATGGAGAAGGACTATCGGTCGGCCTCGAAGAAATTCTGGCAAACCGTCCGGCGCCTCAGGAGGGGGAAGCAGTACTCTGCCAACACTGTTTACAGTGCGGGTGGGGAGCTGTTGACCTCGACTGGGGACATTGTCGGGCGGTGGAAGGAATACTTTGAGGATCTCCTCAATCCCACCGTCATGTCTTCCACTGAGGAGACTGAGGCTGATGACTCAGAGGTGGACTCGTCCATTACCCAAGCCGAAGTCACTGAGGTGGTTTGCAAGCTCCTCGGTGGCAAGGCACCGGGGGTGGATGAGATCCGCCCTGAGTATCTCAAGTCTCTGGATGTTGTGGGGCTGTCTTGGTTGACACGCCTCTGCAACATCGCGTGGCGGTCGGGGACAGTGCCTCTGGAGTGGCAGACTGGGGTGGTGGTCCCTCTTTTTAAGAAAGGGGACCGGAGAGTGTGCTCCAATTATAGGGGAATCACACTTCTCAGCCTCCCAGGGAAAGTTTACTCCAGGGTACTGGAGAGGAGAATTCGACCAATAGTCGAACCTCGGATCCAGGAGGAACAATGCGGTTTTCATCCTGGTCGCGGAACACTGGACCAGCTCTATACCCTTCATAGGGTGCTCGAGGGTTCATGGGAGTTTGCCCAACCAGTCCACATGTGCTTTGTGGATCTGGAGAAGGCATTCGACCGTGTCCCCCGTGGTATTCTGTGGGGGGTGCTTCGGGAGTATGGGGTTCGGGGCTCTTTGCTAAGGGCTGTCCGGTCCCTGTACGAACGGAGCAGGAGTCTGGTTCGCATTGCCGGCAGTAAGTCAGACCTGTTCCCAGTGCATGTTGGACTCCGTCAGGGCTGCCCTTTGTCACCGGTTCTGTTCATAATTTTTATGGACAGAATTTCTAGGCGCAGCCAGGGGCCGGAAGGAATCCTGTTTGGGAACCACAGGATTTCATCTCTGCTTTTTGCGGATGATGTTGTCCTGTTGGCTTCTTCAAACCAGGACCTTCAGCATGCACTGGGGCGGTTTGCAGTCGAGTGTGAAGCGGCTGGGATGAGAATCAGCACCTCCAAGTCCGAGGCCATGGTTCTCGACCGGAAAAGGGTGGCTTGCCCTCTCCAGGTTGGTGGAGAAGTCCTGCCTCAAGTGGAGGAGTTTAAGTATCTCGGGATCTTGTTCACGAGTGAGGGAAGGATGGAGCGTGAGATCGACAGGAGGATCGGTGCAGCCTCCGCAGTGATGCGGTCGCTTTACCGGTCCGTCGTGGTGAAGAAGGAGCTGAGCCAAAAGGCGAAGCTCTCAATTTACTGGTCAATCTACGTTCCGACTCTCACCTATGGTCATGAGCTTTGGGTAATGACAGAAAGAACAAGATCGCGGATACAAGCGGCTGAAATGAGTTTCCTTTGCAGGGTGGCTGGGCGCTCCCTTAGAGATAGGGTGAGAAGCACAGTCACTCGGGAGGAGCTCGGAGTAGAGCCGCTGCTCCTCCACATCGAGAGGAACCAGCTGAGGTGGCTCGGGCATCTTTTTCGGATGCCTCCTGGACGCCTCCCTGGGGAGGTGTTCCAGGCATGTCCCCCCGGGAGGAGGCCCCGGGGAAGACCCAGGACACGCTGGAGGGACTATGTCTCTCGGCTGGCCTGGGAACGCCTCGGTGTTCTTCCCGAGGAGCTGGCCGAGGTGTCTGGGGAAAGGGAAGTTTGGGCTTCCATGCTTAGACTGCTGCCTCCGCGACCCGGTCCTGGATAAGCGGAAGAAGACGAGACGAGACGAGACGAGGTAGACTCTGTATATATACACACATATATACATAAATAATATTTATATATATAAATATAAATATATGTATGCATAAAAATAGCTTAGGGCCTATATTATTGCACATAATAATTGCATCAATGAGAGATGGCAGAGGTAGTAGTGGTGAAGTAGTGCAAATTAAATGACAAGCAGGTTATTGGTGCTACGTTACAAGTTGTGGGTGTTATACAGTCTGACTGCAGTAGGTATGAATGACCTGCGGTATCTCTCCTGCTTACACTGTGGGTGTAGCAGTCTACTACTAAAAGAGCTGCTTAAAGCCCCCACAGCCTCATGTAGGGGGTGAGAGGGGTTATCCATGATAGAGGTCAGCTTGGCTAACATCCTCCTCTCGCCCACCACCTCAATGGAGTCCAGAGGACAGTCCAAGACTGAGCCAGCCCTTCTGACCAGTTTATTAAGTTTCTTCCTGTCCCTCTCTGAACTTCCACAGCCCCAGCAGACCACAGCATAGAAAATCACTGATGCTACCACAGAGCCATAAAAGGTCCTAAGCAGTGTCCTGCACACACCAAAAGACCTCAGTCTTCTCAAGAGGTGGAGACGACTTTGGCCCTTCTTGTACAGGACATCTGTGTTGTTAGTCCAGTCCAGTTTGTTGTTGAGGTGGACACCCAGGTATTTGTACTCCTCCACGATCTCAATGTCCAAACCCTGGATGTTCACTGGTGCAATTTGAGGAACCATCCTTCTGAAATCGATCACCACCTCCTTTGTCTTGCTGGCATTGATGCGCAGGTGGTTCAGTTTGTACCAGGCAATAAAGTTGGTGATGACCTCTCTGTATTCCAGATTGTCCCCCTCTGACACACGTCCAATGATGGCTGTATCATCTGAGAACTTCTGGAGGTGGCAGCTGTCCATGTTGTAGCTGAAGTCAGATGTGTAAAGTGTAAAGAGGAAAGGAGAGAGCACTGTACCCTGTGGAGCCCCTGTGCTGCAGACTACCACATCAGACACACAGTCACGGAGCCTCACATACTGCAGTCTGTTAATGAGGTAGTCGATGATCCATGCAGCCAGGTGGCAGTCGACACCAGCTCCCTCCAGCTTCCCCCTAAGCAGTGATGGCTGGATTGTGTTGAAAGCACTGGAGAAGTCAAAGAACATGATTCTCACAGTGCTCCCAGTGCCCTCCAGGTGCAAAAGTGACCGGTGTAGCAGGTAAATGACAGCGTCATCCACACCAATCCCCGGTCGATATGCAAACTGCAGGGGGTCCATCTCACTGTTCACCAGGTGTCGGAGGTGGGAGAGAACAATCCTCTCCATGATCTTCATTAGGTGAGATGTTAAAGCTACTGGCCAAAAGTGGTTGAGCTCCCTGGGGTGTGCAGTCTTGGGAACTGGAACCACACATGATGTTTTCCACAGAAGTGGAACTTTCTCCAGACTGAGGCTCAGGTTAAAAATGTACAGAAGAATCCCACAGAGCTGATCTGCACAGTCTTTAAACAGTCTGGAGCTGATACCATCAGGGCCAGCAGCTTTCCTTGTCTTGATCCTCCTCAGCTCCTTCAACACCTGATCAGCTGTTATGGAGATGCAAAGGGTGTAGCCGAGGTGTGAGTCCTGTAGATTAAGGTCGGGGGTGGAGTGTGTGGATTGGTCTGGCAGGGATCGGAGGGGGTGATGTGGTGTGAGGAGGGAGCTGTTGGTGTCAGAGGTATTATGAGGGGAGGGGGTGGTGGTGGAGTGATATCACAGACTGGTCAGGACTATGGTGAGTGGGGGAGAGTGGGGTGGCACAGTCAAATCTGTTGAAAAAGAGATTCAACTCATTTGCCCAGTCTTGGCCCCCAGATACAGGGCCCCTCCCACTGTCCTTTGTGTGGCCAGAGATGGTTTTCAGGCCTCTCCATACCTCTCCAGTGTTGCTCCCCTTGAGGCACTCCTCCAGCTTCCTCCCATAGCTGTCCTTGCCTCTCCTTATCCCCTCTTCAGCTCCCTCTGCACTCTCCTCATCTCCTCCTTGTTGCCAGATTTAAAAGCCCTCTTCTTCTCGTTTAATAGGGCTTTTAATTCAGAGGTCACCCAGGGTTAATTGTTGGGAAAACATTGGACATGACAGAGTGCATGTGACAATATAAATGGTAGAGGAAGAAGAAAAAAGAAAAAGATGTATTGCATTGCTACATACTGCAGTAGTGCGGTGTATTATGGATGGACAGGAGGGTGAGTACAGCAGCCTGGAGGAGGACTTTGTGAAATGGTGCAGGACAAATCACCTGTAACTGAACACAGTCAAGATCAAAGAGATGGTGGTGGACTTCAGGAGATCCAGCCCCCTCTGCTCCCAGGAGGAGGGGCTGTGGAGGTAGTCAGGACATACAAATACCTGGGGCTGCATCTGGACAATAAACTGGACTGGTCAGTGGATACTGATGCACTCTAACAGGAAGGGGCAGAGCTGGCTCTATTTCCTGAGCAGGTTGGGGTCCCTCAACATCTGCAGCAAACTCCTCCTGATGTTTTATCAGTCTGTCATGGCTAGTGTCCTCTTCTATGCTGTGGTGTGCTGGGGAGGTGGCACTAGGAAGATAGATGCTGGGTGACTGGACAGGCTGGTGAAGAAGGCTGGCTCTGTTGTTGGCATTGAGCTGGAGCCCCTGACATCAGTGGCAGAAAAGAGGACCCTGAACAAGCTGCTGTCAGTAATGGGCAATGACTGCCACCCTCTGTACAGTACATTCACCAGTCAGAGGAGCATGTTTAGTGGCAGACTTCTGTCGTTGTCATGCTCAACAGACAGGTTAAAGAGGTAAAGTCCCTAGGCCCATCCAGCTGTTCAACTTAGCATAGAAGGGGAGGAGTGAAATGGACTTTTGACCATGAGTCTGCCTCACTCTGTTCCCACCACATCATGCCAGCCTACAACCAGACTGCCTTTTTTTTCCTTTTACTGGCTACATTAGTCCCTACAGGCAAACTTTTTTCTCATTTTTAAATCTTGACTGCTTGTATTGTCCTAAATTTTCACGTTCTTATATCTTTTACATTCTAGTATTTGTTTACAGAGTATTAAAGGATTTGTAGAGTTAATTTGTATTGCTGTTTACATTCTTATATTGGTATATTGTGCTTTTGTATTTTGTATCAGATCGAGTAATTGCACTGGTATATCCCTGCACTGTTCACTTTTTACACTACCACCATGGTACACATTCTATTCTACCATAGTGTTCTACTGCACCACTAGAAGCTTCCACTATGCATACAGCCGAGAATCTGTGATCATCTCACAATTGTCTTCTGTGACAATTTTTTGTGCTTTTTCTATTTGTATTGTGTGTGTAATATAAGCTACTGGATAGCTTAATGTCCTTGAGGATTAATAAAGTATCTGTCACAGTCCGGTCCAGTCCATCCATGGCTTAGATTGTGGGACTTCCACATCGGCTCCATGCTGGATCTAGGACAGGAATTCGGTCCTGCCTTGCTGAAGGCCATTTCCTGAAGCATCACTCCCACACCTGCTACCACTCCTCTCCCATCAGGCAGGGCTTTTTAAGAACTGTTTGGTGCTACTCCATTTACCAGACTATCTCTTGTAGACTTTCCTTTCCTTGCTGCAGCTCATTGGTATTGTGTCTTCTTGATTCCCCCACCTGAATTTTTCCTTGTTTTTCTGTCAAGTTTTTCTGTCCTTGTTTTTGCCTGCTTGTTCTTTTGGATTGTGTCTTTTGCTACCTCTGCCTGGATTTCCCTTGTCCCTGTGTTCATCAGTTTTTGTGAAGATTTTTCTGTCCTGTTTTTTTGTCCCTGATCATGTCTACCTGCTCCTGTGGTTTTTGACCTCCTGGCCTGTTTTTTGACTACTGATTTTTGCCTGAGCCCTACTGTACCTTTTTGCCTTTCTGCCATCTACTTCATTAAAGAAGTTTTCTCTTTTACTCTGCCTGTCTTCTGAGTTTGCTCTTGGGTCCTCACTTCACCTCAGCTTGCCATTTGTGACCATATCTAGCTATCTTCCAGCACCTAGTACTTTATTTCTCAGTGTGATGTTAAATGTCTTCAACACATCCTCATTTTTCAGCTTGGATGTATCATACTTCACTCTATTTCTTTTCTTTTGGTGGTTTCCTCAGTCTCAGCTTAACAGTTGTACATGCAAGATAATGCTCACTTCCACTGTCTGTAGACTCTTGTATCCTTCACTGAATTTCTGAACTGTTTTCCAACACTATCTATCTGGTTCTTTGTCTTCCTGTCTGGAGAAACCCATGTTGCTTTGTGAATAGTCTTGTGTGGGAACAGTGTTCCTGTTATTACTAGCTCATTCATATCGCACATCTCGAAAGTCTTTCTCCATTATCGTTCCATACTCCCGGCCCCGTCTACCCATGATTCTTTTGTAATCCCGATTTTGATCTCCTACATCACATTCATGTCTCCAGTGACAATTAACATATGTGCATTCCTTTCATTTAATACATCATGCAACCTAGTGTAGAATTCAAGAAGTAGGGGTGTAGAAATCTTTGACTGCTACTGTATCAAGATGTGAAAAATATAATTTTTTTGAGAAACATTGAATAAATCTTTATTGTCCATATGTACAAAATGCCATCATGCAGGAAAATAAATGCGGAATTTCCTTGTTTTCAGCAGAATATTTTTCCTCATTTGACCAGTAGAGGGCAGCAAATGATCCGTCAATTCAGTATACTCAATACTTGAGGCAAAGATTTCCTTTTAAAATAAACATTGGGAAAGACACATTGACAAAGATGTGGAAAATCTATATATTTTTTAGTAAATATTTAATACACCTACTTTATTGTCTATTTGTTCAAAATGCCATCACGGAGAAAAATAAATGCTTTCTTGTTTTCTCCAAGAGTTTATTTCCTCATTTGACCAGTAGAGGGGAGCAAATAATCCATCAATTCAAGATATTCAATCCTTTATCCAAATGCATTTCCTTAGTGCCCTGTCACACTACGACGTTCTCACCAGCGTTCGAGTAACGTGTTGCGAAACGCAGAGGAACGTCGAGAACGTTAGAAAAAAGTTACAAGAAAGTTAGACGAGCGTCGGCAAACGTTGGGGAATGTCGAGGGACGTCGGCGAACGCTGAGGGTGAAAAATAGTTTTGGGTGTGCACAAAAATTCAGGACGTTCTATCAAAACGCTACTTACACGTTAGAGGAACGTTACACGAAAGTTTGCGGGCGTTACTCGAACGTTACTCGAAAGTCAGGACGTTCCCTGGACGCTAGGCGGACGCCGGCCCATCAGGGTCGAGTGTCCAGCGCGTGCCTAGCGCTTGGGTAACGCTTGCCTAACGCCTGTGTAACGTCCATCGAACGTCTGTCCAGCGTGTCGCCAACGTTTTTCAGCGTTCGTCAGCGTTCGCCGAGCGTTCTTAACGCTCATGTAACGCTCTTTCAACATCTTTCTAACGTCTGTCAGCGTTCTGAATTTTTCCAGCGTCTGTGTAACGTCCATGTAGCATCCTTGTAACGCGCCTGTAACCTACTGGTAGCGTTCAGGAGCATTTGGCAGGCACTTGCCAGAAATATATTTAAAAGGGGCTTGCAGAGGCCACCGACAGTCCTGTTGGAACTTTCACAGAGTGAAGACTTCCAAACAATGACAGACCAAGAGAAACACCAGTATGCTGTTGCTGCTCTCATGCATCACAACAACCTCCTGCAGTTGGCATTGCACCAGGTTAAGATGTCCAAGGCAGAGGCAAAGAAGAAAAGGAAGAGGAGAGGGAGAAAGAGCTGGGTGAGACCCTGGATAGGAAGGCGACCACAGTTTGGTGTTTATGACAAGCTGATGGCTGAACTCCGAGCTGAAGACCAAGCCTCCTTCCACAACTTCCTGCGCATGCCAGCAGTGATGTTTGATGAGCTGAGACAGAGAGTTGGTCCCAGGATCACCAAGAAGGACACTCGCTTTAGACCGGCCCTCGACCCTGGTATGAAGCTGGCCCTGACTTTGCGACACCTTGCCTCTGGTGACAGCTATGCTTCACAGAAGTTTGCCTGGAGAGTACCTCACAACACACAGTCACTGGTGGTCAGAGAGGTTTGCCATGCCATACTGGACGAGTACCTGGATGAGATGCTGACCTGCCCCAGTACGCCAGAAGAGTGGAAGGAAGTTGCTGACAGATTCTATCAGAGGTGGAACTTCCCCCATGTCCTGGGAGCACTAGATGGCAAGCATGTGGCCATTAGGTGTCCTGCAGAGAGTGGCTCCTTGTATTACAACTACAAGGGGTTCTATTCCATCGTGTTGCTGGCCCTTGTGGATTCTGACTACAAGTTCCTGTGGGCAGATCTTGGAGGCCTGGGATCAGCATCTGATGCCCAGATCTACAACTCCAGTGAGCTGAAACATGGAGCTGAAGAAGACCTGCTTGGGTTTCCACAGCCTATACCTCTCCCACAAGACACTACAGATGTTCCATACTTCTTCATTGGAGATGACGCCTTTGCCCTGAGAGCCTACATGATGAAGCCCTACAGTCTCCGTGGTCTATCACAGGAGGAGCGCATTTTCAACTACAGACTGTCGAGAGCCAGGAGGGTCGTGGAGAACGCCTTTGGGATCCTTGCCAACAGGTTCCAGGTGATTCTTGGCACTATGCAGCACAAGCCAGAGACTGTGAAGCTGATAGTGAAGACCTGCTTGGTCCTTCACAACTTGATGAGGGTCAGATATCCAACACTGCAGAACCAACAGCTGGACCAGCCAGAAGGTCCAGAAGAAGACTTTGTGCCTGGTGCCTGGAGAGATGGCTTCAATATGGAAGACACACAGGTTGTTGCAGGCCCCAACACTGCGACCAAAGAAGCCAAGAAGCAGAGGAACCTCATCAAGCACTGGGTCAACTCCTCAGCTGGGGCACTGGACTGGCAGGACAGGATGGTGTAGACCTGGACCCTAGTGTTGCAATGCAGAATGGACTTAATATAGACTATACTTTTTGGTAGAAACTGAAATATTGTATGTGTAACTTAATTACAATGACTTATTTGTCGATAACAGTAATAATAAAAGTAATTGTGTGTGTCATTTCGAAGTAATTATTTTTACTGATCGCCCTACTTTTTTAGCCAATCTGTTCTAGGCATGATCTCTTTTTCAATTATTTATTTTACTGAGTTCCCGGTCGACCCCTTTTCACGTAACCAAACGTATAAAACAGTATTAATAAATGTCATAGTTTTATTTTGTATTGTTTTATTCTTTTTCATTTTTTTAACTTTATTTTTTTTGGGGGTATTTTGTATTTTTTTATTATATTTTTTATTTTATTTTAGATTTTACTTTTTTTTTTATTTTAAAATAAAAAGTAAACTCAAAAATAAAATAAAAAATAACATAAAATAAAATAAAACAGATAAAATAAACGAAAAATATAAAATAAAACAGATAAAATAAACGAAAAATATAAAATAAAACATATACAATAAACGAAAAATATAAAATAAAACAGATAAAATAAACGAAAAATATAAAATAAAACATATACAATAAACGAAAAATATAAAATAAAACAGATAAAATAAACGAAAAATATAAAATAAAACAGATAAAATAAACGAAAAATATAAAATAAAAAATATATTTTACTTTTTATTTTATTTTTTATTTTATCTTTTATTTTATTTTATACTTTTTTTTTACTTATTTTATTTTTTATTTTTTTTTCCATTATTTTTTTGGGGGGGAAAATATTAAAAACAAGAAATTGAAAGTTTCACGCAAGAACCAGGCAAAGTTCAAACTATGTACAACATTTATTTACAGATTCCTAAACAAAAAGTTCTACGAGTCAGTCTCTGGGTCCACTGGTGGCTGTGGAGTGTTGAGCGTGTCAGTCAGAGAGGTAGCCGTGGACGGGGTGGCAACTGGACCTGGACTGTCCAGGGTGCTGAATAAGTCGCTGACACTGGCTGCTGTAGACACTCCGGTGGGGAACACGGTAACGTCCGTGGCGGCACAAGTGACAACCAGGGCTGGAGAGCTGCTGCCTTGGTTGCTCTGGTCCATGGTGTGTCTGGCAGAGCTGATGGCCGTAGAGACGGAGGCATGGGTGGTGGCTGGTGCTGTCAGCGTGTGGAAGACGGGAGAGTTCCTACTCTGTGGCTGGAAGAACCTTTGTGGCTGGTAGTAGGAGTGAGGCTGCTGGAAGGACGAGTGAGGCTGCTGGAAGGACGAGTGAGGCTGCTGGAAGGACGAGTGAGGCTGCTGGAAGGACGAGTGAGGCTGCTGGAAGGACGAGTGAGGCTGCTGGAAGGACGAGTGAGGCTGCTGGAAGGACGAGTGAGGCTGCTGCTGGTGGTATCTGGCCATCCACTCCCTGGTCTGTGACTGCCAAGGAGTGCCAGTGGGCGGGTTGTCTTGCCACTGGCTAGGGTCCGGCTGAAACATGTCGCTCTGGGCTTGCCTGGTGGTTGTGATGCCAGGAGGGGGGGCCGACCGACATGTAGCTGAGAAGGTCGGCAGGTCCTCCTCTTCCTCTTCACTGTCTTCATCCATCAGCCGCGTGAGGATCATGTTGATACTGGCCCTGGCCTTCTTGAACTTCCGGCTCGACATTGTGAGAAGGCTGTCCCTCACGTAGTTCGCAAAGGTTGACTCAGGGGTCACTGCTGGAGGCTGGAACAAACCCCTGAGTATAGCCTCTGACTCCTTGACCTTCTCCTGCAGGGTAGCCAACACGTCATCCTCAGTGGTGGTATCCTCATCCTGTCCAGATCGTCCGGGCCTCTTGGAACTGCTGCTGCTGGAGGCTGCTGTGGCAGGTGTGGAAGATCTGGAAGGTATGGCAGCACACTCCGTGATAGAAGGTCCAGATACCGGTAAATCCTCCTGGACAGTTGCTGCAGCTGAGGCTCTGCTGGGTAGGATGGGCTTGGCTGGCTCCGGTCTGTGTCGCACTACCTCCTGCAGGAACCTGAAGTTGTTGAGCACCCACTCGTCCCTCTCTGTTCTTCTTGGGGCACCGTCACCGCTCTTGTGTTTCAGGAGTCTGGTGTTCTTATCCCGCAGTGACCGGAACCAGCCCTTCAAGTGCTTCACCGTCTTCTGCATCTTCTCTGCCTGGGCCTCCCACAACTTCTCCTTGTTGGTGATCTTGTGGTAAGCCTGGAGCTTAGAGTCCCACAATGTCCGGTTCTCTTGTAACCACTCGACCATGATGGCCTCATCAGATTCAGAGAGGCTGTAATTTATCCTGTCACTCTTCTTCCTCTTGCCTCTGTCCTGTGAGGAGGCTGCTGACAAGCTTCTGGAGGAGGAGGAGGAGCAGCTAGACCCTGGAGACCCTGGAGAGGCTGGAGATGGCGACTGGGACCTGGAGGGGGTGACTGTTGCCCTCTTGTTCTTCGGCTGCTTCTGCTGCTGGCTGCCTGCTGGCTGGCTGTCAGCCTCGCTTTCAACAGGAGGGGGATGGACCTCTGCAGTGATGGAAACAACCTCCTGGCTGGGAGAGGATGCTGCTCGTCGGCCCCTGCTGCTGCCCCGACCTCTGCTGCTGGCCCTCTTGCTCTTGGGAGGCATACTTCTTTTCTTTTTCTTTCGTTCGTTCTTCTTCGTTTTGCGATGTTGACTGCGCGGTGGTTGAAATGGAAGTGATGCACTCTGGCCAAAAGCCCCCCCTTTTATACTGCGCGTCCAGCCGCAGGTTGGCGAAACGTCACAGGAACGTCACACAAACGCTCCACGCGTTACTCGAACGCTACAGGAACGCTAGGCAGACGCTGTGGAAACGTCGAGAACGTCAGCTAGATGCTGGACAAACGTCGAGAACGTTACCTGGACGCAAGGCAGACGCTACCCAAACGCTATGATAACGCTATCAAAGCGCTGTGGACGCTATGAGAACGCTAGGTTTTGCTGCTATTTTGGACCACAAACGTCGCCTGACACTGAGGGAACGTTGGCTGAGCGTTACCCAAGCGTTACAAGAACGTTACAACATCGTTGACCTAGAAACTTAATTTGAAGAACGTCGACGTTCCCCGGCGTTTCGCAAATTTTTAAAAACGCAACCAAACGTCGAACAAAACGCTATAGTGTGACAGGGCCCTTAAATAAACCAGGAACGTGGGAAAATCCAGGAAAGACTGATGTTCCTGCCCCAAGCTGGGGTATAAATAAGCTTCTCCCCCACATCACACTGTGCAGGTGACTGTAGAATCAGTGTGTATTCTCACTAGACATTAGTTTAATACTGTATTATAAACATGGACGCCATTTTTGGAAGCTGGAAACTTGTGAAAATTGAAAACTATTATAAGTTGCTAACAGGATGTGGTAAGTTGTTTTTTCTTCTGTGTTGCAATCTTATAAATGTTCTATTACTCTACATTTACTGTCCATTTTTATAGGTTTTGAAGAGGATGTAACACGTCTAGGGCGGCACGGTGGTGTAGTGGTTAGCACTGTTGCCTCACAGCAAGAAGGTTCTGAGTTCAAGCCCAGCGGCTGGCGAGAGCCTTTCTGTTTGCATGTTGTCCGCGTGGGTTTCCTCTGGGTGCTCCGGTTTCCCCCACAGTCCAAAGACATGCAGGTTAGGTTAACTGGTGACTCTAAATTGACCGTAGGTGTGAATGTGAGTGTGAATGGTTGTCTGTGTCTATGTGTCAGCCCTGTGATGACCTGGCGACTTGTCCAGGGTGTACCCCGCCTTTCGCCCGTAGTCAGCTGGGATAGGCTCCAGCTTGCCTGCGACCCTGTAGAAGGATAAAGCGGCTAGAGATAATGAGATGAGATGTTATGCTGATGACACACAGTTGTATGTTTCTGCAAAACCAGATAAGAGACACCAGCTTAATAGAACTGAGGAATGTGTGAAGGACATTAGACACTGGATGCTTATTAACTTCCTTCTGCTTAACTCTGACAAGACTGAAGTACTTGTACTCGGAACACATGCAGCTAGAAGTAAGTTTTCTGATTCCACAGTAACTCTGGATGGCCTTTCTGTTTCTTCACGTGCAGCAGTAAAAGACCTCGGAGTGATTATTGACTCCAGTCTTTCCTTCGAAACCCCACATTGATAACTTCGCCCAGATAGCTTTCTTTCATCTCAGAAATATTGCTAAGATAAGAAATTTAATGTCACTACATGACGCGGAAAAACTAGTTCATGCTTTTGTTCCCTCCAGGTTGGATTATTGTAATGCCTTACTGTCTGGATGTTCCAATAAGAGCATAAACAAGCTCCAGTTAGTTCAAAATGCAGCAGCAAGAGTCCTTACTAGAACTAGAAAATATGACCCCATCACCCCTGTCTTATCCACACTGCACTTGCTCCCAATCAAATTTCATATTGATTATACCGTAAAATACTACTGTTTACCTTCAAAGCACTGAATGGTCTCGCACCACAGTACTTGAGTGAACTTCTGCTCCTCTATGACCTGCCACGCCTACTTAGATCAAAAGGTGCAGGCTATCTGCTGGTACCTCGTATAGTGAGGGCTACATCAGGGGGCGGAGCCTTTTCTTACAAAGCCCCACAGTTATGGAACAGCCTTCCAAGTAGTGTTCGGGAATCAGACACAGTCTCAGTGTTTAAGTCTAGGCTGAAAACATCTGTTTAGTCAAGCCTTGTGTTCATGGTGTTTATGAGGTAAAGGTGTATATCTGGAGGATCCTCAGACAGAGTGTTTTGGTAAACTGGGATGTATGGATGCTGTCAGTCCCCCACTCGCTTGCTCACTCGAGTTTGTTGATGGTGTAGTGGCTGCTGCTTTATGTGCCAGGGCTCCCTCATGCCTGTGTTACCTTCTGGGCTCTCCCCTTTTAGTTATGCTGTCATAGTTTTGCTGGAGTCCCTGCTTGTACTCAGTGCAAAATATATACTGTTCCTACTTATTCAGGTGACATTGGGCATACCTAACAACCTGTGTTTTTTCTCTCTTCTCCCCCCCTCCAATCTGTCCCTCTGAGTTACATGTTGGTCCTGGGATCGAGATGCTGAACCTCTTCTGCTCCTCGGACCTGCCTGATCCATCCTGGTGCCCTGTGTCTGGTTGGAGTCTCATCACATCACTCCTGTGGAGGATGGCCCCATGAGGACAGTTGAAAGTCACACTTGGAAGACACTCTGGACTCTTACAGTAATGCTTTTATGGCTGAGGACTACAGTTGGCTTGCTAACTTTGGGACTGCAATTGTCATGAACAGTTTTGCACTCAAGTTTCCATCAATGAAGAGTTTATAACATCAACGAAACTGACTTCATGTTCAAACTGTTAATGTTATAGTCACGTTGTCTGTTGTTTTCCAGGTGGGGATGGGTTCCCTTTTGAGTCTGGTTCCTCTCGAGGTTTCTTCCTGGTGTCATCTGGGGGAGTTTCTCCTTGCCACCATTGCCACAGGCTTCATCATTGGGGATAGATTAGGGACAAAATTGGATCAGATTCTGTAAAGCTGATTTGGGACAATGTCTATTGTTAAAAGCGCTATACAAACAAACTTGACTTGACCTTTACAATTCCAAAACTAAATATTCTAGAAATGCTAAAAATACTGAGGTAGCATTTAAATTGAAGCAATACAGGAATTCATGATCAGATTATAATACTTCAGTATTCCTACATGACAAGATTACATTAATACATTGTAAGACAAACATCATCCTCTAACTGAGACTGTCCTTCATCTCCCTGATAATCAGAACAATTAGAATAAATATCATCAGAGTCACTGTCACTCAAATCTCCAAACATTCCATTCCCCAGGGACCTAGCTGTTTCCAGTATGGGCAAAACAGGCATTTGTTCAGACACAGTCTCATTTTTGGTCTTTGTTATTAGTGACTTAATGGCAAGTATCACACAACACACTGCTAAACCCAGTACAATTAAACTAATCAAAATTGCTATCCCTATTTTTGCTAATGCAGCTCCCCATGTCCCCAAAGACACATTGAACCAGTCCCAAGCGTGCCAATCATGTCCTGCATTTTCTGTCACGTCAGTCCTTACATTCTGTACCTGTCAGTAATAGCACTGAAAATCTGAGTTCGGAGTAGCCTCCAAACATGGCCGCTCCGGACTACAACTCCCAAGCACCACAGTGCCCGTCATCTCCAGAATAATAGGAAGTGCACCTGTTTCCCATCTCCCTGTAATTACTTCCCTATATAAGCCCAGCATTCACAAACACTCACTATGAAGTACTAGTGCAAATTAGCAAAAAGATACACATGGTCTTCTCCAATTAAGTAAACCCTAAGACAAATTAATGAGTACATACAGTAGAAAGAGAAACAGTTCTGCTCAGGAAAAAAGTGACCTTGGGGACCAGATGGACACACAATGACAGGTCTGTGCACTCACTCAAATATCTAAATCTATATATTAATCATTTTTTTAAAAGCAGTCTCCCCCCTTGCACAGTGGTCTAAAATATGCACATAAGCAGTCAAAATACTAAACAAACAAAGCAGAGACACCAAAAACCCTTCATGGCTTCTCCACAATCCATTGCCTTCCAGTTTAGCTCCTCTCTATACCCATACGTTTTCTTGTAGGAGATCCTCATCTAGATTGCTGACCAAATCATCAAAAACTGTTACAAGTGCCACTAAAGGTGCCATCACCAGGACTTGACACCATGAGGGTAGTTTAGCTGCTTCAGCTACTGCGTTATTTCCTTTAATCAGTCATTACCCCATTTATGTGCCTGACACTTTATAATAACTAATTTAGTTGCCTACAGAGATAAATAAATTATTTGATTGAGGTGCTGCACCACCAGGTTTCTTAAACCCTCTTTGATTCCAAACTGCTCCAAAAAGATGGAACACTCCATGAGCATGTCCTGAATCAATACACATTAAAACAGGATCCATTCACCTGTACTAGACAATATCCCAGTTTTACCTGGGACACCACATGCCAATTTTTTCTTTCTAATATGAGTACTGGGTCTATGGCACTGTTCTAAAATTGGACAATAAAGTAGCAAACTACTACAAAATGTGAAATTTGATATTCAAATCTAATTCCTGTCTTTTTCTAGCACCTAATTAAATATGCAAAAATAATGCTTAAATAATATATAACCCATTTTCTTGTATAGCACGTTTCCATATATTTTGTTATTTTATAGATTTGATGTCAGTAGTGTTGGACAGTGTACAGAATCATCAAAATACAGAAAAAACAATGAATGAGAGGCATGTCGCGGTAGCACGGTGGTGTAGTGGTTCGCACTGTCACCTCACAGCAAGAAGGTCTGGGTTCGAGCCCCGTGGCCGGCGAGGGCCTTTCTGTGTGGAGTTTGCATGTTCTCCCCGTGTCCGCGTGGGTTTCCTCCGGGTGCTCCGGTTTCCCCCACAGTCCAAAGACATGCAGGTTAGGTTAACTGGTGACTCTAAATTGAGCGTAGGTGTGAATGTGAGTGTGAATGGTTGTCTGTGTCTATGTGTCAGCCCTGTGATGACCTGGCGACTTGTCCAGGGTGAACCCCGCCTTTCACCCGTAGTCAGCTGGGATAGGATCCAGCTCGCCTGTGACCCTGTAGAACAGGATAAGCGGCTACAGATAATGGATGGATGGATGGAAAAGGCATGTCCAAATATTTGACTGGTACTGTATCAAGATGAGGAAAAGTTATATATTTTTGATGAACATTTAATGGATCAATTTTCTTGTCTTTATGGAGAAAATGCCAACATGCAGTAAAATAAATGGTGAATTTTCTTATTTTCAGCAAGTTTGTTTCTTAATTTGAGCAGTAAAGGGCAGCAAATAATCCATCAATTCAATATATTCAATACTTGATCCAAACACATTTCCTTAAATAAACAATGTGTTTAAATTCAGGAAAGACTGATTTTCCTGCCCCAAGCTGGGGTATAAATAAGCTTCTCCCCCACATCACACTGTGCAGGTGACTGTAGAATCAGTGTGTATTCTCACTAGACATTAGTTTAATACTGTATTATAAACATGGATGCTTTTATTGGAAGCTGGAAACTTGTGAAAAATGAAAACTTTGATATGATAATGGCAGTATGTGGTAATTTTTTTTCTGTGATGAAATTTATTGCAGTTTTTTTTTAAATCAACATTTACTGTACACTTTTATAGGTACAACAGAGCAAATAAAGCAAATCATGCATTTGCTTAAACCAGTCATCACCTTTTCCCAAGATGGCGACTGCGTGGTCTATAGAGTACAGTACTCCATTCATAAGAAAGAAAATAGGTTCAGATTCGGTGAAGAGTTTTATGAAGAAGTTTTCCCTGGCAGATTCTGCAAAGTTAGAATCTAAAATTAATTGTTCAACATTTCTTAAATTCCAAGTTCAATTTGCATTTTATAAGTTTATACCACAGTGTGTACAGTGATGAGAATCTGTAGTCTGAGTCTGATTTTTAGCATGAACAGAGAATTCGAGTCAGTTTTGCAGCCTTCCATCATCTTTTTTTCTGTAAGAGTACTATGAACCTGGAAGGAGAAAAACTCATCCATGTACGGCTTTACGAGGGTTTTGAGTTAACGACTGTCTGGGAGATCCAGGATGGGAAACTGATCTCGGTGAGGGGGAAAAAAAGAAAAAAGGAAAAAAAAACTAATGAATGAGACTGATGAAGCTCTTTAAAGTGAACATCAGTGTGATTTGCTTTCTATATTACAGACTATGATATGTGACGACGTCACAGCAGTACGTACATATGAGAAGGTGTAAATGTTGGACAAACTTCTTCATAGCTTCTTGATCACTGACCTGCATTATGAAAACATGCTTTAACATTTCAAGCAAGAAGAAGAAGAAGAGGAACTGTAAACAGATGCATGAATCCTGATCGATATAAACCAAACTCAATAAAGAAATTTAGAAAATATCCCATGTTGATGTTATTTATTATTCAGTGTGGTTTTGATATTACAGAGCAATGCATTAATTCTAATTACACCACAATGCTGCTGAATTCTGGATCCTGATTGGTCAGAAGGTGTTGATTAATTTTCTATCACAGCAGCTCTGACAAAAGCTTCCCCTACATTTCTGTTACAGTAAGTACATCCTCATTTAAACTGTCATAGCTCACTGTGTATTTATGAGAAACAAATCTGACTTTTTTTGTCTTTTCTATATTAAAAAGTTTACACCATTACAATATGTGAAACACATGTCTGTAGTTCGAGTGAACACACAGACTGGAGGAGTGGTTATTGCGTCAGCACAGAGCTGTAGTTTCACTCTGTAGCCACTCGATGGTGCTGCAAGTTCAGTTCATGTCAGGGAAGGAAACTGATTAATGACTAAAAGTCTGGGATTTAATCAACTCTAAACATTCAGGAATGAACGAAACATTTTCATTATCACACAAACAGAGAAAAACATTTAAGGGTCATTAAAATCTCTCTCTCTCACTCACACACACACCTATGTGTTGTAATCAGCACGCCCGGATCACCGCACAGGCTTCATATGGCTTCAGCCTAGGGGCCCCCACGCCCCCCGCCTCGCAGGGGGGGCCCCCAATTGGTCAAAAGAAAAAAAAACCCTTCCTATTCATTGGCTCAAAATGAATATTTAAATAAATGGACGCTGACTGGGTGAGGCAAATCCGCCTTCCATATATAAACGTTAGACGTCACGCACGACGTCACTCCACAGTTGAACAGTGAACATGTGTGACAGAAAATACGAGAGCGGTGCTCAAAAGCTCAAGGCGCAACAGCAAAAAGCCCAACGTGACAAAGCTCTATTGAGCAATATATCAAAACTAACAGGGTTTTTTAAACCTAATGAAACCCAACTGGCAAGTGCAAGTCATCATGATACTAGCGTAGCAAACATTATTTTAGCTGCAGCCAGTAGTACTACTAGCTCTGGTGAGGGTGAAGGACCATCCCTTTCAGACCCCGTCCCATTTGTGGATGGATGTGCCACTGCCACTAGTTTCACAAACGCACACACTCACTCCGATGACGTTGACATGCATGATAGTTTCCTTCAAGCATCAACATCAAACATTTCACATCTAGATCCCCCCTCTGTTTCTGGGACCGCAAGCTCATGCAATGTTAGCTTCTCTGACCAGGCGGCTGCCTGTGACGTGTCTCTGGGATATTCTAGCCATGTCGATGCTGACTTAAATTCGGATCCAGGGGTTTGGGGTGAAATAGATGAACCTACTAGGAAATACTGGATAAAAATGGGACCTGATAAGTGCCGTAACAAAGACGCTGATAATGCAGCATCCGAAAGGATCCACAAGCAGCAGAAGAGGTATTTTTCGAAGTCTTTCTTCATGAGGAAACTTGGCAATGGCGAACTTGTGCAGAGAGAGTGGCTCCTCTACTCTCCTTCAAAGGGTACAATCTTCTGTTTTGCATGCAAATTATTCAGTACAAACTGTCCGTTGACGTGTGGGTACAGTGATTGGAAAAATGCATACTTGCGCTTGTCTGAGCACGAAGGATCAAAGTGCCACAGAGACGCGATGATGGTTTACCTTAAACGGTGTGCTAATGTTGAATGCATTGACCATGAGCTGAGAAGCCAGTTTGATAGTGAGTGTGCGTTTTGAGGAGAGTGGTTGTGGTGGTCAGGCATCTAGCGGAGCGAGGGCTGCCTTTCAGGGGGAATAGTGAAATCTTTGGCAGATTGGATAATGGCAACTTTATGGGAACGCTGGAAGTAATTAGCGAATTTGACCCCTTTCTGAAAATGCATATCGAGAAATATGGCAATGCTGGCAAGGGAGTACCCTCTTAACTTTCTGGTTGTTGATCATTAGTTTGTTTGCTTTGTCTTTATTGCCTTTCATTATAGCCTCTTCATCGTGTACTTGAGAGGTTCAGTTGCCTAAAAGGCCTACAGGCACATTCAATTGACAGTTGCATAAGTTGTGATAAGTTGTTGTCAATCTAAACCTTATAGTTTTTGGTGTTCTGTTTTTGCTGGCCCAGCTGTACAAAGTTTAATAATGAAAAAACAACAACTTTAAAATGTAGAAAATAGACAGTTCTTTACGGGTAGATGGGATAAGATGGTGGTGGCCGGGGGGGCCTACAGCAACTTGTAGCCTAGGGGCCCCGGCCATGTTAATCCGGCCCTGGTAATCAGCAATCATGTTTGATGTCACAATAATTAAAATAAAATAGCTTAAAAATATTCTGCTTTGAGAGTTTCTCTGTGTTCTGAGACACATGTCCCCAAGTGTTTCTGCCGGTGTTCTGGTACCTTCGTTCCCTGCTTCTAGCACAAAAGCCAACATAACTATTTACAGACACACTGCTGCCTCTGAAAATAGAATTGTGCTACACAAGGCGGTCTTGTGTCATTTCCTCCCATGAAGATAGTGGAATATCTAAAGCAAAAAGATCACATTTTAGTATATCTTTAAAATTCAGCTTTGGACAACCAACTGGACAAGGAGTGTCAGTAATTTCAGCATAAATTATATTCTTTGGAAGTCTTGTATCATCTTGTCTGCAAACATGGCCAGTCCACCAGAGTCTTCGAGGTCTGAGCATTGTATACATTTCTGACATAAAAGTTAGTCCTAAAATCTTTGTATTCAGGAGTTTGTCTTCCCATGAAACCCCTAGTATTGATCACAAACAACGGAAGCGGAAAGCATTTCGGTGATGTTCCTGATGATGGTAGGTTACCCAGGTCTTCCTACAATACAAGAGAATGCTGAGTATGCATTAAGTGTAGATACGCATCTTTAGATCTATACTCAGAATATTGGTGCGCCAAACTCTTTCATGCAGCTTACTAATAGTTGGCATCCAAAAATTTCAGCATCCAGTGAGTTGTTATGAGTTACTATTGAGTCCAAATATGTAAAATTTGTTCATGACCCCCAAAGTATGGTCACTGATGTTTATCCTTGGTGGTCCAGAGGTTCCTTGGGAAAAAACAACAGTATTACGAAAATTGATTTTCAAGTCAAAGTCTCTGCAAGCCTTTGCAAGACAAGTACAAGATTGTTGGAGATCAGCTTCTGCATGAGCAACAATTGCTGCATCATCTGCATAAAGAAGTTCATGAACCCTGATGGCACCTATTTTGTTAGTTCATGTAGTCTTCCTAGGTTATATAATTTGCTAGTATTTCAGGTATACAGCATAATTCCACTGGGCTCTGGGTAGGCTCTCAGAAGCAGTGCAGTAAGAAATATACTGAAGTGCATTGGTGCAAGGACACAACCCTGTTTGACACCAGTAGCAACTGGAACCTTCTCAGACTGATGACCATTGTGTTATATTGTTGCTTTCATATCTTGACGGAATGCAGATATAACTGTGAGAAGATTCTCTGGACAACCAAATCTATGGAGAACTATGTTCAGCACTGAATGACTCCCAGCACAAACAGATCACACGGTGCAACTTCTCTGCTTACACACATCACCACCAGACTTGAAGACCTTGGGAGGAATTTCATCCACACCTGGGGAATGGTTGTTATGAAGTGCACTAATGGCTTCTTTGACCTTACTGAGCGTAATACTCCTGTTAAAGTCATACAAGGTCTCAAAGTGGGGTAGTGACAACAGTGCCTCTGGTAATACTATATTGGCAGGAGAATATAATGAACAGTAATGCTTCATCCATCTTTCAAACTATTTACTTGGGTCAGGTATTACAAGACCATCTGCTGACAGTAGTGGAGCAGACTTCTGAGGGATCGGGCCAACGTTACATGGCATTTAGCAGATGCTCTTATCCAGAGCGGCAAACAAGAAGTGCAAAAGTCAGGTACACAAAGTGCCTATTCTCACCTACTGGACAGTGTATACATGGTCAGTTTTGCATATGCTCAGTCATCATGCATGGTCCACTTGGACAAAATTTCTTGGTTCTACACGCAGACTGTGCACTTGAAGAAAGTTTCATCATGTACACCATGCATGCATTGGGCTCGGACCACTGTCACTGAAATACAACCCAGATTCCAAAAAAGTTGGGACAAAGTACAAATTGTAAATAAAAATGGAATGCAATGATGTGGAAGTTTCAAAATTCCATATTTTATTCAGAATAGAACATAGATGACATATCAAATGTTTAAACTGAGAAAATGTATCATTTAAAGAGAAAAATTAGGTGATTTTTAAATTTCATGACAACACCACATCTCAAAAAAGTTGGGACAAGGCCATGTTTCCCACTGTGAGACATCCCCTTTTCTCTTTACAACAGTCTGTAAACGTCTGGGGACTGAGGAGACAAGTTGCTCAAGTTTAGGGATAGGAATGTTAACCCATTCTTGTCTAATGTAGGATTCTAGTTGCTCAACTGTCTTAGGTCTTTTTTGTCGTATCTTCCATTTTATGATGCGCCAAATGTTTTCTATGGCTGAAAGATCTGGACTGCAGGCTGGCCAGTTCAGTACCCGGACCCTTCTTCTACGCAGCCATGATGCTGTAATTGATGCAGTATGTGGTTTGGCATTGTCATGTTGGAAAATGCAAGGTCTTCCCTGAAAGAGACGTCGTCTGGATGAGAGCATATGTTGCTCAAGAACCTGGATATACCTTTCAGCATTGATGGTGTCTTTCCGGATGTGTAAGCTGCCCATGCCACACGCACTAATGCAACCCCATACCATCAGAGATGCAGGCTTCTGAACTGAGCACTGATAACAACTTGGGTTGTCCTTCTCCTCTTTAGTCCGAATGACCCGGCGTCCCTGATTTCCATAAAGAACTTCAAATTTTGATTCGTCTGACCACAGAACAGTTTTCCACTTTGCCCCAGTCCATTTTAAATGAGCCTCGGCCCAGAGAAGACGTCTGCGCTTCTGGATCATGTTTAGATACGGCTTCTTCTTTGAACTATAGAGTTTTAGCTGGCAATGGTGGATGGCACGGTAAATTGTGTTCACAGATAATGTTCTCTGGAAATATTCCTGAGCCCATTTTGTGATTTCCAATACAGAAGCATGCCTGTATGTGATGCAGTGCCGTCTAAGGGCCCGAAGATCACGGGCACCCAGTATGGTTTTCCGGCCTTGACCCTTACGCACAGAGATTCTTCCAGATTCTCTGAATCTTTTGATGATATTATGCACTGTAGATGATATGTTCAAACTCTTTGCAATTTTACACTGTCGAACTCCTTTCTGATATTGCTCCACTATTTGTCGGTGCAGAATTAGGGGGATTGGTGATCTTCTTCCCATCTTTACTTCTGAGAGCCGCTGCCACTCCAAGATGCTCTTTTTATACCCAGTCATGTTAATGACCTATTGCCAATTGACCTAATGAGTTGCAATTTGGTCCTCCAGCTGTTCCTTTTTTGTACCTTTAACTTTTCCAGCCTCTTATTGCCCTGTCCCAACTTTTTTGAGATGTGTTGCTGTCATGAAATTTCAAATGAGCCAAAATTTGGCATGAAATTTCAAAATGTCTCACTTTTGACATTTGATATGTTGTCTATTGTGAATACAATATCAGTTTTTGAGATTTGTAAATTATTGCATTCCGTTTTTATTTACAATTTGTACTTTGTCCCAACTTTTTTGGAATTGGGGTTGTATACTTGGGCATTCAGGCTACATCATTACAAATCATCACCTTTGGTTGAAGTAGATTTTCTCTTTCATGTGGATGTCTGTCATACACCTTCCACCACCCTGCAGATAAAAATTCCTCAGTAGGTTTGAGGAATGGAGAATAAGGTGGAAATAACAAGTTTGTGAACCTAGCATTATTGTCAAATCATTCATGGACTTGAATACTGTAATGGAAACTGCCACTATCCCAAATGATCACATAATACTGTTCCCCAGACCTCGAGTACATGTCTGTAAGATGCCGGCCTTTTTTTCTACCGAGAGAGCCAACTGTAGTGATTGTCACAGCTGTGTATATTCCACCCGACGCCAGTGTAAACACAGCGCTCTCTCTCCTGCTGAACACCATAAACGAACAGCATTGCGCCCACCCCAATGGTGTTCACATAATCGCAGGAGACTTTAATAAGGTCAATCTGAAGACTATACTGCTGAAGTTTTACCAACATGTTAAGTGTTCCACTAGAGGGGAGAACACTCTGGATCATGTTTACTCCAACATCAAGCACGTGTACAGAGCCATACCCCTCCCCCACCTCGGCCAGTCAGACCATCTTTCCCTCTTGCTCTCCTCAACCTGCACCCCCCTCAGATGCAGAGCCAGGCCCACCACAAGGACTATCACAACGTGGCCTGACAACGCACTCTCCAAACTACAGGACTGCTTTAAATGGACAGACTGGGACTTATTTGAACACCAGGAGCTGGAGACATTCACAGGAACGGTACTGGACTATATCAAGTTCTGCATCAGGAATGTGACGGTGGATAAAAACATCCGGGTTTTCCCAAGCCAGAAACCCTGGATGACCAGCCAGGTCCGCTCACTCCTCAGGGCTTGCAACGCTGCCTTCAGGTCAGGTGACAGAGCTCTGTACAGAGCCGCTCGAGCTGATCTGAAAAGAGGAATTAAAAAAGCCAAGGCGGACCATAGGCTGCATATAGAGTCCCACCTGTCCAGTAACAACGCATGGGAGGTGTGGCGGGGCATACAAGACATCACGAACTTCACAGTCTGTGAGCCGTCAACAGGAGACTGGAGTGCGCCGCTGGCAGAGGAGCTAAATTGCTTCTTTGCTTGCTTTGAAACATCTCAGCAGCACTCATCTGCTCCAGCCCTGCCCCCACCACCACACAGTTCCTACACCACTCCATTCACTGTACAGGAGCACGATGTCAGATGGGTGCTCCTGGCAGTGAACCCCAAGAAAGCTGCTGGCCCAGATGGTGTACCTGGTAAGGTGCTCAGAGCGTGCGACCACCAGCTCACCGCTACCTTCACCAGGATCTTTAACCTCTCCCTGGCTCAGGTAGTCATCCTGCCCTGCCTAAAATCAACAACAATAATCCCGGTGCCGAAGAGGTCTCCCATCACCAGCCTGAATGATTACCATCCTGTGGCCCTCACCCCGGTAATCATGAAGTGCTTTGAGAGACTAGTTCTTCAGCACATCAAGGACCACCTCCCCCCAGACGTCGACCCCTACCAGTTCGCATATCGCGCGAACAGATCCACAGAGGACGCCATCGCTGTAGTGCTCCCCTCTGCGCTAAACCACCTGGAGCAGCAGCAGAGCTACGTCTGCATACTCTTTGTGAATTACAGTTCAGCTTTTAACACAATAATCCCAGACATCCTTATCAGAAAACTGGACACTCTCGGCCTCCCCCTCTCACATGTGCCTGGATAAAGGACTTTCTTACCAACCGGTCCCAGACTGTGAAACTTGGCCCCCACTTCTCCTCCACCTGCACGTTGAACACCGGCTCTCCACAGGGCTGTGTGCTGAGCCCCCTCCTGTACTGCCTCTATACCCACGACTGTAGTTCGACCCACAACAACAACCTCATCGTCAAGTTTGCTGACGACACCACAGTGGTCGGACTCATCTCAAAGGGAGACGAGCCAGCCTACAGAGAGGAGGTCCTGAAGTTGGTAGCCTGGTGTTCAAAGAATAACCTCGCTCTGAACACCAATAAAACCAAAGAGCTGGGGGGAGGTGGTCCTTGATGTGCTGAAGAACTAGTCTCTCGAAGCACTTCATGATTACCGGAGTGAGGGCCACAGGACAGTAATCATTCAGGCTGGTGACGGGAGACTTCTTCGGCACTGGGATTATTGTAGCTGATTTTAGGCAGGGCGGGATGACTACCTGAGCCAGGGAGAGGTTAAAGATCCTGGTGAACGTAGGGGCGAGCTGGTGGGCGCATGCTCTGAGCACCTTACCAGGTACTCCATCTGGGCTGGCAGCTTTCTTGGGGTTCATTGCCAGGAGCACCCGCCTGACATCGTGCTCCTGTACAGTGAATGGAGTGGTGTAGGACCTGTGTTGGTGGGGGCAGGGCTGGAGCAGATGTGGGCTGCTGAGATGTTTCAAAGCGAGCAAAGAAGCAATTTACTGGTAGCTTCTCTGCCAATGGCGCACTCCAGTCTCCTGTTGACGCATCACAGTCTCTGAAGTTCGTGATGTCTTGTATGCCCCGCCACACCTCCCGTGTGTTGTTGCTGGATAGGTGGGACTCTATATGCAGCCTATGGTCTGCCTTGGCTTTTTTAATTCCTCTTTTCAGATCAGCTCGAGCGGCTCTGTACAGAGCTCTGTCACCTGACCTGAAGGCAGCGTTGCGAGCCCTGAGGAGTGAGTGGACCTGGCTGGTCATCCAGGGTTTCTGGTTTGGGAAAACCCGGATGTTTTTATCCACTGTCACATTTCCGATACAGAACTTGATATAGTCCAGTACCATTCCTGTGAATGTCTCCAACTCCTGGTGTCCAAATAAGTCCCAGTCTGTCCATTTAAAGCAGTCCTGTAGTTTGGAGAGTGCGTTGTCAGGCCAGGTTGTGATAGTCCTTGTGGTGGGCCTGGCTCTGCGTCTGAGGGGGATGCAGGCTGGGGAGAGCAGGAGGGAAAGATGGTCTGACTGGCTGAGGTGGGGAGGGGTATGGCTCTGTACGCGTGCTTGATGTTGGAGTAAACATGATCTAGTGTTCTCCCCTCTAGTAGAACACTTAACATGTTGGTAAAACTTTGGCAGTACAGTCTTTAAGTTGGCCTTATTAAAGTCTCCTGCGATTATGCGAACACTGTCAGGGTGGGCTCGCTGCTGTTTGTTTACGGTGTTCAGCAGGAGAGAGAGCGCTGTGTTAACACTGGCATCGGGTGGAATATACACAGCTGTGTTAATCACTACAGTTAGCTCTCTCGGTAGAAAAAAAGGCCGGCATCTTACAGACATGTACTCGAGGTCTGGGGAACAGTGTTTGTCTATAATTGTTCCATTGTTACACCAATTGCCATGCACTTAAATACAAAACCCCCCTCCTCTGCTCTTACCGGAGTTCTCAGTCCTGTCCCAGCAGAGCAGAGTGCGTCCTGCTAGCTGTTAGCTAGCATTGGGCATTTCCGGATGAAGCCAGGTTTCGGTGATAATTAAAACACAGTGCTTTCCATACTGTGAACATAGCGATTTCCAGCGAGTTGTAATTCCAGATCATCCGTTTTATGCACCAGGGATCTGGCATTGGAGATACAGGCTCGGTAGAGGTGGCTTGTGTGGTTGTTTTCTTAGCCTTAGCATAGCACCGGACCTGCGGCCCCGCTTCTGCTTCCTCTCCCTCCTCTGTCTGTGCCGCCTCCTAGACCCGACAACAATCCACGGAGAGCCCGGCAGTCTCGCTGTGTCATCTGGGATGTTATGTGTGTAGTGAAAGTCGCTCGAAACAGATATCTGGTGTTGGTCACCGATGGCCAAAAGTGTCTGGCGGGTGTACTGGATGTTCGCAGAACCGATGGTGCACAAACAAGCAAGAAATAAATATAAAAACAAAAAAAAGAGCACTGAAAAGGAGAGCCGTGAGCCACTGCAACCATGCACACCGCCATCTTGTTTACATCAACAACGAGTATGTGGAGAGGGTCCACACCTTCCGGTTTCTCGGCGTCCTCATCTCCGCTGACATCTCCTGGTCAGAGAACATTACAGCAGTCATTAAGAAGGCTCAGCAGCGGCTACACTTCCTGAGAGTCCTCAGGAAGCACAACCTAAACTCCAACCTGCTCCTGACCTTCTACCACTCATCCATCGAGAGCCTGCTGGTGTACTGTATCACAGTATGGTACGGCAGCTGCACTGCTGCAGACAGGGAGAGGCTCCAGAGCATAGTAAAGGCAGCACAGAAGATCATCGGCTGCCCTCTCCCCTCCCTGATGGACATTTACACCTCCCACTGCCTTAGCAGAGCTAAGAACATTATCAAGGACAGCTCCCACCCTGGCTTTGATCTGTTTGAACTGTTGCCCTCAGGAAGGTGCTACAGGAGCATCAGGACAAAAACAAATAGATTCAAAAACAGCTTCTTTCCAAAAGCCATAACCGCCCTGAACTCGAATATGCTCTAACTTTATAGTCTAACCCCCCCCGTGCAATACTTCATAATGTGTAATATTTAATTTTATAACGTGACTCTCTTCATGCAATAATTTATAATGTGCAATATTTTATAATGTGACTCTCTCTGTGCAATACTTTATAATGTGCAATACCTCACTCCATAATGTGAAACACAACACATACGCCTCAGGACTGTGCACCTTACCCCCCATACACCCTCACATTTTTTTCTTTTTCTCTACACGCTGTTTGCACTGTTATTGGAGTTGCTTTTAATCTCATTGTACATGGGTATAGTGACAATAAAGGCATTCTTCTATTCTATTCTATTCTATTCTATTCTATTCTATTCTATTCTATTCTATTCTATAAGACTGCTCTGGCTGTCCCTGTTTTTGATGTTCCAGTTCCATCAATGCATCTCTAAGATCACTGATAAACATCAGTAGATGTGTAGTGCTATGTCATGAACCAGTAACTGATCAGTAATTCTTGCTCTGATGTCTTCTGTAATTTGGTGTCATCACCCTACTCCTCCTCCTCTTCATCTTACCCCTTGACCCACTCCTCTCCTTCACCACCTTTCCCTTGATTTCTTTTCTGGTTCTTGAGCTCCATTTTAGCAAACAAAGCACTTACCTGAGGCCTCTTTTATGCATGCATTCGATTTGTATAACAGTCCCTCAGTGGTGCATACATGATTCAACAATTAGAAAAATATGCTGAGAGTTACAGTTTTTCCCAATAGATTGACACATTTCCCACAGGAAAAATGCCATTCTCATGACTGTGAAGAGTTTCTCAAAACAGAACTACAGCTGTGTAAAAGGCTCTAAAAAAAAAAAAAATTACCACATGCACCAAAATGCACAAAGTTGATCAGTCACTACAATACTGTGACCAAATGGTTAGATTATGTTTGTCATTTATAAATGTTCATACCACAATACTCCATCCATTATCTGTAGCTGCTTATCCTGTGTGTTGTAGTTCTTTATATTGTCTTACTGTATGTCTGTCTCAGACCGGACCGTGGGTCACTAGAACTATATTAATAAATAATGTACACGGAGACGAGGTAACTTCTTGTGCTCTCTTTAGTGGCAGCTCAACAACAACAAGCATGAGCAATCATTGACAGCACCTGGAGTGCCGCAGGCTAACATAGTCGAGCACCGAACGCCGGATCAGATACACCACATCTCCCTTTTCCAAGAATGAGATGTGTTGATGCACTTAGCTGAATCAACTTCATTAACATAAAACTGTAATGTGCTCAATATCAAACATACCAAATAAAGTAACACACATTTCCTTGAAATATAGTGCTTACTCAGTATCAACAAATCACTTTCCAATATCTATGTAAACATATCAGATAAACATATCTCTTAACAGAACAACCTGCTTTCTTTATAAGCATTCTTTTATAAACATGTCAATAAACATTTATGACAATAGATTTTCACATCTTGTCTGTATTCTTTCTTCTTTTTTTTTGTGACACCCAGTCATTAGACCATGAACTAGTCTATGAACCTGACAGGACGTCTCACTACTCTGCCACTTCGGGTGTGGTATTCTGATGAACTGTTCACGCTCGCAGGTGGCAAAACCTGTGGTGGTGGAGCTTGGGGTGACAGGTCAGTAGACCCATGTGTCTCAGAGTGTGTTTCTTCTGAACCTTCACTTAAGTCAGTGTCTCTGAACAGACTCGGATGTATCCTCCTCAGATGTCGTCTGTTCCTCCTTAAAGCCTTTCCTGCTGGAGTCAGCATGTTGTAGGATCGTGGCTCACGTCTCTGGCCTGTCACTATGGCTGGCTCCCAACCACGTCGTGTCTGCATGTGTACGGTGGTACCTGGGTCCAATGCAGGCAGCAGGTTGGTGTTTTGGTCATAGTATAGACGCTGGCGTGATTGCAAATCCTGTATCCTGCTGTGCATGTGCTGTGGGGTGGACTGCTTTAGCAAGGCACTGGAGCATGGAAGCGTGCTGCGCAGAGCTCTTCCCATCAACATCTGTGCAGGTGTCATGTTCAGCCCTGTCACTGGTGTGTTCCTCAGTGACAGCAGTACAAGATGTGGGTCTGTGCCAGTTTGCATTGCTTTTTTCAGTGCATGTTTTACAGTCTTTATGGTCCTCTCCACGAGTCCATTGGACTGCAGATATCCGGGGCTGGAGTGCATGAGCTTGAATTCCCATGAGGCCGCAAACGACCTCATCTCGTAGCTGGCAAAAGGAACGTGATCACTCACCAGCTCTCTGGGAATCCTGTGCCTGGCGAAAACAGACTTCATTTTCTGGATTACTGTTTGAGCTGTTAAATCAGGCAAGTTCAGCACTTCAGGATATTTTGTCAGATAATCCACTAACAACCGGTAAGGCTGACCTTTCAGTTGGAAGATGTCAGCTCCAACTTTCATCCACGGGAGTTCAGGAACTTCATGTGTGATGAGTGGCTCTTTCTGCTGTTGCGGCTGAAACTGCTGGCACTGCATACATTTCTCCACTGTCATCTCTATGTCGTGTGTCATGCCAGGCCAATAGAGGACTTTTTTGCCTTGGCCTTTGTGCGCTGGACACCCTGGTGAGCTATGTGAAGCTTCTCCAAGATCACTTTCCTGAAGCTCTGTGGAATGATGATTCTATCTCCCACCATGATGATGTCATTCTGGATGCTGATGTTGTCGCAGTGGCCAGTAGCTGTGAAGGCTTCTGTCCAGGCTGTGTCTCCTTGCAGGCCAGCCATTCAGGTGTTTCTCACACACAGCTTGTAATACACTGTCTGCAGCAGTGGTGGTTTTCAGCTGGTTGAGTGTCTCCTCACTTAATGCGTCTGTGGTCTCCATGGCGTACACAACTTTCTCATCACAGGGGTTCTCATTCACATTGTCACCATCTCCGCTCATCGTGGCATGTGACAGTGTGTCTGCAATGTAGATGTATTTGCCTGGGGTGTAAATGATGTACAAATCGTATCTTTGTAGTTGTAACAACATGCCTTGTAGTCATGCTGGTGCTTTGTTCAGCGGCTTTCTGACTATGGCCTCCAGAGGCTTATGATCTGACTGCACAGTCACTGGTCTGCCAAAGACGTGCTGATGGAATCTTTTGGCCGCAAAAACAATGGCCAGCAGCTCCTTCTCTATTTGAGCGTACCTCTTTTCCGTATCTGTGAGTGCACGTGAAGCATAGCAGAGAGGCTGTCCATCTTGTAGCAGACATGCACCAAGTCCATCCTTTGATGATCCTGCTTGTAGTGTGAGTGGCTTCTTGTGGTCATAAAACCTCAACACTGGTGCCTGTGTGAGAGCAGTTTTCAGAGTCTCTAGTGGTGCATTGTGGTGTGGATACCACTGCCATACTGCATCCTTCTTAAGCAGCTGTCTGAGCAGCGTTGTCAGTGAGGCCTCATTTGGCACATACTGGGCCAAGAACTTGGTCACTCCCAACAGGCGTTGGAGGCCTTGTTTGTCCACTGGGGGTGGCATGTTGATGATTGCTTTGATCTTTGCATTGTCAGCCCTCTGTCCAGCTGAGGTGATTATGTGTCCCATATATTTCACTGTGTCAACGTTGTACTGCATTTTGTCCTTGTTAAACTTCACATTTGCTGCCTTTGCTCTCTCCATCACTTCATGAAGGATTTTGTAATGTTCATGTTCTGAAGCTGGAGCTATGACCATGTCATCTGCAACAATGTGCACACCTGGGATGTCACCAAAGGTCTCGCAGTTCTTTTGCTGGAACACTTCACTGGCTGACTTAATCCCAAACGGAAGCCTGAGAAAGTGGTATCAGCCCCAAGGTGTATTAAAGGTGCACAGTTTCGAAGATGGCTTGTCCAACTTGATCTGCCAGTAATTGTCTTTTTCATCCAGGATGGTGAAGATGTTTTTCCCGGCGAGCTTGCTGCGCACATCTTCAGGGGTAGGTATGGAGTAATGCTGGCATTTGACAGCTTCATTCAGGTTACAAGGGTCCAAACACACCCTTAGTGAACCATTTTTCTTTTTCGTGGTGACAAGACTGTTCACCCATTCAGTCGGCTCATTGACAGGTTTTTATCACCTCTCTCTTCTCCAGATCTTGTATTGTGTGTTTCAGTGAGTCCCTGATCAAAAGAGGTATGTTTCTGCAGCCATGAATTACAGGGGGAACAGATGGGTCAACATGTATATGATGTACTCCAGGAAACTCACCCAATACCGTGAAGACCTCAGCATACTTTTCAATCAGCTCCTCTTTGGTGGATGGAGGCTTTGATGGCTGTGGGGGTATTGTTGTCAGTGCTTCAACCCTCTTCATTAGCCCCAACTCTGTACACACTTCACCTCCCAGAATCGCTTTGTCTGCCTGTCCAGTTACATGGAACTCTACAGTGGCTGTGTGTCTCGCAGTTTCACACTGCAGGGATGCAACCCCACATGAAGTCAGGTGGGCTCCACCAAAAGTGATTAATACAGTCTTTGTGGGCCGCAGTTGAATGGAACCTGGTAGCTGCTTAAAAATGGACATGGGCAGCACACTTGCATCAGCACCCATATCAAGTTTGAATTTTATTGGTATACCTCGGATGCTGACTGTTTCAAACCATTTGCTGTCCTTTGTGAGGCTCACTGCTTTTTTCTCCTTACTGTCTACCATGACAATATACAAGGAATCCATTTCACTCTCAATGTTATTTACAGTCTTGGACTTATAGTTGTCACGTTTCTCACCAACTTCGCGACATACCTTGGAGAAGTGATTATTTTTTCCACACTTGTGACACACTGCTCCGTAAGCTGGGCACTGGCGGGGCTCATGCTGTCTCCCACATTTCTGGAAGTTCACTGTCATCTGCTTCTTGCCCTTGTTGAACCTGCTGCTTGTTTGTTTGTGTCCTTTTGTTTTCTCCACAGCATCAGTTGGAGCATGATACGTGACAGGGGTCATCTGCATCACATGTATTTGTGTCTTGGCAAGTTCTGTTGACCTACATATGTCAATGGCTCTTTGAAGTGTAAGTCCATTTTCATGGAGTAGTCTTTCTTTCAGACGAGGATCATTAATGCTGAACACTAGCTTATCCCTCATCATATCATCTTCACTTCGGCCGAACTCACAGTCTTTACTTTTCTGATGCAGTTCTGAAATGAATCTGTCCACTGTAATTCCTGATGACATTGCATGGGACCAGAACTGATGTCGTTGAAACACAACATTCTTCAGTGGGCTACAGTACTCTTTGAATGCCATGAGAACGTCCTCCATTGATATGTCATCATCTCCGTGCGGAATAACATGGAGTGTGTTATACACTTCTAATGCTTCATCGCCTATGGTATGAAGTAGGATGGCTATTTTAACCTCCTCCTCTTTCTCTGACGCACCTGAAGCAGTCATGTACAGGCGAAAGCGTTATTTCCACCTGCACCAGTTTTCAGCGATATTGCCAGTGAGTATCAGCTGTGACGGTGGTCTGAATTGCTCCATGCTCGCGCTGTAGCCGTCCGGTGTTAGCAGAATGCTAATCCTCTTTGATCTTGCACGTAGTCCCTTGGCTCACTCCGTAACTCTGTCTTCTGACACCATGTTGTAGTTCTTTATATTGTCTTACTGTATGTCTGTCTCAGACCGGACCGTGGGCCACTAGAACTATATTAATAAAAAATGTACACGGAGGCGAGGTAACTTTTTGTGCTCTCTTTACTGACAGCTGAAAAACAACAAGCATGAGCAATCATTGACAGCACCTGGAGTGCCACAGGCTAACATAGTCGAGCACCGAACGCTCGATCAGATACACCACACTGTGCAAGGTCGCAGGCAAGCTGGAGCCTATCCCAGCTGACTATGGGTGAGGGGCAGGGTACAACCTGGACAAGTCGCCAGGTCATCACAGGACTGACACATAGAGATAAACAACCATTCACACTCACATTCACACCTTCGGTAAATTTAGGTGGGGTTTACATTAGACCGTATCAGCGGATCATCAGATTAACGTTTTTAAAACAATTAGCGTGCACACAGCAATGCCAATACACGATTCGCGTGCACGCAGCAACGCCAATACACGGATGCGCTCGGCTCCGCAGGCATCCTGCGCTCCAAATCACTCCGCCCTGAACAGCGAGTGCCCTCTGGAGGGTGCGCACTCCGGCCCTGCGCAGCTCACAGAGCGTGCGAGTGAAGTGCATGAGCAGTGATTCGGGACTGAGCCGCTGTGTGTGTGATCTCAGTGCATATCGGGCATGCGCAAGTCACTTACCACTTGCAAGTGGAAGGATGGCAAGCCTAAAGACAATCATAACTACACAATGGGCAGTATTTGCATCAGTATTTGCAGTATTTTCATACTTTTATACTCTTTAATGAAAGGTGATACAAGGCGGAAGTCCGCGCCGTTTTTCAGCAGTCGCGTCACATGACCAATGCCAGCGAATCAGGAAGGTGGATGTCACAGTGACATTGTCCAATGACGACGCCAGCCAGAGCTCAGCACAGCGTATCCGCGTATTCTCAATGTTTACACAGCACCGGACCAGACACGATCTGGATTGAATACGTGGACCCTGGCGGATTCCCGTTTCCCGGTGTTTCCAGGCGTTTTAATGTAAACGGACAGTGCATCCGCGAAGAAAACAAGACAGATACGGTCTAATGTAAACTTGGCCTTAGAGCCACCAATTATCCTAACCTGCATGTCTTTGGACTGTGGGGGAAACCGGAGCACCCAGAGGAAATCCACACAGACACAGGGAGAACATGCAAACTCCGCACAGAAAGGCCCTCGCCGGCCACGGGGCTCGAACCCAGGACCTTCTTGCTGTGAGGAGACAGTGCTAACCACTACACCACCATGTTTCTGCACCTGCCGATATACTGTATATATAAAACAATAATACGAATTTTACAACTGTTTTTGTTTACCACATAATTCCATTTATTTTTTTTGCTGTCCAAATCCTGTGCTCTGTATGCTGGTGAGCGGGTCCGTATCCTATGGTACTGACCCCAGTTACGGACCCCGGTTTTGGATCTCTGGCGACTCGCTCGTTCACAACAACAACAAACATACAAACAGTAGAAACAAACAGTAGAATTTTTTGTCAACATTTATCTTTTTTTATAAGATTTATTTATAAGATTATCAAAAATCTTATAAATTTTGCCAGCATTTCTCAGGAGAATAGCATTAATTTTACAGCATGGATAGTGATAACGAGTGTTCACAGCGAAAGTGAGTTTTACTACCCTGAGGAAGAAGAAATAAAAGAAAATATTTCAGGAGCAAGCCAAAAACCTGTAACTTGTGAACGTGGAGCAAAAACATGGCTGAATCCTGAATGACTCCTATTTGTATAAATAGGGGACTACATAGGTGGCAAAATGTAGTTTTTTCCTGCCATGGAAGTGCACTTGTATACCGAGGAGGAAGCCATTTGCATTACAGCCGTGAATGAGGCTTCAAAATGGCAGCTTGGCTTGGTTTTCCCTTTCGGGCGCTCTCGTTTTCTGTTAGAATTTGGTAAAAAAATATATATATATATTATTTACCAGCTTAAAGTCGGTCTATATGGTGAAATACTGTGACCTCGGCCCAGAGGGCCTCGCTCGGTACTTTCAAGACCTCGGTCACGGTATTTCACGATACAGACCTCCCAGCTGGTAAATAACATATATGTATTTTCCATGTTATTTTACAGATCGGGGCGGCACGGTGGTGTAGTGGTTAGCGCTGTCGCCTCACAGCAAAAAGGTCCTGGGTTCGAGCCCCGGGGCCAGTGAGGGCCTTTCTGTGTGGAGTTTGCATGTTCTCCCCGTGTCCGCGTGGGTTTCCTCCGGGTGCTCCAGTTTCCCCCACAGTCCAAAGACATGCAGGTTAGGTTAACTGGTGACTCTAAATTGAGCGTAGGTGTGAATGTGAGTGTGAATGGTTGTCTGTGTCTATGTGTCAGCCCTGTGATGACCTGGCGACTTGTCCAGGGTGAACCCCGCCTTTCGCCTGTAGTCAGCTGGGATAGGCTCCAGCCCGCCTGCGACCCTGTAGAAGGATAAAGTGGCTACAGATAATGAGATGAGATTTTACAGATCTGATATTTTCAGTATTGTTCTACAATGTAGAAAGTAGTCCAAAAACAGAAAAACCTATGAATGAGTAGGGGTGTCCAAACTGTTGACTACCAAGATGATGTAAGCTTTACTAAATCGACTTTCTTGTCTGTATGTACAAAATGCCATCATGCAGTAAAATAAATGCTGAATTTTCTTGCTTTCAGCAAAAGTTTTTTTTTTTCCTCATTTGACCAGTCGAGGGCAGCAAATAATCCATCAATTCAATATATTCAATACTTGATCCAAACACATTTCCTTAAATAAACAACGAACATGGGAAAATCCAGGAAAGACTGATGTTCCTGCCCCAAGCTGGGGTATAAATAAGCTTCTCCCCCACATCACACTGTGCAGGTGACTGTAGAATCAGTGTGTATTCTCACTAGACATTAGTTTAATACTACATTATAAACATGGACGCCTTTTTTGGAAGCTGGAAACTTGTGAAAAATGAAAACCTGAATCAGTTGGTAACTCTATGTGGTAAGTTGGGTTTATTTTTTTCTGTGTTGCAATTTTTTGCAGTTTTTTTTTTAACTCTAAATTTACTGCCCACTTTTATACAGTCGGTGCTGAAGAGGAAGTAATAAATGTCGTTGACATGCTTAAACCAGTCGTCACCTTTTCCCAAGATGGTGACTGTGTGGTCTATAAAGTACAGTCCTCCATTCTTAAGACACAAAACAAGTTCAGATTAGGTGAAGAGTTTCATGATGAAGGTTTCCCTGGCAGATTCTGCAAAGTAAGAATCTAAAATTCATTGTTCAACATTTTATTCAGTTTAATTTCAGGTTGCAGTTGGTAAAATTGTACAACAGTGTGTACAGTGATGAGAATCTGTAGTCTGAATCTGATGTTCAGCATTAATAGAGAATTCAAGTCAGTTTTGCAGCTTGACATCCAATCTGTGTTTTTTGTTTGTTTGTTTGTTTGTTTGTTTGTTTGTTTGTTTTTAAGTGTACTATGAACCTGGAAGGAGAAAAACTCATCCTTGTACAGCTCTATGAAGGTTGGAAGATCAGAACTGTCCTAGAGATTCAGGATGGGAAAATGATTGCGGTGAGAAAAAAAAAAAAACCTCATGAATGAGACTGATGAGGCTCTTTAAAGTGAAAATCAGTGTAATTTTCTTTATATTTTACAGACTGCGACATGTGAAGACGTCACAGCAGTACGTACATTTGAGAAGGTGTAAATGTTGGACAAAGTTCTTCATCACTTCTTGATTGCTGACCTGCAGTATGAAAACATGCTTTAAAATGAAGAAGAAGAAGCAGAAGAAGAACAGATGCATGAATCCTGATCAATCTAAACCAAACTCAATAAAGAATTCAGGAAAATATCCCATGTTGATGTTATTTGTTATTCAGTGTGGTTTTGACATGACAGAGCAATGCACTAATTCTAATTACACCACAGTGCTGCTGAATTCTGGATCCTGATTGGTCAGAAGGTGTTGATTAATTTTCTATCACAGCAGCTCAACAAAAGATTACTGCACATTTATTACATTAGTCATTTAGCAGACACTCTTATCCAGAGCGATGTACCGTACAACATACTGAGAGGAGCCTGGGGAGCAGTTGGGGATTTGATGCCTTGCTCAAGGGCACTTCAGCAATTCCTTCTGGTCCAGGGAATCAAACCAGCAACATTTTGGTCCCAAAGCTGCTTCTATAACTATTCGGCCATGGCTTCCCATGTTTATTTATGTTAAAGTAATTACATCCTCATTTAAACTGTCATAGCTCACTGTGTATTTATGAGAACGAAATGAGAACCATCCGATTATAAGTAAAAGAACCAAGTTTTGAAAGTTTAAATTATGTAAATAATATAATTTCATATGGATTTACAGACTGAAAACAAGCTAGCTGAGGTAAAGTGAAATAACAATATGAATTATTATATTTAGCTCGCGGGCGGCACGGTGGTGTAGTGGTTAGCGCTGTCGCCTCACAGCAAGAAGGTCCTGGGTTCAAGCCCCGGGGCCGGCGAGGGCCTTTCTGTGTGGAGTTTGCATGTTCTCCCCGTGTCCGCGTGGGTTTCCTCCGGGTGCTCCAGTTTCCCCCACAGTCCAAAGACATGCAGGTTAGGTTAACTGGTGACTCTAAATTGAGCGTAGGTGTGAATGTGAGTGTGAATGGTTGTCTGTGTCTATGTGTCAGCCCTGTGATGACCTGGCGACTTGTCCAGGGTGAACCCCGCCTTTCGCCCGTAGTCAGCTGGGATAGGATCCAGCTCGCCTGCGACCCTGTAGAAGGATAAAGCAGCTAGAGATAATGAATGAATGAATGAATATTTAGCTTGCCTGCTACAGAGTAAGCGGGGTGAGGTATTGTTTTCAGTCAGGCTTCTTTGTTTCTTAATTTCTTTGTTTCTTTGTTTTTTTGTTCGCAACATTATGGGAAAATGGTTGGACCAATCTTCATGAACCTTGCAGGATAAATGACATTTGTCTCAAATAACCTGCAACATTTTGAGGTTCATCCGGTCAAGGCCAAGGTCACAGTCAGGGTGACCAAAAAGGTAAAAAAAAAAAAAGCTCTGAACTCAGACTGCAGGAGCACTGCCTTGGATAGACTCCTCCTTAGCAAAACACATACTGTCTAAAAATAAAAACACAACATATTTAGATCAGTATTATTTTTTCCCCTCTTCAGTATTATTTGATATTTTGTTTTTAATAATAAAAAATATGATAATGATTATGTTCACTGTATTGTTAATATTATTAGTGTTTTATTATTTATTGTTAATATTTAATTTAATGTTAATTTATTATTATTTATTGTTAATATTAGTGTATTATTAGTGTAATTATTATTATTATTATTATTATTATGTATTCAATTATTTATTTGGCATGTGGTGCTTTTTGTATTGTCTAGAACATACATAAGATGAGCATATTACAGCAGCAAAATAGGAATGCAGCAAAACTTTTGCTGCATTCAAATGATTGTGCTTCTATTTTGCTGCTATAATATGCTCATCTTATGTATGTTCTAGACAATACAAAAAGCACCACATGCCAAATAAATAATTGAATACATAATAATAACAATAATAATAAATGCTTCCAATGTTATAGTGTTGTTTGTATTTGGTTGCATTCACTGCATGAATATATTTGATTGACAATTTGACTGACAGTGTTGTGGCATATTTAACATTTATCCTCCAAAATAAATCAACTGTTTTGGTTTAAGATTGTGCAAGCCTTCAAATTTTCTCACTGAACATTTCTCCTTCACATTTTTCACCTGTAGGCATGTGACAAGATTTAACATGATATTGCTCAACCTACCTCTGTAAAGTCAGCTAACAACTTATTAAAATGCACCAGAATTCAGCAAATAACGATAATAAAAAACTTCTGGGGGAGGACCCCCAGACCCCCCACTAATCATTTCCTTCAAACCAATGTACAACAACCTGTACAATCTGTTACATTGGCCAACCAATCTACATTCAAACTGCCATAATGTGTAGGGGGGCACTACAAGACACACATAGGCCTACAACACACAGATAAGGTATATATCTCTGTGCAATATGATATGGTTATCAAATTAGAGGGTTATTTTCCAAAAAGTATATTGGGGCAGGGCGGCGGGGGCAGGGGCGGGTACGAGGCAGAGCCCCCCCACATAACCAATCCCAATTTAACCCCTGATTATAAATCACAGTTTTGCCAATCTCTGAACATAAATTGCAGTATTTAGCACACTGTGTTCACCAAGAAACACTGGCCTTCAAAATGCAACACCCTGATTACCAATTAGTCTCACTCATGTTGCACCTGTGCAAACTCAATCAGAAGAACAATTCAACCATGTGTCAGAGTATAAAAGAGGCCTCACGTGACTTATACAGGTGTGAGGCAAGAAGATGGAGCAGCAAGAACACAGAGGAAGAGGAACTAGAGCAGCCAACCTTTGTTGTCTCATCTCATCTCATTATCTGTAGCTGCTTTATCCTGTTCTACAGGGTTGCAGGCAAGCTGGATCCTATCCCAGCTGACTACGGGCGAAAGGCGGGGTACACCCTGGACAAGTCGCCAGGTCATCACAGGGCTGACACATAGACACAGACAACCATTCACACTCACATTCACACCTACGCTCAATTTAGAGTCACCAGTTAACCTAACCTGCATGTCTTTGGACTGTGGGGGAAACCGGAGCACCCGGAGGAAACCCACGCGGACACGGGGAGAACATGCAAACTCCGCACAGAAAGGCCCTCGCCGGCCCCGGGGCTCGAACCCAGGACCTTCTTGCTGTGAGGCGACAGCGCTAACCACTACACCACCGTGCCACCCACCTTTGTTGTCATTTAGTAAAATGTAAGTTTCCACCGGGCCGCTGTGGTCCACGACTGGTTCACCAACAACCCATATTTTGTAGTGCTGTCATTTCCACCATATTCCTCATTTCTAAATACAACAGAGGAATTATTTTCAGAATGGCAGTGTAAAGTGTACAGATACCGTACAGACTCCATGAGTGTGTGGCACTACTCCAGGCAATGGGGAGGCATGTGGTGACCTCCATGCAGATGAATGCCAGGGATGGATCTGCCATGCCAGGATTTTTTTTTCTTTTGTCCCCCCAATTCCCTACCCCCGATTTGGCCAAGGAAAACATCGCAGCCGATGTGGATGAGGTCTTCTGGATTGATCAGGATCAGAGGTGCGATGCAGAGTGACCTGTTTCATTGCATTTTGCAATTTTTGTCAGTTCAGCTGAACACGTTTTACTGCGGTCATGAATAAATATTTCTCTTACCTTTTTGTATCGATGCACTGATTTTTTTTTTCCTTTGGAGTGTTTCTCGTTGTACTTGCATTACATCAGTAAAATTATTACTGAGTTTTACTACATGTGATGTAAAATGTGTAGCATTTCAGTTGCATGGATGTGTACTACTCTAAATATTATTTTGGTACAAAAAAACCAACACTTCACCAAAATGAGAAAAAGGAAACTGATTTGCACACACTTGGATGCACTTGAATATGTAACATAGCTGCATGAAGCCAAAGCATACAGTACATAAACACTTTTGAGGGTAGTGTTTTGAATTTATCACATCAGTGTTTATCTGATGCTGTGCAATAATCACTGTGTGTATTGTTTTGGTGAAATGAATCAGTTTTGAGAAGAAAGAACATGGTTTTGAGCGTTGTGTTTCATTTTGGAAGAGGTTTGTGGAGTTTTGAAAAAGTAGTTAACTCTTCGGTTGGTGTATAGAGTTTTGAGAATTTGAGCCACAGTTTCTGGAAATGTTTAAATGTTTGGGGAAAAACTGTAATGTAGAAAAGAAAAAGGTCCAATTTTATTCTCATTTTCTTAAATATAGGAATGTATTTTTGATCGCTATTTTGTCACGGCTATAGCAAGTTATGAGTGTTTTGAAATATGCTCTGTAATCTATCAGTCCATATGTCAAAGTAATGGCCATAAAAGAGATTCGGTGAGACATCGTAGGATAGAAGTAAAATGTACAGTACAGCTGAAATCAAAATGACCAACATCTGCCAACGTTGTCGAGACTCTTTCGAATGCTGATGTAATCAAGCCGGAAGTTTTGTTTGTTTTGATAGCAATCAGGAAAGTTTGAAAAAAGTAGGCAGTAATCGTCATTTAAACTCGTTTTTGTGCAATATTTCGTTTGGAAAACAGTTTTCAAAATGGCGGCACTGACACCTGGCTGACACTTCACGTTTCGAAGTCTCGCACAAGTCTCGTGAAGATCGTGGAAAATTACTTCATGCTTTTGTTCCCTCCAGGTTGGATTATTGTAATGCCTTACTGTCTGGATGTTCCAATAAGTGCATAAACAAGCTTCAGTTAGTTCAAAATGCAGCAGCAAGAGTCCTTATTAGAACTAGAAAATATGACCCCATCACCCCTGTCTTATCCACACTGCATTGGCTCCCAATCAAATTTCGTATTGATTATAAAATACTACTATTGACCTTTAAAGCACTGAATGGTCTCGCACCACAGTACCTGAGTGAACTTCTGCTCCTCTATGACCCGCCACGCCTACTTAGATCAAAAGGTGCAGGCTATCTGCTGGTACCTCGTATAGTGAAGGCTACATCAGGGGGCAGAGCCTTTTCTTACAAAGCCCCACAGTTATGGAACAGCCTTCCAAGTAGTGTTCGGGACCCAGACCCAGTCTCAGTGTTTAAGTCTAGGCTGAAAACATATCTGTTTAGTCAAGCCTTTTGTTCATGGTGTTTATGAGGTAAAGGAGTAGAATTGGAGGGTCCTCAGACAGAGTGTTTTGGTAAACTGGGATGTATGGATGCTGTCAGTCCCCACTCGCTTGCTCACTCAAGTTTGTAGATGGTGTAGTGGCTGCTGCTTTATGTCCTGACGCTCATGCTTTATGTTAGTTTTGCTGGAGTCCCTGCTTGTACTCAGCACAAAATGTATACTGTTTCTACTTATTCAGGTGACATTGGACATACCTAACAACCTGTGTTTTCTCCCCCCCCCCCAAAAAAAATCTGTCCCTCTGAGTTACATGTCGGTCCTGGGATCGAGATGCTGAACCTCTTCTGCTCCTCGGACCTGCCTGATCCATCCTGGTGCCCTGTGTCTGGTTGGAGTCTCATCACATCGCTCCTGTGAAGGACGGCCCCATGTGGACAGTTGAAAGTCACACCTGGAAGACGCTCTGGACTCTTACAGTAATGCTTTTATGGCTGAGGACGACAGTTGACTTGCTAAATTTTGGACTGCAGTGGCCATGAACAGTTTTGCACTCATGTTTGCACCAATGGAGAGTATATAACATCAACGAAAACAGTTAAAACTGTTAATGTTATAGTAATGTTATGTTGTTACCCAAATGAGGATGGGTTCCTTTTTGAGTCTGGTTCCTCTCGAGGTTTCTTCCTCATGTCGTCTGAGGGAGTTTTTCCTTGCCACCGTCGCCACAGGCTTCATCATTGGGGATAGATTAGGGATAAAACTAGCTCATCTTTGAAGTCATTCAAATTCTGTAAAGTTGCTTTGCGACAGTGTTTATTGTTAAAAGCACGATACAAATAAACTTGACTTGACAAACAACCATTCACACCTACAGACAACTTAGAGCCACCAGTTATCCTAACCTGAATGTCATTGGACTGTGGGGGAAATGGGAGCAAACCCATGCAGACACAGGGAGAACATGCAAACTCCACACAGAAGGGACCCCGTTGGCTGCTGAGCTTGAACCCAGAACCTTCTTGCTGTGAGGAGAAAGTGCTAAAAACTACACCAGTGTGTTGCTGCACCTGCCCCTCTCTCTCTCATATGCATATATATATATATATATATATATATATATATATATATATATATATATATATATAAAATACACACACATAAAAATTTTACAACTGTTTTTGTTTACCACATAATTCCATATATTTTCGATGTTATTTTATAGATCTGATAGCATCAGTATTGTTCTACAATGTAGAAAGTAGTCCAAAAACAGAAAAACCTATGAATGAGTAGGGGTGTCCAAACTGTTGACTGCCAAGATGATGTAAGCTTTATTAAATCTACTTTCTTGTTTGTATGTCCAAAATGCTGAATTTTCTTGCTTTCAGTAAAAGGTTTTTTTTTTTCCTCATTTGACCAGTCTAGGGCAGCAAATAATCCATCAATTCAATATATTCAATACTTGATCCAAACACATTTTCCTTAAAGAAACAAGGAATGTGTGAAAAGCCAGGAAAGACTGATGTTCCTGCCCCAAGCTGGGGTATAAATAAGCTTCTCCCCCACATCACACTGTGCAGGTGACTGTAGAATCAGTGTGTATTCTCACTAGACATTAGTTTAATACTACATTATAAACATGGACGCCTTTTTTGGAAGCTGGAAACTTGTGAAAAGTGAAAACCTGAATCAGTTGGTAACTCTATGTGGTAAGTTGGGTTTATTTTTTTCTGTGTTGCAATTTTTTGCATTTTTTTAAACTCTACATTTACTGCCCACTTTTATACAGTAGGTGCTGAAGAGGAAGTAATAACTGTCAGTGATGTGCTTAAACCAGTCGTCACCTTTTCCCAAGATGGTGACTGTGTGGTCTATAAAGTACAGTCCTCCATTCTTAAGACACAAAACAAGTTCAGATTAGGTGAAGAGTTTCATGAAGAAGGTTTCCCTGGCAGATTCTGCAAAGTAAGAATCTAAAATTCATTGTTCAACATTTTATTCAGTTTAATTTCAGGCTGCATTTGGTAAATTTATATGACAGTGTGTACAGTGATGAGAATCTGTAGTCTGAATCTGATGTTCAGCATTAATAGAGAATTCAAGTTAGTTTTGCAGCTTGACATCCAATCTGTGTTTTTTGTTTGTTTGTTTGTTTGTTTGTTTGTTTGTTTTTAAGAGTACTATGAACCTGTAAGGAGAAAAACTCATCCTTGTACAGCTCTATGAAGGTTGGAAGATCAGAATTGTCCGAGAGATTCAGGATGGGAAAATGATTGCGGTGAGAAAAAAAAAAAAACTCATGAATGAGACTGATGAGGCTCTTTAAAGTGAAAATCAGTGTAATTTTCTTTATATTTTACAGACTCTGACATGTGAAAACGTCACAGCAGTACTTACAGTGGTGCTTGAAAGTTTGTGAACCCTTTAGAATTGTCTATATTTCTGCATAAATATGAACTAAAACATCATCAGATTTTCACACAAGTCCTAAAAGTAGATAAAGAGAACCCAGTTAAACAAATGAGCCAAAAATATTATACTTGGTCATTTATTTATTGAGGAAAATGATCCAATATTACATATCTGTGAGTGGCAAAAGTATATGAACCTCTAGGATTAGCAGTTAATTTGAAGGTGAAATTAGAGTCAGGTGTTTTCAATCAATGGGATGACAATCAGGTGTGAGTGGGCACCCTGTTTTATTTAAAGAACAGGGATCTATCAAAGTCTGATCTTCACAACACATGTTTGTGGAAGTGTATCATGGCACGAACAAAGGAGATTTCTGAGGACCTCAGAAAAAGCGTTGTTGATGCTCCTCAGGCTGGAAAAGGTTACAAAACCATCTCTAAAGAGTTTGGACTCCACCAATCCACAGTCAGACAGATTGTGTACAAATGGAGGAAATTCAAGACCATTGTTACCCTCCCCAGGAGTGGTCGACCAACAAAGATCACTGCAAGAGCAAGCCGTGTAATAGTCGGCAAGGCCACAAAGGACCTCAGGGTAACTTCTAAGCATTGATGGCCTCTCTCATATTGACTAATGTTAATGTTCATGAGTCCACCATCAGGAGAACACTGAACAACAATGGTGTGCATAGCAAGGCTGCAAGGAGAAAGCTACTGCTCTCCAAAAAGAACATTGCTGCTCGTCTGCAGTTTGCTAAAGATCACATGGACAAGCCAGAAGGCTATTGGAAAAATGTTTTGTGGATGGATGAGACCAAAATAGAACTTTTTGGTTTAAATGAGAAGCGTTATATTTGGAGAAAGGAAAACCCTGCATTCAGCATAAGAACCTTATCCCATCTGTGAAACATGGTGGCGGTAGTATCATGGTTTGGGCCTGTTTTGCTGCATCTGGGCCAGGACAGCTTGCCATCATTGATGGAACAATGAATTCTGAATTATACCAGTGAATTCTAAAGGAAAATGTCAGGACATCTGTCCATGAACTGAATCTCAAGAGAAGGTGGGTCATGCAGCAAGACAACGACCCTAAGCACACAAGTCGTTCTACCAAAGAATGGTTAAAGAAGAATAAAGTGAATGTTTTGGAATGGCCAAGTCAAAGTCCTGACCTTAATCCAATCGAAATGTTGTGGAAGGACCTGAAGCGAGCAGTTAATGTGAGGAAACCCACCAACATCCCAGAGTTGAAGCTGTTCTGTACGGAGGAACGGGCTAAAATTCCTCCAAGCCGGTGTGCAGGACTGATCAACAGTTACCGCAAACGTTTAGTTGCAGTTATTGCTGCACAAGGGCGTCACACCAGATACTGAAAGCAAAGGTTCTCATATTTTTGCCACTCACAGATATGTAATATTGGATCATTTTCCTCAATAAATAAATGACCAAGAATAATATTTTTGTCTCATTTGTTTAACTGGGTTCTCTTTATCTACTTTTAGGACTTGTGTGAAAATCCGATGATATTTTAGGTCATATTTATGCAGAAATATAGAAAATTTTAAAGGGTTCACAAAATTTCAAGCACCACTGTACATTTGAGAAGGTGTAAATGTTGGACAAAGTTCTTCATCATTTCTTGATTGCTGACCTGCGTTATGAAAACATGCTTTAAAATGAAGAAGAAGAAGAAGAAGAAGAGATGCATGAATCCTGATCAATCTAAACCAAACTCAATAAAGAATTCAGGAAAATATCCCATGTTGATGTTATTTGTTATTCAGTGTGGTTTTGACATGACAGAGCAATGCACTAATTCTAATTACACCACAGTGCTGCTGAATTCTGGATCCTGATTGGTCAGAAGGTGTTGATTAATTTTCTATCACAACAGCTCAATAAGGTGGCACGGTGGTGTAGTGGTTAGCGCTGTCACCTCACAGCACGAAGGTCCTGGGTTCGAGCCCCGGGGCCGGCGAGGGCCTTTCTGTGTGGAGTTTGCATGTTCTCCCCGTGTCCATGTGGGTTTCCTCTGGGTGCTCCGGTTTCCCCCACAGTCCACAGTCCAAAGACATGCAGGTTAGGTTAACTGGTGACTCTAAATTGACCATAGGTGTGAATGTGAGTGTGAATGGTTGTCTGTGTCTATGTGTCAGCCCTGTGATGACCTGGCGACTTGTCCAGGGTGTACCCCGCCTTTCGCCCGTAGTCAGCTGGGATAGGCTCCAGCTTGCCTGCGACCCTGTAGAAGGATAAAGCGGCTAGAGATGATGAATGAATGAATGAATGAAAATGAGAACCATCTGATTATAAGTAAAAGAACCAAGTGTTAAAAGTTTAAATTATGTAAATAATATAATTTAATATGGATTTACAGACTGAAAACAAGCTAGTTGAAGTAAAGTGAAATAACAATATAAATTATTATATTTCATAATAAAATAATTATTTGTATTGTAATTTCAGAAGCACTACTAAAAAAAAGAAAAGAAAATATCAAGAAACAACATCCCAGGATTAAATATAAGACATCAACATTTTGATGGAAGACATTTAAATTAATTATTCAACTTAAAAAGCACAAAACCTGAAATGACATTGATATTTATTTCTTTGTTTGTTTACATTTCTTACTTTAAGGATTTGTTGTTGTTGTTGTTGTTGACTTCAAGGCCAGTTTTTTTTTTTTTTTTTGTGTGTGTGTGTGTGTGTGTGTGTGTGTTTATGCAACTACTGGAATATCCAGACAGTAAGCCATTACAGTAATCCAATGTAGAGGTACCAAAAGGCATGAACTAGTTTTTCTGCATCATATAGTGACATTATATTTCTTATCTTAGCAATATTTCTGAAATGAAAGAAAGCTATCTGGGTAATGTTATCGATATGAGTTTCAAACAAAAGACTGAAGTCAGTGATCACCCTGAGGTCTTTTACTACTGCCCATGATGGAACAGAAAGGCCATCCAGAATTACTATGTAATAAGAAAACCTTAGTTATAGCCATATGTGGTCCTAATAAAAGTACCATGATGAAGTAGAAGGAAGTGGAAATTACCTCCATGCTTATGAATAATATTACCCAGAGGCAGCATATATAAAGAACAAAGCAGTGGGAGACAGAACCTTGTAGAACAACAAACTTTACCTTAGTATGCATTGAAAAGTCACAATTTACATCAACAAACTGATAGTGATCAGTTAAATGAGACGGGAACCAGGAGAGGGACGTTCCTTTAACTTGAGTGACAACCCTGATCAAAGGCCAGTAGTTGGTAATTTACTTCTTTAACCAATGCTGCCTCTATGCTGTGATGAGATCTAAATCCTGACTGATACAATTAATGAATGTTGTTCCTAATAAACACCTCTGGGTATTTTCAGAACAGATAAACTTCTTCATATTTCTTAGAAATGTTGGTGGAAATTCTGCCTTTTTTTGTGTGTCTGCAGTGCAGGAACTGAGAACAATAATAATTCTGAGAGTGTTGTTTTGAGGGACTTTTTAGCTCTTACTTCAGTGTAGATACTTTCCCAGAACAAGAGGAACCATGAGTGATGTCAGTGCATGGTCATTGGTCCAGATGTAAGTGTATGTTGATTTGTTGAACATGAGCCAATGCAGCACTGGAAAGTGCCATTTTTAAAAATCTATATAAAATGTTAGTCATTTAAATGGGGAAAAAAACCACAGACCTTTTCCCTATTTGATCCTGAATATCGACCTCCCCAAATCGAACAGTGGAGTTCATAACTGAACTTTCAAACTTTGTTTAATTATATCAGTGTCTGATAGAATTTTACATATGTGTGATTTTAATATTCATGGATATTGTCTGGATAAACCCTTGGGTAAGGAGTTTATATAACTTTGACAGTCATTTACTTTTATTCAGCATATTAAGGGACCAACTCATGTTCAAAATCATAAACGGGATTGTGTGTTCTCTTCTGTTTTTTCTGTTGATAAGCTGAATATCCCAGGTAGATATTCTACATTTACTGACTCTTCCACAGCTAGCTACTGTTTTGATGGCTTCTCATCATCTCCTAATATTTCATCCCTAAAAAGTTTTGCTCAACTTAGTGTATGTGATTGTCACCTACTTTTATTCAACCTCTTCAATTATTCATGATTGATAATAACTGATAATAACTGTCACCCCATGAGATTTAAATGATCTAAACACAAAGCCCGACCATGCAGAAAAAAGGTAAACTGCAAGTAAACCATGATATAGTCAAAGGTTGTGTAGTTTATTACTACAAGCAATCAAATCAGGAAAGGAACAGTATTTTTCCAACATTATTTATAAAAATCACCACAGACCCCGGCGACACGGTGTTGTAGTGGTTAGCGCTGTTGCCTCACAGCAAGAAGGTCCGGGTTCGAGCCCTGTGGCTGGCGAGGGCCTTTCTGTGCGGAGTTTGCATGTTCTCCCTGTGTCTGCGTGGGTTTCCTCCGGGTGCTCTGGTTTCCCCCACAGTCCAAAGACATGCAGGTTACCATATGTCAGCTGGCCACAATCAGAAATGCCTCTGTCTACTGCTGCAGGGACCTGCACAGAGACCATACACACACACACACACACACACACACACACACACACACACACAAGAGGGAGACAAAGTGAAGAGAAACAAAAGGGAGATAGGCAAAGGAAGGGTCTGTCTGGCAGAGACCATGACATTACCTGCCCCACAACAAGCACCTCCAGGTGCTCTACCAGGCTTGTCTGGGTGTGCTTGATGGAACTTATCAATGAGAGAGTGGCCAAGGATGAAAGAGTGGGGGACCTATGATCGATCCTTAGAGCCATAGCCTTCCCAATCCACGAGGTATTGGAACCTTCATTCATGATGGCAGACATTGATGAGACAGCAGAGATGTTGGCAGGGTGATTCTCAATGGCCAGGGCAGAAGGAGAGGGTTCAGCCAGAGGGCATTGCTTGGATGCTGTAGGCTTGAGCTGGAAGATGTGGAAGGTCAGGTGAATTCAGAGGGAATTGGGGAATTTGAGAGGAATTGCAGACGGTTTAATGATGCTCTCAACTTCAAAGGTACCAAGGAACCAGTGGGAGACCTTCTTGGACTGTTCTTTGAGAGGGATGTCCCATGCAAAGAGCCAAACCTTCTGATTGGACTGGTAGTTTATGGCAGGGTCCCTGCAGCAGTCAGCCAGGTGCCCAGTTGTGGTCAGAGGAGCAGAGGGGGACTGCCCCAGTGTCCTTCCAAATCCTCCGGCATTGATGTAGGTGGGCCTAGACTGAGGGCACAGCAATCTCATCCTTGTGGGTGGGGAACAGCAGTGGCTGGTACCCCAGTGAGGCCTCAAAGGGTGACATACCAAAGGCTGAGATGGTGAGAGAGTTATGTGCAGTCTTGATCCATGGCAGGTGGCTGTTTCAAGTGGAGAGGTTGTTGGTGTCAAAACAATACAGGGAGTGAAAAAACAAAATTAACAGTGAGGAATAATGTGTATATGGAGATGTCCGTGTGTGTGTGTGTGTGTGTGTGTGTGTGTGTATAAGGAGTAGTACTGACTTACTGTTGGACTGGGGAGATGGAGGCTAGATCACAGAGAAGGAGGGTTTCAAAGGAAATGAGTATTATTATCTTTATGTAGGATAATAATAAGATAAATAAGAATAGGGATAAGAATAGGAATAATTTGATTAACTGACTGATTATACAGATTGCCTGGGCACCCAAGTATGACCACAGTGTTGTCCCACCCCTGCACAAGATATACCACAATGAGATGGCAGAGGGAAGGCCCTACATGCTAACCATCCCACGGCCCATGGCCCAGAACCCCCAGCACCCACCCCCCCATGACCCACCACACCTCGATTCCAAACCATCACGCAACATGCCATATTTGTCCTATGTAAGAATGTAAATGGCTATATTGTGGGCTATCTCTAATGTTTTGCATTAAAAGAAGTGTGCGCGCAGGGTGAGTCTCTGCCCAGATTTCCCCCTGCATGCCGCAACAACCCTGAATACTCATAGATATATGCCTCCTCTAAATTGTGTTAGCATTAAAAGAAGCAAGGCGTGCAGTGAAACACCTGCAGAGGCATCTGCATCCATGCCTTGCTTGCCCTAGTCTATTTGTTGTTCTTGTTATTGGTAGATGTATGATGTATGCAATCTAATGTGTAGTGCATTTAAAAGAGAATAAGGCATGTTGCGTATTGCCAGGAAGAGGTATGTGTGTGCACGCAAAGGGCAAGTGCGCGGCAGGGGCCCAGAACCCACAAATACCCCACAGCACCGACCAACATCGGTCCCACATGGCAACCCGACGGGACCAGACCACCCAAGCCACCCATGGGGCCCAGGCAGAACAGGGATGAGTGAAGTAGAAAGAGGCAGAGAGAAAGAGAGGGGAGGTTTAAATTTAAATTCTATGTTGTGTTTGAATTCTGGTTTTTTGTGTAGTTGTATTGTGGTTGTTTTGTATGATTGTATTGTATATGAATAAATAAATAAATAAATAAATAAATAAATACAGGGAGGCCTCCAGATCTTGGTTGGTGTGCTCTGTCTGCCTGTTGGCCTGTGGATGGAACCCAGTGGAGAGGCTGGCAGAGGTACTAAGGGCACTGCAGAAGGCCGAACAAACTTGGGATATGACTTGAGGACCCCAGTTTGAGATGATGTAAGCCTGCATGCCATAGAGGTGGAAGACATGGTGTGTGAGGAGTCCGGCTGTTTTCTTGTCCAAGGGAAGCTCAGGTTGGACAACATGGGTGGCCTTGAAGAAATGGTCAATGTGGTTAGGATGATGGAATTTCCTTGAGAAGGGGGGAGACTGGTGATGAAATCCAGCGTGTTGTGAGACCGTGGGCAACTGGCCACAGGCAGAGGGTACATTAGGCTGGCTGGAGGCTGATAGGAGGCCTTACTACAGGCATGTACTGAGCAGGGCAAGTACATAGGCCCGGATGTCAATGTCCATGGATAGCCACTAGAAATACCTCTTGAGGAAAGATAATGTGTGTCTGGAATGGGGTGGCAGGTGAAATGGGAGGTATGGCTCCACTGAAGTGCCTTGGGGCAAGCCAAGTCAGGAGCAAAGAGTTACCCAGGGGGGCTATTGCCTAGGTCAGGATGGGTGCATTGAGTTTTGGTGATTATGCTCTGGATTTCCCAGGTGAGTGCCACTACTACCTGGTTGGAGGTGACTATGGTGTCAGGGTTGAATGAGGGCTTCCCAGAGGAGAAAAGATGGGAGAGGGCATCAGATTTGGTATTTCTTGACCCAAGATAATAGGTGACAGTGAACTCAAATTGCCTAACAAATAGGGCCCACCAGGTTTGGCAGGAGTTCAACCGTTTCACAGTTCTTATGGTCTGTCCAGACCACGAAAGGCTGTTAGGCCACCTCCAGCTAATGTTTCCATCCTTCTAAGCAGAGTTTCACTGCAAGGAGCTTTTGGTTGCCGACATCATAATTACACTCAGCGGGTGTGACCGTTGGAAGAAGGCACAAGCGCGCAACTTGTGGTCCAATTCACAGCACTGGGGCAAGATCACACACACTCTTAAGTTAGAAGCATCAACCACCACAAAGAATTGCCTCTCAGGATCAGATTGGTGGAGAATAGGGACCAAGGAGAATTGCCTCTTCAACTCCTCAAGAGAATTGCCTCTTCAACTCCTCAAAGGTTGAAGTGGATGCACTGCTTCAGGCATTCACTGGAAGGGTTTGAGAGTTGAGGTGAGCTGCATCAGGGGTATGGCCACCCAACTGTAATCCCAAATGAATGATCGGTAAAAGTTCGTGAACCCCAGGAACTGCTGCAGCTGCTTGTGGCAGCTGGGCACTGGCCACTTCACCATGGCTTAAAACTTTGAAGGGTCTGGCTTGACCTGGCCTCTTTCCAGGATATTCCCCAGGAATGAGACAGAGGGGACATGGAATTCACATTTCTCCACCTTAACAAACAATTTGTTCTCAAGCAGCTGCTGGAGAAACTGGTGTACCTGGATCTCATGCTCTTGGGGACTGTGGCAGAAGATCAGGATTTTATCAAGATAAATAAATGCAAAACAATTGATAAAATCCCAGAGAATGTCATTTACTGGACTCTGGAATACTGTGGGGGCATTTGTGAGTCCAAATGGTATGCCCCTGTATTTGAAGTGGCCCGGAGAAGTGTTAACCCTCTGTGGTCAAGAGCTTTGCTGGCGAAGCCTGGAAGGTTTAGCATGAGTAAGTCATGTGTTTAGATAAATATCTTTGTGAGTTTTTATTATACAAGCATGATAAACATATTGACAGAAACTTTATACTTCACAGTTTCCTATATGCCTCCTGCCATATAATATTATATTTTTTTAAATTACCTAAATTAGATGAAACTTTAAACTTGTCACCTTATTCAGTCACACAAGAGTTGGAGCACTGAGCACACACTTACACATTCATAAAAGACTATTCACATGGTAACAGCACGATAATCACTTTCATTCTTTCGGTTTTGATTGGTTTCTCTTTCGTGGTGGGAACGCCCACTGTAAACAGGATAAAATCTGTCAGCCATTAGCTTAGGCTCCCTGTTTGGAGGTGAAACTTGTTGTGAGATGGCACGTGAATTTCATGCGCTTCGGCTGATTCAGGACACCGATTTGATTCATGATTTAATTCATGATCCCATTCATACAGGCATGTGAAAAAATTAGGACACCTCATGAAATCCTGTGTATTTTAAAATATATTTGGACATATGGGTATTTAATGTAAATTTTAATTAAAATGAGGGATCCAAGTAATATAACTAAACAATAAAAAAATAAGAAAAGCCTTTTTAAAACTTTCTGTAAAATTTAATTAAAAAATAATGCAATTTCTGGTGAGGAATAAATTAGGACACCCCCCTATATTATCCCTCTTAAAATGTTGAAAATCCCAAACAGGTGCATCACGTCAGGTGCACATGATTAGTACATCGTTACCCAGCATTTGAATGGAGCCTTGCCCTATTTAAACCTCAAATTTAGTTTGGTGTGGCCCTGACAGTTGGGATGTTGAGGTGAGCGCCATGGTGAGGTCTAAAGAGCTTCCTGATGCCCTCAGAAAGAAGATTGTGGCCGCTTACGACTCTGGTAAAGGATTCAAAAAGATTTCAAAAGCATTTAACATTAGCCATTCCACCATTCGCAAAATTATTTACAAGTGGAGGACATTTAAAACAACTGCCACCATGCCAAGATCTGGCCGTCCGAGCAAGTTTACCCCAAGAGCAGAACGCAAGATGGTCAAAGAGGTCCTGAAAAATCCTAAAGTGTCATCAAGGGAATTACAGCAGGTTCTGGCAACTGTCAATGTGAAAGTGCACGACTCTACCATCAGAAAGAGACTGCACAAGTGTGACTTGCATGGGAGGTGTGCAAGGAAGAAACCTTTGCTCTCTAAAAAAAACATCAAGGCCAGACTGAAGTTTGCCAGAGAGAACATAGACAAAGACCACGACTTCTGGAATAAGGTTCTTTGGACAGATGAGTCTAAAATTGAATTATTTGGACACCAGAACAGAAGACATGTTTGGCGTAAACCAAATACAGCCTTCCAAGAAAAGAACCTCATACCAACTGTAAAGCATGGAGGGGGCAGTGTCATGGTTTGGGGATGCTTTGCTGCAGCAGGACCTGGCCAACTCACCATCATAGAATCCACCATGAATTCTACTGTGTATCAGAGGGTGCTTGAAGAAAATGTGAAACCATCTGTCAAAAAATTAAAGCTGAAGCGTAACTGGATACTGCAACAAGACAATGACCCAAAGCATACCAGCAAATCCACCAAGGACTGGCTAAAAAAGAAGAAGTGGAGAGTCCTGGAATGGCCAAGTCAAAGCCCTGATCTTAATCCCATCGAAATGCTGTGGGGTGACTTGAAACGGGCTGTACATGCAAGACACCCCTCAAACATCTCACAGCTAAAAGAATTCTGCATTGAGGAGTGGGCCAAACTTTCTCCTGATCGATGTCAGAGACTGGTAAAAGGCTACAAAATGCGTCTCGTTGAAGTTATATCAGCCAAAGGGGGCAACACTAGCTACTAGGGGGTAGGGTGTCCTAACTTTTTCCTCCATTGAAATACATACTTTATTTTTTTTCTTTTTTTGGATTTGTCAAACAATGTTCATTTTTGTTGTTAAATTGCAATCAAATCACTTTCTTTTTGAAAAATACATAAAAACATGCCTGGATATTGGTATGTGTACCATTTCTAAATAAAAAGCTGATTATTTAATGGGGTGTCCTAATTTTCTCACATGCCTGTAATTCAGGACAGTGATTCAATTCAATCTTGAGAACCACGACAGTGATGATGAGCGGTGCCTTTTTTTTTCTTTGACTCAATCCAGCTGAAGATCAAGTCAAGTAAGTGTAAATATTTCTTCTATTTCTTATGAACATATCGGTTGATATGTGTGTGCTGTAGTGCATACACAGGAAAAATGACTGAGCAATTTTTCCAGAGTTAAAAGTATTTTCCTCAAAAATATTTAATTTTGCTCTATTTTGAGTTTTGAAAATAAAATTTGGAGTTGGAGTACAGTGGGAGCAACATCACAGAGTAATTGAGTAACAGAGTTGGCTGTGGCTCTGAACTGAGTAAAATAGTACAAGAGTTAATTTCAAGACACTGAATAGCGTCAAATACAAAAATAAAGTCAAATACCAGTGTAGTAGTTCAATACTGGTGGGTGGAGCACAGAGGACATCAGGACAGAGATCAGGTCCAACTTAGCGTTGATTGTCACACTTTTCAGTCTAACAATTTACTCAAACAGACACACACACATGACGAGTGTCTCGTTCAGGGTTGAGCTCCTCTGCTGTCTGCTCTCCCTCCTTATATAGGGTGCGGTCACTGGGAAGACACACAAACACAGGTTAATTGCTCTCAGGTGTAGTGATTCTGCCACTCACCTTCCCTGACTCCGCCCTCCTGTCACAGACAGGCGATTGACCACGCCCCCACTGCCACATACCCCCACCGCCCGACTCAGGCCGGGCAGCCGTCCGGCCTGCAGCCGACTCCCCTCCCTTGACGGGAGAGGAAGTCTGCCATGACCATCTGCGCCCCTGGCCTGTGGACCACCTTGAAATTGAAGGGTTGGAGTGCCAGATACCAATGGGTGATCCGCGTGTTGGCATCCTTCATGCAGTGGAGCCACTGGAGGGGTGCGTGGTCCGAACAGAGGGTGAAAGGGCACCCCAGCAGGTAGTAACGGAGGGCGAGGACCGCCCACTTGATCGCTAGACACTCTTTTTCAATTGTGCTGTAGCGCCCCTCATGCACTGACAGCTTGCTGCTAATGTACAGGACGGGGCGGTCCTCCCCCTCCACCTCCGGGACAAAACCGCCCCCAGCCCTCTGTCCAACGCGTCGGTCTGCAACACAAAAGGGAGAGAAAAGTCAGGGGAGTGTAATAGTGGCCCCCCACACAGTGCAGCCTTTACCTCAGAGAAAGCCCGCTGGCATTGCTCTGTCCACTGGACCGGATCTGGAGCCCCCTTTTTAGTGAGATCAGTCAACGGGCTGGTGACTTCTGAATAATTAGCTATAAACCTACGATAGTAGCCAGCCAGCCCCAGGAACTGTCTCACCCCCTTTTTGGTCTTGGGCCTCAGGCAAGCCGCAATCGCTGCTGTCTTATTAATTTGGGGACGCACATGCCCGTTGCCCAAGTGGAAGCCCAGATACCGTACTTCCACCCGCCCAATCGCACACTTCTTTGGGTTGGCTGTGAGACCCGCTCGCCTCAGTGACCTAAGGACAGCCTTAGGTGTTCCAGGTGCCTCGGCCAGTCATTACTATATATGATGATGTCATCAAGATAGGCGGCCGCATAGGTGGCGTGGGGGCGGAGGACCCGGTCCATCAGCCGCTGAAACGTAGCGGGTGCCCCAAACAGCCCAAACAGAAATGTGAGGAATTGGTGTAACCCAAATGGTGTGGAAAAGGCCGTTTTTTCTCGGGATAGTGGAGTCAAGGGGATCTGCCAATATCCCTTCGTCAAATCCAGTGTCGAATAAAAGCGAGCCGTGCCTAGTCGATCGAGCAACTCATCAATACGAGGCATTGGGTACGCGTCGAATTTAGACACCGCATTGACTTTTCTATAGTCCACACAGAACCGGACCGACCCGTCGGCCTTGGGTACCAAGACCACCGGGCTGCTCCAGTCACTGTGGGACTCCTCGATGATGCCCATTTCGAGCATGGTCTGAAGTTCTTCCCGAACCACCTTTTTTTTGTGTTCGGGTAGCCTGTAAGGGCGGCTACGCACTACCACCCCCGGGGGCATCTCTATGTGGTGCTCTATGAGGTTAGTGCGACCGGGCAGGGGCGAGAACACGTCCGAAAGCTCGGTCTGCAACTGGGCAACCTCCGTGAGTTGGGTCGGGGAGAGGTGGTCTCCACAGGGGACCGGAGAGGTACGTGATGCCAATGTCCGTTTTTGAACCTCCGGCCCCAGCTCCGCCTTCTCCGGAACCACCGACACCAATGACACGGGGACCTCCTCATTCCAGAGTTTAAGCAGATTGAGGTGGTAAATCTGTAGCGCCCCACCCCGTCCATTCGCCTCACCTCATAGTCGACGTCCCCGACTCGCCGTGTGACCTCAAAGGGTCCTTGCCACTTGGCGATCAATTTGGAGCTCGACGTGGGCAACAGTACGAGTACCTTATCTCCCGGTGTGAACTCTCTAAGGTGCGTACCCTTGTTGTACAGGGGGGCTTGCCGTTCCTGGGCCTGCCGCAAATTCTCCTGAGTTAGGTGGGTGAGCGTGTGGAGTTTTGCGCGCAGGTCCATAACGTACTGAATTTTGTTCTTGCTTTGTGAAGGTCCCTCCTCCCAATTTTTCCGCAGCACGTCCAGGATGCTGCGCGGCTTACGCCCATATAATAATTCGAACGGGGAGAACCCCGTGGAGGCTTGGGGGACCTCTCGCACTGAGAACAACAAGGGTTCGAGCCATTTATCCCAATTACGTGTGTCCTCACTTACGAATTTTTTAATAATATTTTTGAGGGTGCGGTTGAACCGTTCCACTAAACCGTCCGTTTGTGGGTGATACACGCTGGTGCGGATCGGCTTAATCCCCAATAACCCATACAGTTCGCGCAGTGTTCGTGACATAAACATAGTGCCTTGATCAGTCAGAATCTCTTTCGGGATTCCAACTCGGGAGATGACGCGGAAGAGCGCCTCTGCAATACTGTGTGCTGAGATATTGCGCAGAGGCACTGCTTCCGGGTATCGCGTTGCATAGTCCACCAGAACTAATATAAAGCGGTACCCTCGTGCTGACAGATCTAATGGCCCGACGAGATCCATCCCAATTCTCTCAAATGGGGTCTCGATTAATGGAAGAGGGCGCAAAGGCGCTTTTGGAATGGCTGCTGGATTTACTAACTGGCATTTGCGGCATGCCGTACACCACCTACGGACATCGCCGCGAATCCCCGGCCAGTAGAATCGGGCCATTATTCAGGCTAGTGTTTTATCCTGCCCCAAGTGTCCAGCCATGGGATTAAAGTGAGCCACCTGGAATACCAATTCCCGGCGGCTCTTCGGAATTAAAAGCTGCGTGACTCGCTCTTTAGTTTGAGTGTCCTGCGTCACTCGGTATAATCTATCCTTCATAATCGCAAAGTAGGGGAAGGACAGGGTGGCATTCGGCTGGAACGTTTGACCATCGATTACTCTCACTTGGTCAAACGCATGCCGCAGAGTCTCATCTCGCGACTGCTCTAATGGGAAATCCGCGAGGGATTCCCCAATAGAGAGAGGAGGAGCCGGCAGCTCCTCACTCTGACGCGGAGATGACGTAGACAGCTCTGCGACAGCTGCTCCCGCCAAAGCGACACCGGGACCTCCCCCTGTCAAATGGCAGGACCCACTATTTACTAGGCATGTCATTAAACCCCGAAATCCCGGCCAATCAGTCCCCAAAATTAAAGAGTGGGTAAGGCGAGGATTAACCACCGCCTTCACTATAAATTTTTCCCCTCTGAAAATAATGTGGACCGACACCAAAGGGTAGCCGTGAACATCCCCGTGCACACACAACACCTTCACCCCTTGTGCTCCCCCCAATGCCTCGTTTTGAACCAGGCTTTGGCGAATTGAGGTCTGATTACAACCAGAATCCACCAACGCCTGATATGTAGCCCCTTGGATACTCACCGGTATGCAATACGCTCCGGCCTGATCGAGGGCAGCCTCTGGCGCGTTGGGGATCCGAACCACCGTGCCCACTTCCATTGCCATGCACTGCTGCTGAAGGTGGCCCGGCTCCCCGCAGCGCCAGCAAACCAGCCCGGGCTTTCCCTCTGCACCGGTGATCTGGGGCTCACTCACCTGAGGTGGGGGAGAGACAGACACAGAAGGGAGAAACGGGAGGGCACCGCGGGTGCGGCGGGCCGGCTGGGGTGGTGCCAGCCCCCGCCTCCGCGGTGGGGGAATGGGGCGAGGACGGGACACAGGAGGAGGGGGAGAGAGAGAGAGAGAGAAGAGGAGAGAAGAGAAGATGCCATCTGCTGTCCTGCCGCCGGGACAGCCACCAAATGGTCCTCCGCCAGCTCGACTTCCTGATCCAGCGATGCCGGGCGGTGGCACCGGACCCACTCCGCAGTTCCTGCTGGCAAGAGAGCGATGAACTGTTCCAGCGCCACCTGGTCGATGATTCCTTCGGCGCCGCGGTTGTTGGCCCTCAGCCACTGCCAGCAGGTGTCCTGGAGCTGCTGGCCAAATGCGAATGGCCGGCCGATTTCCTTCAAATGCAGCGCGCAGAAGCGCTGGCGCTGCTGTTCTGGAGTGTGCCCCACGCGCTGGAGGACGGCCCGGCAGAGGTCCGCGTAGGCCAGCCGGTGGTCGGCAGGGAGCTGTAGCGCGGCCAGCTGTGCTTCTCCCGTGAGCAGGGGGAGGAGGCGCGCCACGCGCTGCTCCATCGGCCACCTCGAGGCTTCGGCGACTTGCTCAAAGAGTGTGATGAATGCCTCGGGGTCGTCCTGCGGGCCCATCTTGGTTACGGTGAGGGGAGACGGGCCCGCGGTAGGAGTGCTGGTGGACCCCGCCGACGCGAGGAGGTGCCGGAATGCCTGTCGATCTTCTTGCTGGGCCAACACCAGGGCCTCGAACCGCTGTTCCTGCTCCTTTCGGAGGGTGAGTAGCACCTGGTGCTGGCTTTGCTGGGCTGTGGCGAGGGCATGGACCAGTTCAGCGAACGGGGAGGACTCCATGGGGCTGTGAGGCTGCTGTGCTCCAGATCCCGGGTTCTGGCACCACTGTAGTAGTTCAATACTGGTGGGTGGAGCACAGAGGACGGCAGAACAGAGATCAGGTCCAACTTAGCATTTATTGTCCACACTTTTCAGTCTAACAATTTACTCAAACAGACACACACATGACGAGTGTCTTGTTCAGGGTTGAGCTCCTCTGCTGTCTGCTCTCCCTCCTTATATAGGGCGTGGTCACTGGGAAGACACACAAACACAGGTTAATTGCTCTCAGGTGTAGTGATTCTGCCACTCACCTTCCCTGACTCCGCCCTCCTGTCACAGACCGGTGCTTGACCACGCCCCTGCTGCCACAACCAGATAATTGAAGATGTTGTAAAAAGCAGTTTTAGAACTGTGTTGGAATGTGTGAAAAAAACATGACCTTACCCATTGTGACTTGACCTGATGGGATTAAGAGTTGGCAGCAGAAAGAGTTTTCACTCTTCTCATTGAATGGAATGGAAAATTTTTACTCTTCTCACTGAATATCCCTCCCATTGCCAACCCTTTATCCCAAAACAATCGGACATAATTTTTTTGATGGCCAGTTAATTGTCCAACTCAATGGAGCAGATTCCATCAGGCTTTTGAACCACAGATTATAATCACCATCTACCTCTATATTTCCATCAGACTTTTGAACCACGGATTATAATCACCATCTACCTCTATATTAGCAATTTTGCACAAGACATTGTACAGTATACCTGTCTCTATGTTTGCACATTGTTTATTTGCCTCTTTTTTAAATGTTATCTTTGTTTTTTTCATTCTACTTTTATATTTTGCATTCCATATGCACTTTATATTTAATATTTCGTATTATATAATATCAGCTGGATAGTACAGTGGTAATGCTCACTGAATACAATGCAGGAGATCGGGGTTCGAATCCCGGTCGGGGCAAAACATCATCCAGTCAGGGTCCTTAGGCAAAACCCCTCATGATATATCAGCCTACCTCAGGAATGAGTGAAAACATAACTGATAGAGTCATACCGGCTCAGACGTCGCCCGGGTCAACAAGGTCTGCATCAGTTGCTAGGGAACCAGGGCAAACTGATGAGAAATGGGCTACTGGAACAAGACATCGATGGACGAGGACAGAAAATACGGATTTGCTGGAATGCTACTACACAAGCAATCCCAGAGAGAGGGGATACATGCAGAGAATGTGGGACCATTGGATACTTCGAAACCCACAATCAAGGCTAACAAAGAAACAGCTATTAGCCCAGTGTTCCAACATCCATAATCGAAATCTGCTATCACAACTAGAGATTAATGAAATACAACAACGATGCTACGGCAAGGGGGAGCCAGGAAGACAGGTCAGCGGGGAGATGTCATCATCCCCACAACCAGAGATTGGGTACCAAGCCCCAACAGCTAACAGCCTCAACACAAGAGCTGCTGACCTGAGAAGGAAGATCGTGACCCAACTGGAAACCTGGAGCCCCCGACGAATACCGAAGCTGAGTTGCCAAGTACCTTCAGAAGATCTACTAGTAGATGTGAATGCTGCTCTGAAGACAATCTCCACAAGAACCATCACTGAGACCAACAAGCTGATACACAGTACAGCAACAGTATTCATGGAGATGCTTGGACACAAGGTGGGCTCGGGACATAACAAACAGTATCCACCATGGAAGAGATGATTAGAGGCCAAGATAAAGGCAGCACGGAGAGAAGTTAGCCAGCTAGCTGAACTACAGAAAGGGAACATGGTGAATAAAGGGGCGCCCAGGAAGTACAACTCCCTCTCCATACCAGAGGCACTCGAAACTGCCAAACAGCGACTAACAGCTCTGGCCACCCGGTTGAGGAGATACACCAAGGAAGGAGAGGCCAGGAGAATAAACAAGCTGTTCTCCACTGAACCAGCCAAGGTGTACTCTCAATGGCAGGGGAACAACAACCGGTCAGACCCACCAAGAGCTGAGGTGGAAAAATACTGGAAAGACATATGGGAAAGAAAGGCATCACACAACACCGATGCCCAATGGTTAGTGGACCTAAGAGCTGACCACAGCAACCTCCCAGAACAAGAACCAGTAACCATCTCAATGGCAGACGTCCAAGAAAGAGTGTCAAAGATGAAGAGCTGGACAGCACCAGGCCCCGATATGATCCATACGTACTGGCTGAAGAAGCTAACTGCACTCCATGAACGCCTAGCAGCACAGATGAACCAGCTGCTGAGGGATGGAACCCACCCAGAATGGCTAACCCAAGGCAGGACAGTCCTAATCATGAAGGACCCCCAGAAGGGACCCATCCCATCCAACTACCGGCCAATTACCTGTCTCTGCACAACATGGAAGGCCCTGTCAGGCATCATTGCGGCAAAAATGAGTAAGCATGTGGCTCAATACATGAGCGAGGCACAGAAAGGAATCGGCAGTAACACCAGAGGAGCCAAGCACCAGCTACTGGCCGATAGAACAGTCGCCCGAGACTGTAAGAAGAGACAGACCAACCTGTGCACTGCCTGGATTGACTACAAGAAAGCCTATGACTCAATGCCACACACATGGATACTGGAATGTCTGGAACTGTATAAGATCAACAGGAACCTAAGGACCTTCATACAGAACTCAATGGAAATGTGGAAGACAACCCTAGAGGCCAACTCAAAACCCATTGCCCAAGTCAACATCAAGTGTGGCATATACCAAGGAGATGCGCTATCACCACTGCTGTTCTGCATAGGCCTGAACCCCCTCAGTCAGATCATCACGAAGAGCAGATACGGGTACCGATTCCGTAGTGGGGCAACAATCAGCCACCTGCTCTACATGGATGACATCAAGCTGTATGCCAGGAATGAGCGAGAAATAGACTCGCTGATCCACACCACCCGGATCTACAGCGATGACATAGGGATGTCATTCGGATTGGACAAGTGTGGCCGGATGGTCTCAAAGAGAGGCAAGATGATCCAGACTGAAGGGATTGACCTACCAGAGGGCAACATAGGTGATATCCAAGACAGCTACAAGTACCTTGGCATCCCACAGGCTAATGGAAACCATGAAGAGGCCACAAGGAAGTCAACAACAGCCAAATACCTACAGAGAGTAAGGCAGGTCCTGAAAAGTCAGCTGAATGGTAAAAACAAGGTCTGAGCCATCAACATGTACGCACTACCAGTCATCAGATACCCCGCTGGTATCATAAACTGGCCAAAGGAGGAGATAGAAGCCACAGATATCAAGACTAGAAAGCTCCTCACCATGCATGGAGGGTTCCACCCCAAGTCCAGCACCCTGAGACTATACACTAAGCGGAAAGAGGGAGGCCGCGGGCTAGTGAGCGTCAAGACCACGGTCCAGGATGAAACATCGAAAATCCGAGAATACATCAGAAAGATGGCCCCAAAGGATGAACTGCTAAGTGAATGTCTCAGGCAGCAGAACCCTGATGAGAGTGCAGAGGAGGAGGAGGAACAGACAACCTGGAGAGACAAACCCCTACATGGCATGTACCACCGTCAGATAGAGGAAGTGGCTGATATCAAGAAATCCTACCAGTGGCTGGATAATGCAGGACTGACAGACAGCACAGAGGCACTAATCATGGCAGCACAAGAACAGGCCATAAGCACAAGAGCCATAGAGGCCAGGATCTACCAGAGTAGATCAGACCCAAGATGCAGACTGTGCAAAGAAGCCCCTGAAACAGTCCAGCACATAGTAGCAGGGTGTAAGATGCTAGCTGGATCAGCGTACATGGAGAGGCACAACCAAGTGGCTGGGATAGTATACAGGAACATCTGCAACCAGTATGGAATAGAAATACCCAAGTCCCAATGGGCCATACCACAGAAGGTGGCTGAGAACAACAGGGCCAAGGTTCTGTGGGACTTCAGCTTCCAGACTGACAAACAGATCCTGGCTAACCAACCGGACATAGTGGTGGTGGACAAAGAGCAGAAGAGGGTGGTGGTGATAGATGTGGCGATCCCAGCTGACGCCAACATCAGGAAGAAGGAACATGAGAAACTTGAGAAGTATCAAGGGTTGAAAGAGCAGCTGGAACGGATGTGGAAGGTCAAGGGTTGCGTGGCCCCCGTGGTAGTGGGGGCACTTGGGGCAGTAACCCCCAAACTGGGAGAGTGGCTCCAGCAAATCCCAGGAACAACATCTGAAGCCTCAGTCCAGAAGAGCGCAGTCCTAGGAACATCGAAGATACTGCGCAGAACCCTCAAACTCCCAGGCCTCTGGTAGAGGACCCGAGCTTGAGGATGACATGGATACCACCCCCCCGCCGGGGGTGAGAAGGAGATTTTTATATATATATATAGCCATCCAGTCCCCATCCAGAACTACACATCCCATCAATGGACATGTGGACTGTACCGTACTGTGCTTTCAGTGCTACGACTCCGTCATACCCCTGAGACCAAAAGGGGGAATGGAGGGACAGCCACAGTCCCCATCCAGAACTACACATCCCATCAATGGACATGTAGACTGTACCGTACTGTGCTCTCAGTGCTACGACTCCGTCATACCCCTGAGACCAAAAGGGGGAATGGAGGGACAGCCACAGTCCCCGTCCAGAACTACACATCCCATCAACCAACTTCCGTGATGACCTACGTCACGGCTGGGCAGGATCACCTATGTCACGTCCTCCATGACTCTATAAGTGACCCGGAAACCCTCCATTCTCTCTCTCTTCTGTGGACTTCGCGTCGTACAGACATATAGAGATACCCCCCGCTCATCAGACCGTCCAAAATCACGACGTCTGCCTTGCAAGAAAGAAGACTCGCTTTCGTATATACCACTGGCCACAGTAAAAAAATACCTAAGTTGTGTCGTCTCACTCAATTGAGTTACAACCGGTTTATTTGTTTATTATAAGTAACGTTACGACTGCAGCCCAAGCAGTTAATTAAAAGTTAGAAGCGACCGGATTCCTTCTGATTTAATTGCTGTGCACATTGTTTGATCAGAGACTTTTCCTCACAAATGACAAAGTTTGGATCAAGGAAGTCTCTGCGCCTTTTTACAGGAGCGACCCACGAGCTTCTGTGAACCGCGTGAAACTTCAGGACATCTTTGCATTCCTACATGGGAGCAAGATACTGGAAGTAAGACTGGCATTTGGGCAAACTAGTCTTAGGAATTAGCTTTATGAAGTAGTGTGAATTTAAACTCAGAAACTGTTTAATTGTGCACACTGTAGACACTTAGAGTGTCGAGTTGATCATTGTGGTTCTACATTGTTCTCTCAGTTGTTTTAATAGATAGGTTGTTGCATGCTTTTCTCTATCCTTTCTAACACCCTTAATTTCATTTTTACACACTGACTTCATCAAGATTTCAGGGGATTTGGTAATGTTATAAGGTAGTGGGATTAGCAACCACGACGAATTCCTTTGTCTCAAGAAACCACGAAGTGATTTCCCTTCCCCCAACACCTTAGATAACATTCCAAACTTTACAGCTCTCCCTCACACACACACACACACACACACACACACACACACACACACACACACACACACACAGACCCCCGCTCACACACACATATATTGCTGCTGCTGACCATATTGAATGTATTCAACTGCTATTACCCATTTAGTATCGTTGTTATAATAAATTCAATTATTCTGTTAAACTGTGCTTGTCTGTCTGTTGCTGATATATCCTTGAAGTCACACAATCTCAAAGAACTCCAAATTGCCTTCACCCAAGTATATATGAATGCTATTGGCTGTAGTGTCTATGTAGTACGGTAAGTAATACATTATTGCTGCATCGGTAGTGATCATAATAATTTGGAATATACCATAATTTAGCTGTTTGGTAATTTATTAGTAAACACCAAAATTAATGGTATGATTTAATGAGACTGATCACTTAAGACCAATTGCACCCACAGTAGACACACTCAGTTTTGCACAAGCTCAGTCAACGTGCACAGTCAGCGTAGACACAATATCTGGGTTCTCCACACAGACTGCACAGTTGATGCAATTTTCATCATGTGCACCATGCACACACTGTGCATGGACCACTTTTGCTGAAGTATACTTGGGCATTCAGGCTACATCATTACAAGTCATCACTTTTGTTTGAAGTAGATTTTCTCTTTCATGTAGTTGTCTGTCATATATCTTCCACCACCATGCTGAGAAAGAATTCCTAAGTAGGGTTGAGATATGGAGAATAAGGTGTTCAGAAAAAGCTTGTGAATCTAGCATTATTGTCAAATCAGTAATGGACTCAAATACTCTGATGGAAACAGACACTACCCCAAATGATCTCAGAAGACTGCTCTGGCTGTCCCTGTTGTTGATGTTCCAGTTCCATCAGTGCACTTCTAAGATAATTGAGGAACATCAGTTGATGTGCAGTGTTATTCCATGAACCAGTAACTGATCAATAATTGTTGCTCTTATGTCTTGTGTAATTTGGTGTTATCACCTTCCTCCTCCTTTTCATCTCACCTCTTGACCCACTCCTCTCCTTCACCACCTTTTCTTTGATTTCTTTCCTGGTTCTTGAGCTCCATTTTAGCAAACAAAGCACTTACCTGAGGTCCCTTTTATGCATGCATTCACTTTGCATAACAGTCCCTCAGAGGTGCATGCATGATTAAACAATTAGAAAAATGTGCTGAGAGTTACAGTTTTTCCCAACCAGTTTGACACATTTTTCACAGCAATAATGTCATTTTCATGACTGTGAAGAGTTTCTCAAAACAGTGCATTTCTTAAAACAGAACTACTGTACAGCTGTTAGTAGAGCTGTTAAGGCCCTATAAACATAAGAATTGTGCACAACATGATGAAAGCATGAAACTTTCAGGGTTTGTTCTCCAGGGCATAACAATTAATTTAAGATCTGGAGGCGCTCTCAGTTTGACCTTGGAGGTCATTTAGAAGTCATCGACCCTTGTTATGTGCAATTTCAATGGACAGGATTAAAAATTGGGGCATTTTATCATATAAGTGTGACAAAAATTGTAATTACATGTGGATTTCCATTTTTCTAGGTCATGAGGGTCCATTTATAGTGATATTACACTTAGAAGTCAAGGTTAAGATGAAGGTCACTCTAAAATATATGATGTGTTATGTCAATTTCAACAACTTTTATGATTTTGTAGCATATTGCCAAGCAGTATATACTTTGTAATTGTAAAATGACTTCCAAATGAGTGATACAAGTGATACAGGCCTAATGTGAGTATTCTAATCATTGCAGTCTCCAGAACATGCACAAAGGGCAGTACACTTCAATTCTGCCTTTTTGCATTTGCAGTGACCACAACAGCCCTTTTTGCAACCACAATGCAAAAGCTCATAGCACGACTGTGAGGCCTCAGGTAGTGTTGTCCAAAGTGGCTGCCGTCCATCGTCACTGTTAACCCATCCCCAGTCTGAAGGACTTGGCAACTGGGGCCTAATAACCAAGGCAAGGTTCCATACATGAGCCTGATACATGGCTCGTTTGATGTGTTGTCTCAAAGCAGCTTGTGTAGGGGGGATGTTTTCCAACGATCTTGACTTTCGTGTGAAAAGATGTTTCCATGCCTCATTGACACCTACACATGTACTTGTCCTGTCATAAATGAGAACAACAAAGCGTTCCAGCTGTGACAAAGACAGGTCACTCAGTTCTTGTGGCATTTGCAACATTTTGTGAAAAGCCTCCGTGACTTCTGGGTACACAAGCCACGTGTCCCAAGCAGTCTTTTTACCACGGCCACAGAATGCTGATGTTGTATCACAGCCAGTGATATGGCAATGAAAGTTTAAGTCATGATTTGAATATATATATATATATATATATAAATGATAAAAATAATTATTAAATTTATGTAGTTTACCTGGGTATCTATCAGTTACAGTTCATCTGCCATTTCCCAATTTTACATTATTATCATTACGTTTTTTGTTTATTTCATTCATTTACCTCTATGGGTGTATATCTATTTATGTTTATTTACTTGATTATGCCTTAATACATGCATATTTATACTTACTGTACATTTTTAGCAAAATTGCTCCCAAAAACACACCCATTTCAGCTCTCATGCACAGAAATGTCCTATTGATGACCTCAATGACCTCTAATTGACCTCCAAGGTCAAACTGAGAGCGCCTCCAGATCTTAAATTAATTGTTATGCCCTCAAGAACAAACCCTGAAAGTTTCATGCTTTTATCATCTTGTGCACGATTCATCTGCTTATCTGCTCTACTATGTGTAAAAGGTTCTAAAACACCCCAAATACTTACCACATGCACCAAAATGCACAAAGTTGATCAATCACTACAACATTGTGACTAAATGGTGAGATTATTTTTGTCATTTACAAATATTTATACCACAATACTCTTTTTCTATTTATGAAAACTTGGTATTTTCTTCTTCTTCTTCTTCTTCTTCTTCTTCTTCTTCTAAAACTTGGTATTTGGAATACTGCTGTCACAACAAAGGTGAAACCAATAAAATATAATACAACTATAAAACACATTTATTGAGAGTGGTCAGCACAGTAAAATCATGGTCAACAAACCATTTGTTAGTAGTTTTGGCACTGTTGGTATGTGCTAAGTCCTGCCGGAAAAGAAAATTGGCATCTCCATAAAACTTGGTAGATAGCTGCATTGACTTTGTACTTGATAAAACACAGTGGACCATATATATATAAAATTCTCAAATCTGTTGGACTCTCTCTTACACACACACTGTATATATATATATATATATATAAAAATCTCCTTCTCACCCCCGGCGGGGGGGTGGTATCCATGTCATCCTCAAGCTCGGGTCCTCTACCAGAGGCCTGGGAGTTTGAGGGTTCTGCGCAGTATCTTCGATGTTCCTAGGACTGCGCTCTTCTGGACTGAGGCTTCAGATGTTGTTCCTGGGATTTGCTGGAGCCACTCTCCCAGTTTGGGGGTTACTGCCCCAAGTGCCCCCACTACCACGGGGACCACGCAACCCTTGACCGTCCACATCCGTTCCAGCTGCTCTTTCAACCCTTGATACTTCTCAAGTTTCTCATGTTCCTTCTTCCTGATGTTGGCGTCAGCTGGGATCGCCACATCTATCACCACCACCCTCTTCTGCTCTTTGTCCACCACCACTATGTCCGGTTGGTTAGCCAGGATCTGTTTGTCAGTCTGGAAGCTGAAGTCCCACAGAATCTTGGCCCTGTTGTTATCAGCCACCTTCTGTGGTATGGCCCATTGGGACTTGGGTATTTCTATTCCATACTGGTTGCAGATGTTCCTGTATACTATCCCAGCCACTTGGTTGTGCCTCTCCATGTACGCTGATCCAGCTAGCATCTTACACCCTGCTACTATGTGCTGGACTGTTTCAGGGGCTTCTTTGCACAGTCTGCATCTTGGGTCTGATCTACTCTGGTAGATCCTGGCCTCTATGGCTCTTGTGCTTATGGCCTGTTCTTGTGCTGCCATGATTAGTGCCTCTGTGCTGTCTGTCAGTCCTGCCTTATCCAGCCACTGGTAGGATTTCTTGATATCAGCCACTTCCTCTATCTGACGGTGGTACATGCCATGTAGGGGTTTGTCTCTCCAGGTTGTCTGTTCCTCCTCCTCCTCTGCACTCTCTTCAGGGTTCTGCTGCCTGAGACATTCACTTAGCAGTTCATCCTTTGGGGCCATCTTTCTGATGTATTCTCGGATTTTCGATGTTTCATCCTGTACCATGGTCTTGACGCTCACTAGCCCGCGGCCTCCCTCTTTCCGCTTAGTGTATAGTCTCAGGGTGCTGGACTTGGGGTGGAACCCTCCATGCATGGTGAGGAGCTTTCTAGTCTTGATATCTGTGGCTTCTATCTCCTCCTTTGGCCAGTTTATGATACCAGCGGGGTATCTGATGACTGGTAGTGCGTACATGTTGATGGCTCGGACCTTGTTTTTACCATTCAGCTGACTTTTCAGGACCTGCCTTACTCTCTGGAGGTATTTGGCTGTGGTTGACTTCCTTGTGGCCTCTTCATGGTTTCCATTAGCCTGTGGGATGCCAAGGTACTTGTAGCTGTCTTGGATATCACCTATGTTGCCCTCTGGTAGGTCAATCCCTTCAGTCCGGATCATCTTGCCTCTCTTTGAGACCATCCGGCCACACTTGTCCAATCCGAATGACATCCCTATGTCATCGCTGTAGATCCGGGTGGTGTGGATCAGCGAGTCTATTTCTCGCTCGTTCCTGGCATACAGCTTGATGTCATCCATGTAGAGCAGGTGGCTGATTGTTGCCCCACTACGGAATCGGTACCCGTAGCCGCTCTTCGTGATGATCTGACTGAGGGGGTTCAGGCCTATGCAGAACAGCAGTGGTGATAGCGCATCTCCTTGGTATATGCCGCACGTGATGTTGACTTGGGCAATGGGTTTTGAGTTGGCCTCTAGGGTTGTCACATTTCCATTGAGTTCTGTATGAAGGTCCTTAGGTTCCTGTTGATCTTATACAGTTCCAGACATTCCAGTATCCATGTGTGTGGCATTGAGTCGTAGGCTTTCTTGTAGTCAATCCAGGCAGTGCACAGGTTGGTCTGTCTCTTCTTACAGTCTCGGGCGACTGTTCTATCGGCCAGTAGCTGGTGCTTGGCTCCTCTGGTGTTACTGCCGATTCCTTTCTGTGCCTCGCTCATGTATTGAGCCACATGCTTACTCATTTTTGCCGCAATGATGCCTGACAGGGCCTTCCATGTTGTGCAGAGACAGGTAATTGGCCGGTAGTTGGATGGGATGGGTCCCTTCTGGGGGTCCTTCATGATTAGGACTGTCCTGCCTTGGGTTAGCCATTCTGGGTGGGTTCCATCCCTCAGCAGCTGGTTCATCTGTGCTGCTAGGCGTTCATGGAGTGCAGTTAGCTTCTTCAGCCAGTACGTATGGATCATATCGGGGCCTGGTGCTGTCCAGCTCTTCATCTTTGACACTCTTTCTTGGACGTCTGCCATTGAGATGGTTACTGGTTCTTGTTCTGGGAGGTTGCTGTGGTCAGCTCTTAGGTCCACTAACCATTGGGCATCGGTGTTTTGTGATGCCTTTCTTTCCCATATGTCTTTCCAGTATTTTTTCACCTCAGCTCTTGGTGGGTCTGACCGGTTGTTGTTCCCCTGCCATTGAGAGTACACCTTGGCTGGTTCAGTGGAGAACAGCTTGTTTATTCTCCTGGCCTCTCCTTCCTTGGTGTATCTCCTCAACCGGGTGGCCAGAGCTGTTAGTCGCTGTTTGGCAGTTTCGAGTGCCTCTGGTATGGAGAGTGAGTTGTACTTCCTGGGCGCCCCTTTATTCACCATGTTCCCTTTCTGTAGTTCAGCTAGCTGGCTAACTTCTCTCTTTGCTGCCTTTATCTTGGCCTCTAATCGTCTCTTCCATGGTGGATACTGTTTGTTATGTCCCGAGCCCACCTTGTGTCCAAGCATCTCCATGATTACTGTTGCTGTACTGTGTATCAGCTTGTTGGTCTCAGTGATGGTTCTTGTGGAGATTGTCTTCAGAGCAGCATTCACATCTACTAGTAGATCTTCTGAAGGTACTTGGCAACTCAGCTTCGGTATTTGTCGGGGGCTCCAGGTTTCCAGTTGGGTCACGATCTTCCTTCTCAGGTCAGCAGCTCTTGCGTTGAGGCTGTTAGCTGTTGGGGCTTGGTACCCAATCTCTGGTTGTGGGGATGATGACATCTCCCCGCTGACCTGTCTTCCTGGCTCCCCCTTGCCGTAGCATCGTTGTTGTATTTCATTAATCTCTAGTTGTGATAGTTATGGATGTTGGAACACTGGGCTAATAGCTGTTTCTTTGTTAGCCTTGATTGTGGGTTTCGAAGTATCCAATGGTCGAAGTATCCATTCTCTGCATGTATCCCCTCTCTCTGGGATTGCTTGTATAGTAGCATTCCAGCAACTCTGTGTTTTCTGTCCTCGTCCATCGATGTCTTGTTCCAGTAGCCCATTTCTCATCAGTTTGCCCTGGTTCCCTAGCAACTGACGCAGACCTTGTTGACCCGGGCGACGTCTGAGCCGGTATGACTCTATCAGTTATGTTTTCACTCATTCCTGATATTACAGGAAAATGGCTGGATCAATCTTCATGAAACTTTCAGCATAGGTGGGCATTGGTCTCAAATAGAACCTCCAACATTTTGAGGGTCATGCAGTCACTAAAAAGGTCAAATCGTTTTTGTCGTGGCTGCTGCCTCATATAGGGGTGCCACTACATCATCGCGCAGTAAGAATGTAAGAGTGTAAAAGTCGCACACTGCGCATGCGCATACATGTGTTCTGATTAAAATGGCCGGTGAGTGTATACAATTTGGTTCACCATTCGAAATAAACGGACTAGACTAAAGAAATCAATTTCAGACATGTTTACGCTTATTACAGAGGGAAAGTGTGTTCCACTGAGCTCTAGTGCCGGGCCATTTCCAGGAAATAAGAGTTTGGTCATGGTGACAACATGTGTATGTCAGCCTTGGTTTGGAGGTTTCAGTTTCAAAAACTGTAAGAATTAAGAGTGGAATAATATAAAGTACAGACACTTGGTATATTTTACTTCTGTGATTTTTAAATTGTTCATTTTTGGATTACACTTCATCCCCGATCTGAACCCGAGTGGTGTTTTGTTATTGGACTTCTGTGCTAGTCACGGTTTGTCCATAACGAACACCATGTTCGAGCATAGGGGTGGAGAAGTCCTGCCTCAAGTGGAGGAGTTTAAGTATCTCGGGATCTTGTTCACGAGTGAGGGAAGGATGAAGCGTGAGATCGACAGGCGGATCGGTGCAGCCTCCGCAGTGATGCGGTCGCTTTACCGGTCCATCGTGGTGAAGAAGGAGCTGAGCCAAAAGGCGAAGCTCTCAAGTTACCGGTCGATCTACGTACCGACTCTCACCTATGGTCATGAGCTTTGGGTAATGACAGAAAGAACAAGATCGCGGATACAAGCGGCTGAAATGAGTTTCCTTCGCAGGGTGGCTGGGCGCTCCCTTAGAGATAGGGTGAGAAGCACAGTCACTCGGGAGGAGCTCGGAGTAGAGCCACTGCTCCTCCACATCGAGAGGAATCAGCTGAGGTGGCTTGGGCATCTTTTTCGGATGCCTCCTGGACGCCTCCCTGGGGAGGTGTTCCAGGCATGTCCCCCCGGGAGGAGGCCCCGAGGAAGGGGACTATGTCTCTCGGCTGGCCTGGGAACGCCTCGGTGTTCTTCCCGAGGAGCTGGCCGAGGTGTCTGGGGAAAGGGAAGTTTGGGCTTCCATGCTTAGACTGCTGCCTCTGTGACCCGGTCCCGGATAAGTGGAAGAAGTCGAGACGAGACTTCATTTTTGTGGCTACTGCCTCATAGAGTAAATATATATTTTATATTTATTATATGGACATGGGATCAGAAATCTATTTTATTTATAAGCAGTAGTCACATGTACCCATAGCATACGTATTTTTTTCATGACATTTTCCTTCATATTTATCATAAGTGCTACCAAGCGAGGTTTGTTTTGCCTGGCAACACTTGTTTGATATATTTGATGTCTTCAGGATTGTACTACAATGTAGAAAGTAGTCCAAATACAGAAAAACATGTGAATGAGTAGGGGTGTCCAAACTTTTGACTGGTACTATACCAAGATGATGTGGGGAAAAAAAAAAAAAATAGGGCGGCACGGTGGTGTAGTGGTTAGCGCTGTCGCCTCACAGCAAGAAGGTCCTGGGTTCGAGCCCCGGTGCCGGCGAGGGCCTTTCTGTGTGGAGTTTGCATGTTCTCCCCGTGTCCGCGTGGGTTTCCTCCGGGTGCTCTGGTTTCCCCCACAGTCCAAAGACATGCAGGTTAGGTTAACTGGTGACTCTAAATTGAGCGTAGGTGTGAATGTGAGTGTGAATGGTTGTCTGTGTCTATGTGTCAGCCCTGTGATGACCTGGTGACTTGTCCAGGGTGTACCCCGCCTTTCGCCCATAGTCAGCTGGGATAGGCTCCAGCTTGCCTGCGACCCTGTAGAAGGATAAAGCAGCTAGAGACAATGAGATAATGAGATGAAAAAAAAATATATATATATATAAAACAGGATAAGTGGCTACAGATAGCGGATGGATATTTTTTTCAACATTTTGTAAATCTAATTTCTTACCTATATACAACCCCGATTCCAAAAAAGTTGGGACAAAGTACAAATTGTAAATAAAAACTGAATGCAATGATGTGGAAGTTTCAAAATTCCATATTTTATTCAGAATAGAACATAGATGGCATATCAAATGTTTAAACTGAGAAAATGTATCATTTAAAGAGAAAAATTAGGTGATTTTAAATTTCATGACAACACATCTCAAAAAAGTTGGGACAAGGCCATGTTTCCCACTGTGAGACATCTCCTTTTCTCTTTACAACAGTCTGTAAACGTCTGGGGACTGAGGAGACAAGTTGCTCAAGTTTAGGGAGAGGAATGTTAACCCATTCTTGTCTAATGTAGGATTCTAGTTGCTCAACTGTCTTAGGTCTTTTTTGTCGTATCTTCCATTTTATGATGCGCCAGATGTTTTCTATGGGTGAAAGATCTGGACTGCAGGCTGGCCAGTTCAGTACCCGGACCCTTCTTCTACGCAGCCATGATGCTGTAATTGATGCAGTATGTGGTTTGGCATTGTCATGTTGGAAAATGCAAGGTCTTCCCTGAAAGAGACGTCATCTGGATGGGAGCATATGTTGCTCTAGAACCTGGATATACCTTTCAGCATTGATGATGTCTTTCCAGATGTGTAAGCTGCCCATGCCACACGCACTAATGCGACCCCATACCATCAGAGATGCAGGCTTCTGAACTGAGCGCTGATAACAACTTGGGTCGTCCTTCTCCTCTTTAGTGCGAATGAAACAGCGTCCCTGATTTCCATAAAGGATTTCAAATTTTGATTCGTCTGGCCACAGAACAGTTTTCCACTTTGCCACAGTCCATTTTAAATGAGCCTTGGCCCAGAGAAGATGTCTGCGCTTCTGGATCGTGTTTAGATACAGATTCTTCTTTGAACTATAGAGTTTTAGCTGGCAACGGCAGATGGCACGGTGAATTGTGTTCACAGATAATGTTCTCTGGAAATATTCCTGAGCCCATTTTGTGATTTCCAATACAGAAGCATGCCTGTATGTGATGCAGTGCCGTCTAAGGGCCCGAAGATCACGGGCACCCAGTATGGTTTTCCAGCCTTGACCCTTACGCACAGAGATTCTTCCAAATTCTCTGAATCTTTTGATGATATTATGCACTGTAGATGATGATATGTTCAAACTCTTTGCAATTTTACGCTGTCGAACTCCTTTCTGATATTGCTCCACTATTTGTCGGCGCAGAATTAGGGGGATTGGTGATCCTCTTCCCATCTTTACTTCTGAGAGCCTCTGCCACTCCAAGATGCTCTTTTTATACCCAGTCATGTTAATGACCTATTGCCAATTGACCTAATGAGTTGCAATTTGGTCCTCCAGCTGTTCCTTTTTTGTACCTTTAACTTTTCCAGCCTCTTATTGCCCCTGTCCCAACTTTTTTGAGATGTGTTGCTGTCATGAAATTTCAAATGAGCCAATATTTGGCATGAAATTTCAAAATGTCTCACTTTCGACATTTGATATGTTGTCTATGTTCTATTGTGAATACAATATCAGTTTTTGAGATTTGTAAATTATTGCATTCTGTTTTTATTTACAATTTGTACTTTGTCCCAACTTTTTCGAATCGGGGTTGTATACAAAATGCTATGTAGTAAAATAAATGCTGAATTTTCTTGTTTTTAGCAAAAGCTTGTTTTTTTTTTTAATCATTTGAGCAGTACAGGGAAGCAAATAATCCATCAATTTAATATATTCAATACGGGATCCAAACACATTTCCTTAAATAAACAACGAACATGGGAAAATCCAGGAAAGACTGATGTTCCTCCCACAAGCTGGGGTATAAATAAGCTTCTCCCCCACATCACACTGTGCAGGTGACTGTAGAATCAGTGTGTATTCTCACTAGACATTAGTTTAATACCACATTATAAACATGGACGCCTTTGTTGGAAGCTGGAAACTTGTGAAAAGTGAAAATTTTGATCAGATGCTAACTGTGTGTGGTAAGTTGTTTTTTTTTTTCTTTGTTGCAATTTTTTTGCTTTTTTTAACTCTACATTTACTGTCCACTTTTATAGGTGTTGAAGAGGAAGTAATAAATGTCGTTGACATGCTTAAACCAGTCATGACCTTTTCCCAAGACGGTGACTGTGTGGTCTATAAAGTACAGTCCTCCATTCTTAAGACAGAAAACAAGTTCAGATTAGGTGAAGAGTTTCATGATGAAGTTTTCCCTGGCAGATTCTGCAAAGTAAGAATCTAAAATTCATTGTTCAACATTTTATTCAGTCTAAATTCAGGCTGCAGTTGGTAAAATTGTACAACAGTGTGTACAGTGATGAGAATCTGTAGTCTGAATCTGATTCTAAGCATGAATAGATAATTCAAGTCAGTTTTGCAGCTTTACACCCAATCTGTGTTGTTTGTTTGTTTGTTTGTTTGTTTTGTTTCTTTGTTTTTTAGAGTACTATGAACCTGGAAGGAAAAAAACTCATCCATGTACAGCTCTATAAGGGCTGGATTATCACGATTGTCCGAGAGATCCAGGATGGGGAAATGATTGAGGTGAGGGGAAAAAAGAAGCAGTTGTAACAGTGGCACGTTAACAATAATTTAGTATTTGCTCGACTACGCCACCTAGGGTGGGGGAAGACAACCTAGGAAAATAAAATTACCCCCCCCCCCCCCCCCCCAATTTAACAATATCAGGACACAGGTTCGGAGCACTCATAGGCAGGAGTCAAGTTAAAATTTATATCAAGTTCAAGTTCATTTATTCTTTTCACAAAGTATAAAACGTTAAGAGCAGTGTACAATAAATACAGGTTGACTGATCAGGCCAAACCAGTTTAATAACAATGTTCAAGGATAGAAACAAGTTCACGTATATACACCTTAAGTCAATCATACACCAATCAGAAGGCTACAATATTCCATACACATAATACATCCTACACATAATACATCCAGTAGCCTAACAAATCAACATCATAAAAATACATACAAGTGTGCAACAATGCAGGTGATTATGCAAGAGCCAGCTACAAGAGAAGTCAAGATGATAAGTATGGCACTAACCCTAGTGTGATACCCTTAAGGCATATAATTGCAGAGAGAATGTGGAACCACATTCACACGGCACACACACACGGCACGGCACGTGCGGGAGGGGAAACTGCCCCCAATGTCACAAAACACCCTGGTACAGGGTGGGGCAAATAGTGCTACTCTTACAAAGGTGGCACAGGAATGAGGCTAGCCAATAGCAGCACGGTCAAAAGGAACAGCAAAAGACCAAGAAAAACCACACAAAAATAAAGAAACACACACTTCAACTAAAACTGAGAAACACTGCAAACAATCATAAACACTGCAGACAAATGACAATAATCACCCAAGTGCACAAAGCGATGGAAAAGTGAAAGAATCTGCCACCTAAAGTCCGGCGTGCTATGGCGACGCCTCCGCACCTGCCCAGGGGAGAAAAAAAGAGAAGACACTCAATGGCAAGTATTACAGATTCTACTGTGTGGTAGTGATTACATACACCATAAGGAGCAGATGTAACTTAACTTTATATAGCAGTAGAGAGGGGGGCTAAGCCAGCCTCACAATGGCAGGGAACAGTATGTACAATCACCTCCCGTGCCGTGCCTAGGGTAAAACACTCACAACCACACACATACTGTAACAAAGCCTCACAGATACACAAACAGGAGACTGGTACCCCAGCTCCGGACAGAGGGCCAAAGAAAAAAAATAAACAAAACAAAATTAACCAAACAACAAAAATCAATAAAATCAAATAATCAACAGTCCAAAGTAGGATGGGCAGGTGAACCGGAAATGGCACAATTGCTACGGCGACAAAACAGCAACCCCCCGTGGCTACATTACAATCCCCCTGCAATAAACAAACACCCAGTAAGAACTAGCATTGTAAATAACTGGTGATTTGCTAACCAAGAGGAAGAAATGAGTAGCCTACTCACGGCATAGATCCAAGTTTCGGTCACGTCACACTAAAACCACACACTAAAAGAAGTGAGGGCAAATTAGTGACCAATGGTATCGTAATAATCAATGTGACAAACACAAAAATAGAGCCAACTTACCTTTCACTAACTATGGTCAAACCCACATGAGCCCACCCCTCGGCCACTCCAAACCCAACGATTTAGTAACAGCCAAGCAGGTCTGCAATAGGGCCCAGGCGATGGGGCGAAACGCCAATTCACGAAAAAGTTGTACCACAAGCGCAAATGCAATAGCTAAACGCGCTGAAGTGAAAGTAGATGCACAGAAAAGTGCAGTTCCAACATAGACGTGACTGAAACACCGACCCTCCCAGATAATATTCCCAGCCAGCAGCAACCCACACACCAGCCGGCGTTTTTGCTCCCAGCACAACAGCAGGATGGAAAGACACCAACGTCACATCCCAGAGCCAAATTTATCAACATAAAAGTCCCTGGTACTCACGGCTCAACCAACCACAAAAAGGAGCAAGTAACTAATCAGCGCCAGATTGGAGAGCATTGCCCAATCTGTCACACATTCATGAATGAGAGCGATGAGGCTCTTTAAAGTGAACATCAGTGTAATTTTCTTTCTATTTTACAGACTAGGACATGTGAAAATGTCCCAGCAGTTCTTATATATGAGAGGGTGTAAATGGACAAACTTCATTGCTTCTTCATCACTGACGTGCAGTATGAAAACATGCTTCAAAACCATGAGAACGAAGAACTGCAAACAGCTGCATAAGTCTGGAGCAATAGGAACCAAACTCAATAAAGAAATTTAGAAAATATCCCATGTTGATGTTATTTATTATTCAGTGTGGTTTTGATATTACAGAGCAATGCATTAATTCTAATTACACCACAGTGCTGCCGAATTCTGGATCCTGATTGGTCAGAAAGTGTTGATTAATTTTCTATCACTGCAGCTCTGACAAAAGATTCCCCTACATTTCTGTTCCAGTAATTACATCCTCATTTAAACTGTCATAGCTCACTGTGTATTTATGAGAAACAAATCTGGAGTGGGTTTCCCAAAAGCCTCTTGAGGCTAAGAGCGTCTTTAACTGCCTCTTCAGAGCCATTGTTAAGCTCTTGTGATTTTCCCAAATAATGTCATAGCCAAAGTAGTACTTTAGTTCACTGTTAACTTCTGATGAACCTGGATCACTCTTTCACAACAAAGAGCATCTCACTTGCAGCCAAATGCACAGAATGTGCATGCATCTCACAATCAACAGGTGGAAACTGGTGTTGAATCTGCTGCTGGCGTTCAATTAATTTTCTTGTACATTGCAAGTACATCGAGTTAATTTTTAAATATGCAGAACATTATGACTATATTCCAATATATTATGGAATTATGTTTATTAAATGAAATATCATAATGTCACATTATTTTTATCACCTCATTTTTCTTTTAAGTGGAGCGACATTATCTAAAGTATAGCAGAACATTGCCTCAAAGCATTCAGTTGCCTGATCAAGTTCTGCTGGGGCTGACAGTGATCCAATCAACACATAAATAATCTCCAAGGGTTTTCAAAAACTTTGTGAAGTAGTTGATGTGAAAGTACAGTACATTTAATACAGTACCATGGCGAGGTGCATATGTTTTTGCTCAATCATATTTTGAATAAGATGAGATAATGATCTGAGGTAGCTTCAGACTGTGGAAGTGTGAATATATTTTCTATATTTAACCCAAATATTAGTATCAGATTGAGACTGTGACCACCATTATGAGTAGGTCCTATGACGTTCTGATTAACCCCTACTGAATCTAGAATGGACACAAACACTGTTTTCAGAGGATCTTCAGAGTTATCAAAGTGAATATTAAAATCTCCAATGACTAAAGCTTTGTTTATTTGTTTATTTAGTTTATTTTGTCAGGGACCATGTGCAAAGTACATTCATTACAAGAGTAAAAAGATGACCTGCACCAGATTATAGCTTAGAAGCTAGTTTCCATCTGCAGTCCCTGGGCAGGTGAAAAAACAAAAAAGACAATAAAATAAGAACAGCCACTCAGACACACACACACACTTAAAATTAAAAAAGGTTATTGTCATGTGCAAAATGTCAGGCGCAAAGTGAGTACAAAAACTGAAGTTAGTGCTGACAAGACTGATTACTTAAAAGCCATTTTTTCACTTCACGTGAAAAGGTATAAAAATTTGCAATGTTTTTTAGGTGAGTGGGAAGAGTATTCCATTGTTTAGTTGCTCTAAAAGAAAAGGCAGATTGTCCAAATGTTGTGAGCCGACTTGGGAGACTACAGTTTCTCCTGGAGGTAGATCTGGTGGCTCTGCCAATGTGTTCAGAGCAGGGTTGGATGAAAGTTCTCAGAGGTGGTGGAGCAGTATTATGAATAATTTTATGCATAAGACACATGTCAGAATACAGAATGAGGTTGTCAAAACTGAGTAAGTTATACTTGTCCAGTATGGCACAATGATGAAATTGAGAAGGACGTTTGTCCAGGACTTTAAGAGCATGTTTGTAAAGTGATATAATGGATTTCAAGGCAGTCTTGTTTGCCTGAGACCAGCTTGACATACAGTAATGTAAATGAGACATTATCATAACATTCACATAGGTCTTAGCAGCATCAACAGTTAGTGAATTACGAATGTGTCTGAAATTTGCTATACTGTATTTCACAGTGTTGCCCAGTTTTTTTAAGTGTTTCTTAAAGGTACCATAACAGCCGCATGTAAATTCCCGTTCCAGCCGCACGCCATGCGACTGCCATGCGACTGCCATGCGACTGCTGTGCAGTTCCCAGCTGAAAGCCAGCGGGCTGCCAGCCAGGGCTCAGACCCCCTCCCTCTCCTATTTTAATTCTAAACACGCCCATTCATTCGATTCCACGGTGTCGCCATTAGATCGCGCTTCTCTCATAAAAAAAATTACTTGAAATGTTGTGTGAAGCTGTTGTACTGCACTTTATTCTGTTTTTTTAATGATCTTATGGATTAAAAACATTGAGATGATGAACCATCTGAAAGTCTTTTTTTGGGGGGTACATCTTACCTTCTCCGAATAAGTAATGGTTACTAAGTGATATTAATTACCTTTGATTAGTAATTATCAGGTATTACCTACTAGCAAACAAGAGATAAGTTTACCCAATTTCAGTGAGAAAGTAGCTGTTGAATAGATACATAAATGTGAGTTAAATTTTACCCAATTTATTTAAGTATTTCATAGCTTTTTATTTCAGTTATTTTATACTCAGTATATAGAATGAAATCTACCCCAAACAAGTCAGTGCAAATTGTTACCTCAGATTTATTGGGTAAATTCTATACCGTAGGTTACTTTTTTCAGTGTGCACTGTAAGAAGTGATTTTGGAGAGTGGTAAATATAATCTAAGCAAACCAGATAAAATTTACTCGATTGTTGCAGTCAGCCAAGGAATATTTAGGAATTATTGCAGTCAGCCAGGGAACTCTCGGACTGCCATCTTCCTCTCTCCGGCTGTTACGGTAGTTTAGTGAGCTACGGTATACCGTAAAACAGGTTCATTACTTGAAATGTTGTGTGAAGCTGTTGTACTGCACTTTATTTTGTGTTTTTTGATCATTTGGTGCATCATTGCTGCATATAAACAAGGCGGTTACGGTAGATGCACCTGGACTGCAGATTTGGTCAGTCCAGAAACAACATTTGAAGCTGTTAGTTAGTGAGTTATAAAACAGGTTCATTACTTTAAATGTTGTGTGAAGCTGTTGTACTGCACTTTATTCTGTGGTTTTTTTTTTGATGATTTTATGGATTAAAAACATTGAGATGATGAACCATCTGAAAGTCTTTTTTGGGGGGGTACATCTTACCTTCTCCGAATAAGTAATGGTTACTACTGTAAATGATATTAATTACCTTTGATTAGGAATTATCAGGTATTACCTACTAGCAGGGCGGCACGGTGGTGTAGTGGTTAGCGCTGTCGCCTCACAGCAAGAAGGTCCTGGGTTCGAGCCCCGGGGCCGGCGAGGGCCTTTCTGTGTGGAGTTTGCATGTTCTCCCCGTGTCCGCGTGGGTTTCCTCCGGGTGCTCCGGTTTCCCCCACAGTCCAAAGACATGCAGGTTAGGTTAACTGGTGACTCTAAATTGACCGTAGGTGTGAATGTGAGTGTGAATGGTTGTCTGTGTCTGTGTGTCAGCCCTGTGATGACCTGGCGACTTGTCCAGGGTGTACCCCGCCTTTCGCCCGTAGTCAGCTGGGATTGGCTCCAGCTTGCCTGCGACCCTGTAGAAGGATAAAGCGGCTAGAGATAATGTGATGTGTGTGATGTGGTGTACCTACTAGCAAACAAGAGATAATTTTACCCAATTTCAATGTGTTAGGACTTGGACTGTTTTGGCCTCTAGAGGCCGCTGTTATTTCCTTTTCGTGTCATGTTTATTTTGGCCTCTAGAGGCCGCCACTGTTCCTGTGTTTTGTGTTTTTGTTAATTGCCTGTTTAGTCCTAATTATCTTCACCTGTGTCCTTAATTAGTTTGTGTATTTATACCCCTGAGTTCAGTCCTCTTGTCACGGAGTCTTTATGCTGTTATGTTTATCTCCAGTTTCCTCTGTACCGTGTTCTTTGTTTTGCACTTTGCTTTTCTGGTTTTTTGGCTTTTGTTTTGTACCTTTGGATATTTTTATTTTTGTGATCTTCTGAGCTTTTGCATTTTTGCCTTTTCCTTTTTGGACTTTGAACTTTTGATATTTTATTTTTCCCTTTGTCTTCCCAGTATTGGATTATACTCTTTGTTTTTGTTTTTTTTTTGTTTTGCCCTGTATATAGTGTATATAGTATAAATAAACCTTTTGATACTTTTTCTACTTCCGCCTCACGCCTCTGCATTTGAGTCATCCCCCTGGTGGCCTAGTGGGGGTTTGCTGGATTATCACACCAATGAACCAGGTTCGAATCCCAGGTAAACCCTAACAGAAAGACTCCGTCATGACCGACTCAGCAGAGGCTGCTTCAACTGTCTACCCGGCCAACCTTCAGGGAATTACGGCAGCTTTGACACGCTTCGGAGCAACCATGGACGCTCATGGACGTACGCTCACCAGCCAATGTGAGGCCCTTGCTCGCCACGAGGAACTGCTTCAGCAAATCGGGAAAACCCTGGCACAGCTGACATCTCTGCCTGCATCTCCTGATCCAGCTCCAGCTCCCGCTCCTGCTCCTGTGCCTCCTGCCATGCTGCCTTCTTCACCTTGCGAACCCAGCCTTCCTGCACCACAGAGGTACGACGGCAAGCACAGTGAGTGCCGAGAGTTCCTTACCCAGTGTCAACTCACCTTTGAGCTTCAGCCTACCACCTACACTACAGATCGCCGCAAGATTGCCTTTGTGATCACCTTATTAGCTGGTAAGGCGCGAGCCTGGGCTACTGCTATCTGGCAAAGACAGGGACCTGAGTGCCTTGATTTCCAGCTGTTCTCTGAAGAGATGCTTCGGGTCTTCGATCAGGCGGACATCAGTACCGACGCAGCCCGAAAGCTCATGTCCATCCGGCAAGGAGGAAGCGTCGCAGATTACGCCATCTCGTTCCGAACGCTCGCAGCAGTAAGTGGATGGAACGAGACTGCCCTGGTGTCAGCCTTCCACCATGGTCTGTCTGACCCCATCAAGGACGGTCTGGCCTCTATTGGATGCCCAAGTGACCTCGAAACCCTCATCTCACATGCTATTCATCTGGACAACAGGATGAGAGAACGCCACCAAGCCTTGAGCCCCCCCAGCCTCCCTACCTCTACCTGGAAACCATCTACCTCCTTCAGTGACTGTCCAGAACCCATGCAAGTGGGTCATACTCGCCTCTCCGCATCTGAGAGGGAGCGCAGAAGGAGGGACAAGTGCTGCATCTACTGTGGCAAGCCTGGTCACTTCCGAGCATCATGTCCCGAACTCTTGGGAAAAGGACCGCCCCGTCCAGCCGAGGGAGGGTTGTGACGGGGCCTACCCTCTCTCCCGGACTCCCTGGCCAAGGAATCTACATCCCAGTCTCCATCTCCTGGGGTGAGTCTGTCCACTCTTGTCAAGCTTTGTTAGACTCAGGGGCGGCTGGGAACTTTATGGATATTCACTTCGCCCAAACTATCAATGTTCCGACTGCACCTCTTGAAGTCCCACTGTCTGTGTCTGCCCTCGATGGCCAAGCGTTAGGTGATGGAAGAGTCACCCAAGTTACTTCTCCAGTCTTCCTCCAGTCTCAAGGTCACAAGGAAGAAATATCCCTGCACCTGATTCCTTCACCTGAGTTCCCAGTTATTCTAGGCCTTCCTTGGCTTACTCGCCACAACCCTCGCATAGACTGGGTAACAAGCCAGGTTGTGGAATGGGGCCCTGCATGCCATGCCTCTTGTCTGCTCTCTAGCTCTCCTGTGTCTCCTGCCGAGCCCCCTGATCTCACCGAGTTATCTCAAGTTCCCACAGAGTACTGGGATCTCAAGGAGGTATTCAGCAAGAGCAGGGCCGCCGTTCTTCCTCCGCACCGGGCCTACGACTGTGCCATCAACTTGCTCCCTGGGACTACCCCTCCTCGTGGCAGACTGTTTTCCCTCTCTCAGCCAGAATGCAAGGCCATGGAGGAATACCTCAAAGACGCTCTGGTCTCTGGCTTCATTCGACCCTCCACCTCACCTGCTGGTGCCGGCTTCTTCTTTGTCGGCAAGAAGGATGGGGGGCTCCGACCATGTATTGACTACAGGGGCCTGAACAAGATCACTGTGCGCAACCGATATCCCCTTCCGCTGATGTCCACTGCTTTCGACCTGCTCCAAGGCGCCACCGTCTTCACCAAGTTGGACCTACGGAACGCATACCACCTCATCCGTATCCGACAGGGAGACGAGTGGAAGACTGCCTTTAACACCCCGTCTGGGCACTACGAATACCAGGTGATGCCCTTTGGACTCACCAACGCACCAGCTGTTTTTCAGGCCCTAATCAACGACGTCTTAAGGGACATGATTAACCTGTACGTTTTTGTCTACCTCGACGACATCCTTATCTTCTCCAAGACCATGCAGGAGCACCGCCATCATGTCCGCCAGGTTCTCCAGAGGCTGCTACAGAACAATCTGTTCGCCAAGGCCCAGAAATGCGAATTTCATGTTCCCGAGGTCTCCTTTCTGGGATTTATTGTACGGACAGGCCAACTCCAAATGGACCCTGCCAAGACCCTGGCCGTCCGGGATTGGCCTACTCCCAAGTCCGTAAAGGAGGTTCAGCGGTTCTTAGGATTCACTAACTTCTACCGCAAGTTCATCAGGAACTTCAGTTCTGTGGCAGCACCCATGTCAGACCTCACCAAAGGGACAGGTGGATCTTATGTCTGGTCTCCTCAGGCGGAAAAGGCGTTCAGAGACCTCAAGGACCGCTTCTGCACGGCACCTATTCTGGTCCTCCCGGACACCTCCCAACCATTCATCGTGGAGGTGGACGCCTCGGACAGTGGTGTCGGCGCGGTGCTCTCTCAACGTTCGGAAGGAAAGCTGCACCCCTGCGCTTACTTCTCCCACCGCCTGAGTCCTGCGGAGTCCCGGTACGATGTGGGGGATCGAGAACTGCTAGCGGTCAAACTGGCCCTTGAGGAGTGGAGGCACTGGCTGGAGGGAGCGCAACATCCATTCCTGGTTTGGACTGACCACAAGAACCTGGAGTACCTCCAGCAAGCCAAGAGACTTAACCCTCGACAGGCTAGGTGGGCCCTGTTTTTCAGTCGGTTTGACTTCACCCTCTCGTACCGCCCCGGCTCCAAGAACACCAAACCTGATGCACTGTCCAGGCTGTTCTCTGCCACTAACAGGGAGAATGAAGTCGGGCCTATTATCCCTGTGTCCCGGATTGTGGCCCCTGTCCGCTGGGGTATTGAGGAGGCTGTCTGACGAGCCCAACGCCAGGAACCCGGTCCTGGGACGGGGCCACCGGGCCTCTTGTACGTCCCACATCAAGCCCGGGCCAAGGTTCTCCAGTGGGGTCACTCTTCCCCTCTCACCGCCCACGCGGGAGCTCAGAGGACCCTGGACTTCCTGAAAAGACGCTTCTGGTGGCCTAACATGGAGCAGGAAGTAAGGTCATTTGTCCTGTCCTGTGAGGTTTGCACCAGAACCAAGAACCCACGACAGTGTCCCCAGGGTCTCCTGCATCCTCTGACCATTCCCCGGCGTCCCTGGTCCCACGTGGCAGTCGACTTCATCACGGGTCTCCCTGAGTCACAAGGTAACACGGTCATTTTGGTCATTGTTGACAGATTCTCCAAGGCCTGCCGCTTCATACCACTGTGCAAACTCCCCTCTGCTCTTGAAACAGCGAAACTTTTGTTTAATCATGTCTTCCGAGTCTTTGGTCTTCCACAGGACATCGTCTCAGACCGAGGGCCCCAGTTCTCCTCCCGAGTGTGGCACGGGTTCTGCAAGGTCATCGGAGCCACTGCCAGCCTCTCCTCTGGGTTTCACCCACAGTCCAATGGTCAGACGGAGAGGCTCAACCAGGACCTGGAAACCACCCTGCGAGGCCTGGCTATGGATAACCCGACATTGTGGAGCACCTGGCTGCCATGGGCAGAGTACGCCCACAACACCCTGCAGTCATCGGCCACCAAGCTGTCGCCATTCCAGTGCCAATTCGGGTTCCAGCCACCTCTGTTCCCGGACCAGGAGGAGGACGCGGGGGTGCCCTCGGTCAACCAATATGTGAGACGGTGTCGCAAGACCTGGAGCAAGGTCAGGAAGACCCTCATACAGACCTCCAGAACCAACCAGACTCAGGCCAACCGCCATAGAAGACCTGCACACACTTTCCGCCCTGGGCAGCGGGTTTGGCTGTCCACTAAGGACCTTCCGCTGTGGGTGGAGAACCGCAAGCTTGCTCCTCGCTACATTGGCCCCTTCAAGGTGGTGCGCAGGGTGAACCCTGTCTCCTACCGGCTCCAGTTGCCCCGGACTCTGAGGATCAACCCCACTTTCCATGTTTCCCTGTTGCGGCCCGTACTGACGTCTACGTATGCCCCTGCCCCTAGGAACCCCCCACCCCCCCCGCATCTTCCAGGGGCAGACTGTGTTCACTGTGCATCGCCTGCTTGACTCCCGCCGGGTTCGTGGCGGCTTGCAATATCTGGTGGACTGGGAGGGCTATGGTCCTGAGGAGCGCTGCTGGGTTCCTGCTCGGGATGTCCTAGATAAAGAACTGTGTCGGGACTTCCATTCGGCCCATCCGGATCGCCCTGGGAACGTCAGGAGACGCTCCTAGAGGGGGGGGTCCTGTTAGGACTTGGACTGTTTTGGCCTCTAGAGGCCGCTGTTATTTCCTTTTCGTGTCATGTTTATTTTGGCCTCTAGAGGCCGCCACTGTTCCTGTGTTTTGTGTTTTTGTTAATTGCCTGTTTAGTCCTAATTATCTTCACCTGTGTCCTTAATTAGTTTGTGTATTTATACCCCTGAGTTCAGTCCTCTTGTCACGGAGTCTTTATGCTGTTATGTTTATCTCCAGTTTCCTCTGTACCGTGTTCTTTGTTTTGCACTTTGCTTTTCTGGTTTTTTGGCTTTTGTTTTGTACCTTTGGATATTTTTATTTTTGTGATCTTCTGAGCTTTTGCATTTTTGCCTTTTCCTTTTTGGACTTTGAACTTTTGATATTTTATTTTTCCCTTTGTCTTCCCAGTATTGGATTATACTCTTTGTTTTTGTTTTTTTTTGTTTTGCCCTGTATATAGTGTATATAGTATAAATAAACCTTTTGATACTTTTTCTACTTCTGCCTCCCGCCTCTGCATTTGAGTCATCCTAGTGGGGGTTTGCTGGATTATCACACCAATGAACCAGGTTCGAATCCCAGGTAAACCCTAACACAATGAGAAAGTAGCTGTTGAATAGATACATAAATGTGAGGTAAATTTTACCCAATTTAAGTATTTCATAGCTTTTTATTTCAGTTATTTTATACTCAATATATGGAATTAAATCTACCCCAAACCAGTCAATGCAAATTGTTACCTCAGATTTATTGGGTAAATTCTATACGGTAGTTTACTTTTTTTCAGTGCAGGAGCAGGCAAAACTGCGGGTCTTGGTAGTCTGGTGGTTACTGCACATGTCTTGTACCGGTAACTCCTGAAACATGGTTCGATTCTTGCCTTGGGTTTTTCACCCTCACTCCTCTCTCCCTGTTTTCTGCCAACTTCTATACCAGCTACTGTTAAACAAAGGCAAACTCGCTCAAAAACAAATATTTAAAAAAAGTGACTCTTGCAATGAAGCACTGTGCACTTTTTAGTGTTACATGTAGGTCCTGCTTTCAAATAGGCCAGACAATATTAAATAGTGGCAATGTTGGGATGACTGAAAACAGACTTTTTTTTGCTTATAAGACTTTACTAACTACTGAAATCTATTACAAGTTGAATGTAGCCACTGATTACTGTTTCATGAAGTAGGCCTTATAGGGCACGCTAAACAACATGCTTGTGATGAAAGTACCGTATAGCTTAATTGTTTGAATCAGTGTATCATTCGTTCTTTCTATTTTCAAATGGCAATCAAAAATAAAAAAAAAATAAAGGGTGACTGGTTATTTGTTTTTATTTTAACACAAAAAATGAAAAAATGACTGGTTTTTCATATTTATTTTTATATGAGCCTAAAATTGAAATGAAAAGCAAGTCATTTTTTCATTTTTTGATTGCCAATTAAAAATGGAAAGAACGAATGATACACAATCCATGTATCATTCGTTCTTTCTTTTTTTCAGTAATATGCAATGACTCGGCCAGGCCCTTTCTTTAGTGTAATAAGAGACAGTAGAGAGGTTCATGCCATTTGTCTATTTCTATTAAAATGTGCACACATACCCGTACAGTGTAATCACAAAACAGTATCGTATTTGAACCGACAAGAGACAGTTACCATATCATTTCCCACTATGCCCTCCTTTGTTCCTAATAACCAGATTTATCACGTTTAATTATTAACAATTATAATAATAATAAATCAATATAAAACTCCGACATCTACAGAAGATTTTCAACAAATAGGGGGCAGGGAAGCTCGCACACTCCAGCAGTGAGTGATCTGTGATGAGATGATTTTGAGAAGCAAAAAAAAAAAAAACGCTCAACACCAGCAAATGTGGATTAAAGCAGAAAATTTCGTTAGGTAAAATCATTTTAGAAATTTTAGAAATCATTACATTCTTGTTTTTTCAATAAAAATATTTTTTAACTTTATAATGCTTAGTTACGGTACGTGCCGGGGCTCTGTCAGTCATTGATAGCCCAACTAATCACATCGCTGTGGTTCTTTTCCTGATCCTTGGCATTGTTTTTTTTTCTTTGTTGATAATGTGTTACCGTATGTGATAAACACGGTTCATTAAAAGGCCCAGAGATTTTCAATTCTGCTGCATGCCCCCTCCTCTCTGCAAAAATTGTGTATTCCTCTCAAGGTGCTAACTGTCTCCATTGTATTGTGAACCCCCCACTGAGGTTGCTATTCATGAATGGTAATTTGGTTTTAGGTTACACCCCAATTTCAATGACAATTTACTCTGCCAAGCTCACAATGTCAGAGGACAGAGGACTGGAATTAGGCTACGTTTACATTACGTCGAATCAGCGGATCATCAGATTAACGTTCTTAAAATGATTCGCGTTGACACTAAAACCGTTAGCCGTGCACACAGCAACACCAATACGCGGATACGCTCGGCTCCGCAGGCATCCTGCGCTCCAAATCACGCCACCCTGAACAGCGAGTGCCCTCTGGACGGTGCGCACTCCGGCCCTGCGCAGCTCACAGAGCGCGCGAGTGAAGTGAACAAGCCACGATTCGGGACTGAGCCGCTGTGTGTGAGATCCCAGCGCATATCACTTATTACTTGCAAGTGGAAGGATGGCAAGCCTAAAGACAATCATAACTACACAGTGGGCAGTATTTGCATCAGTATTTGCAGTATTTTCATACTTTTATACTCTTTAATGAAAGGTGATACAAGGCAGAAGTCCGCGCCGTTTTTCAGCAGTCGCGTCACATGACCAACGCCAGCGAATCAGGAAGGTGGATGTCACAGTGACGTTGTCCAATGAGACGCCAGCTAGAGCTCAGCACAGCGTATTCGCATATTCTGAATGTTTACACAGCACCGGAGCTGATACGATCTAGATTGAATACGTGGACGCTGGCGGATTCCCGTTTCCCCGCTTTTCCAGGGGGGTTAATGTAAACGGACAGTGCATCCGCGAAGAAAACGAGACAGATACGGTCTAGTGTAAACGTAGCCTTAGTGCCCCAAAAAACACAATTTCAGCTTGGAAAAACTACAGACGGTATAACTTCAGGAAGAAAATAAATGTTTATTTCACACTAAGAAAAGCAGGCTCACTACACATGGAGGCTATACAAAGCACAGAAATGTAGCATACAGTTGTCCCATCTAGTAGTTTCCACATTCCCATGGTGAGTCTTTCCTACGGTACATTTGCCACAGGTGTATTTGTGGCAGCATACACAAAGTTCAGTGCTTCTGTTATTATTGCAGAGTATGCGCACCTGGCACTGTGTCTTTTTCTTCTGAGAAACTTTCATCTCATGCTGCTGTTTGTGTTCTTCCCCTTGTGCCTTTTCCTGCAAAAGCCTGTTTTGAAGTTCCTCTGCAAGCTCCAGCATGAACAATTGGCGACTTTCTTTGGATCCTGTACATGCTGTGTACAAGACATGTGCATTTGTGACAGCCATGTCAAGCAGGTTGTAAAACACAGCCATGGGCCATCTCCGTGTTCCTGCACGGACCGAGTAGTTGCATAATTTCTGGTCCATGATATCAACGCTGCATTTGAAATGGTTGTAATCAACAACAGTGTTTGGTTTTTGTTTTGGGGTGTCCACAATTTCCACTTTCTGATGCATGGTACTCAGAAGACAAACAGATTTCTTTTTTTTGTTGCAAACACCATCAGCAAGGCACTTCCAGATGTGAACACCTGTGTGGAGTACAACTGGCGCCCCGAGGTTTCCTTTGCAGTTGCTGGTAGCTACTGATGATTTTTGTTGATGGTACCAAGCAGAGTTGTTTTTCATTGAAGAAGCCTGTTAAGACAGAGAGGTGAAGAAACTGTCCATAGTTACAGTCCTTCCCTGGTCCATACGGTAAATGGTCCCATCAATTTCAAAACAACATTCTCTGATAGCCTCTCTCCCACTGGACGAGTGGGATCTTTTCTCAAGTAAGGGATGGCATTACACATGTATTTTGTGTCCAGATCTGCTGCAATCCAAAACTTGATTCCAAACTTGTCAGGGTTGGATGCGATGTACTGCAGAAAGGGACCAACGAACCTTTGAAGGAAATAACTGCTCATGCATGGTAACATGTTGCCCTGGACTGTAGGACAACACACAATTCTGAACAAACTCCTGCCAGATGTCTGAAATTGCTGCAAATTTGTCCGTTTGTATGCGCTCCTTGCGGGTGTCCTTGTTGTCAAAACGAAGGTACCGCTTTATTTCAAGACAGCGGTTAGGGGGCATTATGGCTTTGATATCTGGGTTGCCGAATCTATTGGCCCACATGAGTTGCATGGCACCAATGTAGCCCTTGGCAGCCCTTCAAAAAAGGATTGCGAGGAACACCATCAGCTCGAAGACACTCATCTGCCAGCTGGGATTTGTTCTATGGCCCTCCTGGACTGTGCAGTCTCTGATGGCCAACAACATGCTGATATCCAACAAATACAGGAAGCTTTGAAGGCGACTCGTGATTTTGCGTGTTGCAAACTCTGTTGGCCTTCCAGATCCATTGAATGCTGTCTGTGGAGTTTCATGAGCAGAAAAGTCTCCAACTTTGTGGTGGAACCACACAGTGCCATCTTTCGCCTTCTCTGTGGATCCAGGTGTTATGCCCACATCTGCAACTTTTTGTTTTTTTATTACAAGGGGGGTTGATGTGCGTTGTGTCTTCCTCCTCATCTGATGTGGCCTCTGTGTCTGAACTGTCCTGCTCAATCACATACTTAGGTTAGGGTTAGGGTTTCCGGAAAGATCCATGTCCTGGCCTAGGCCAAGGCCGTGTCGTGCACTGTCCTTCCCAAGCCCCATCCTCAATGCTCCACAAGTGCCTGGTCAGTACCCTCATCTTATATTTGGGTTATTATTCCATTATTATTTGATGCTAGGTTTTGGGCTAAGGGCTAAGGCTAGGGGTTGGGTTAGGGGTGAGCTCAGGTTGGGGTTAGATCCAGGATTTGGGGTTAGGGTTAGAACTTATCCTTCTTGGTTGCCTTGGTTGTGATGTTGTGAAGTCTGGTTAGGGTTAGAAACAAAGAGGCTATTTCTCAGGTAACACAATAATTAGGCTTCTTTACACAACAATGGGAGGCAGGTAATGGTACGTTAGACTTATTCACAAATTTGGGGGGATTTCATTGCAGACTAAAGTCTGCACTTTGGGCCTTCTAGTGTTAAAAATATGTTGTTAACTCAAAACACTTCTTATTCATTGCAAAACGTTTATTTCAGCGCTGTATACAGGTATTGAGCACACAATCTGACCACTTTTATGCGGTAGCCTAATAATAATAGAACAACCTGAAAATTGCAGGGTAACCCCAGACCTGCGCAAGTGATGCGCTACTGGCAAAAGAGCCAGCGACGTATGAAAGAAACCCACACCTTTGACCAAATACATATTATTTTCGGCATGCTACTCCACCAGTCTGTAATGGTATTTTTCATATGATTACATTACGGCATAAATGTGGTCTTGAGAAAAAAAAAACATTTGCAGACCTTTTGTTAAAATCGCTAAAAGTGATGCTGTAATATTGAAACAATGGGTCTTACAGGATATAGTACAGTATGGCGTCTAACCTTTTGTAATGCATAACAGATCGTTTGGCTGGAATGCGCAAGCTGCCCTACCCCTCATTCAGTGAAAAGGGACCATTCTCACCTGTCTTTGAGCAATGCAAAAGGCATCCCCCAAAACAGAACATTCAGAACCTGTTTTTCTGTCTCCTGTAAACTGCTAAGAGCAAACACTCAGAACACACACTGAAAAAAATGATACTTTGGATAAACTGTGGAAAAACCGAATTAAATTAAATTGCTGTAATTACAATTTTAGTAAGTTGTCTTATATATCTTAAATTTATGATTCAGTTCAGAACTATAATTTTTCAATTTACTTTAAAATAATGTTTTCTTTCAGTCCAAAGTCAAAACCAGTGGTCAAAAATCCGCAGTCAGATCAACGAGAGACTGAAGCCCCCGAAAGGTTCACCCTGAGTCACAGCGCTTTGACTTTTAGTGACTTTTTTGTATTCGTTTGTTTGTGATAGCACTACTGTTTGTACCTTCAATAAAAATGCACAAATGGCAAACATCTTTCTACTGTCTTTCTTGTTACATTAATAATAGTTCGATTCCAACCCGTGACCTACAGCCTACCGTATTGTAGGTTATTCCCCTCAGATCACCTCTGTGACCATCACAAAGGGAAAACACACATCACATCACATCACATTATCTCTAGCCGCTTTATCCTTCTACAGGGTCGCAGGCAAGCTGGAGCCTATCCCAGCTGACTATGGGCGAAAGGCGGGGTACACCCTGGACAAGTCGCCAGGTCATCACAGGGCTGACACATAGACACAGACAACCATTCACACTCACATTCACACCTATGGTCAATTTAGAGTCACCAGTTAACCTAACCTGCATGTCTTTGGACTGTGGGGGAAACCGGAGTACCCGGAGGAAACCCACGCGGACACGGGGAGAACATGCAAACTCCGCACAGAAAGGCCCTCGCCGGCCCCGGGGCTCGAACCCAGGACCTTCTTGCTGTGAGGCGACAGTGCTAACCACTACACCACCGTGCCGCCAAAGGGAAAACAATCAAACAAATTAAATAAGTAAATAAAAATGTGTTTAGTGTTCGGTTTTGATTTTGATATCTGTTGTTGATTTTTCTCCTATGACATCCACAAAATCTATGCGAAAGGGGAAGAGGGAGGGGGGACATGGGGTGTAGACTTCAGCTCAATAGAACACCGGGTTTTTTGTAGCCGTTAGCTTGTGCTGTGGAAAAATGGCAAAAAACCAAGAAAGCTTACTAAAATTTTTAAAATGAATTCTCCAACTTGTTTTGTAAACCCTTTATTTCTTAACTATTACTTGAATTGATTGCACTTATGTTTGCTGGCACTGCTTTTAAATTATTCTCTTTTTTGGGCTTTTTCCAGCTTTATTGGATAGGACAGTGTGGAGACAGGAAATGAGCAGGAGAAAAACAGGGAGGGCTCAGAAAATGACCGCAGGTTGGAATTGAACGCGGGTCCCTGGATTTATGGCATGGCACCTTATCCACCTGAGCCACAAAGTCCCGCTGGCACTGCTTTTAAATACCCTACTTAAATCCTTAAAATGAGTCATTTAACTCATGTGTGATCTGATCTCCAATGGTGAAATAAACCGGTTGTAATATGAGTACAGTCTGTTATTTTAGAAGATAAATTTAATATATAATTTAATATATAGCCTAATAAAAAAATAATATTTTATAACATAATATCATGACATATTACTGTCTAACTGACACTAAAGCGTTTTCTAAGATCATAATGTCTGATATTATTTTTTTTTTCACACACAATAGGCGTGTGTGCGTAAAGTTATAGTAAACCACCCCCCGCCTTTTTTTTTTTTTTGAGTCGCCGGACCCACCCACCTCCTGCGTTCCGGGACCGCCCACTTCACAAATTAAGCACTGGCTTTTACCCATTAAAAAAAAAAAGTTTCATACATGGTCTTCTAGCCTGAGAGGGGAGTAAATTGCAGGAGGCTGTAGGTCCCGAGTCGGAACCGAACTACGTACCACACTATCATGAGGCATGCAGTGTGACCCCTGGGCTACCAAGGCACATATAGTCCCTGCCGGTTTCCCTTCACATACCGTACATAAATCACCTGTCAGATCTGTTGAATTAATTTTTAATTATATTGACATTGTGCTGTAACCGATTAGTAATTTCATTTCTATTAGGATTTCCCAGTGTGATTGGCAGCTGCAGCAGTGTTGTGCTTCTTTCAGAAAACATATTCAAACTCGCTGTATGAGTGCACTAAAATCTTATGGCTTTTTAACTCCCGGTGAAAGTCCTCCGGGTTGAATTAACTAACTGAAATCAGCTGTTCTCAGCGTTTGATAAACCTGCTTTGTGAAACGGACAATCACTGCTCCTCCCCGTGGAAAAATGAGGGATAGCAGCTGTTTTTCACACAAGCTGCTTAGGGGCATCACCAGTCAGGACTGCATTGACTACGTCATTGTGGGGGATAAATTATCTGCACTGACCAATCGGCAGACAGTCAAGAACCAGTCAGGGGATGGCCAAGGGCCTGCAGAGGGCCAGTCATGGAAACGTGGAACAAATTCAATGGCTGTTATGGTAGCTCCTCTGCCAGTGGCACACTCCAGTCTCCTGTTGACGCATCACAGTCTCTGAAGTTCGTGATGTCTTGTATGCCCCGCCACACCTCCCGTGTGTTGTTGCTGGATAGGTGGGACTCTATATGCAGCCTATGGTCTGCCTTGGCTTTTTTAATTCCTCTTTTCAGATCAGCTCGAGCGGCTCTGTACAGAGCTCTGTCACCTGACCTGAAGGCAGCGTTGCGAGCCCTGAGGAGTGAGTGGACCTGGCTGGTCATCCAGGGTTTCTGGTTTGGGAAAACCCGGATGTTTTTATCCACCATCACATTTCTGATACAGAACTTGATATAGTCCAGTACCATTCCTGTGAATGTCTCCAACTCCTGGTGTCCAAATAAGTCCCAGTCTGTCCATTTAAAGCAGTCCTGTAGTTTGGAGAGTGCGTTGTCAGGCCAGGTTGTGAAAGTCCATGTGGTGGGCCTGGCTCTGCATCTGAGGGGGATGCAGGCTGGGGAGAGCAGGAGGGAAAGATGGTCTGACTGGCTGAGGTGGGGGAGGGGTATGGCTCTGTACGCATGCTTGATGTTGGAGTAAACATGATCTAGAGTGTTCTCCCCTCTAGTAGAACACTTAACATGTTGGTAAAATTTCGGCAGTACAGTCTTTAAGTTGGCCTTATTAAAGTCTCCTGCGATTATGTGAACACTTTCAGGGTGGGCCCGCTGCTGTTTGTTTACGGTGTTCAGCAGGAGAGAAAGCGCTGTGTTAACACTGGTGTTGGGTGGAATATACACAGCTGTGACAATCACTACAGTTAGCTCTCTCGGTAGAAAAAAAGGCCGGCATCTTACAGACATGTACTTGAGGTCTGGGGAACAGTGTTTATCTATAATTGTTCCATTGTTACACCAATTGCCATGCACGTAAATACAGAGCCCCCCTCCTCTGCTCTTACCGGAGTTCTCAGTCCTGTCCCAGCAGAGCAGAGTGCGTCCTGCTAGCTGTTAGCTAGCATCGGGTATTTCCAGATGAAGCCAGGTTTCGGTGATAATTAAAACACAGCAGTCATGAACATAGCAATTTCCAGCGAGTTGTAATTCCAGATCATCCGTTTTATGCACCAGGGATCTGGCATTGGAGATACAGGCTCGGTAGAGGTGGCTTGTGTGGTTGTTTTTGTAGCCTTAGCATCGCACCGGACCTGCGGCCCCACTTCTGCTTCCTCTCCCTCCTCCGTCTGTGCCGCCTCCTAGACCCGACAACAATCCACGGAGAGCCCGGCAGTCTAGCTATATCATCTGGGATGTTATGCGTGTAGTGAAAGTCACTCGAAACAGATATCTGGTGTTGGTCACCGATGGCCAAAAGTGTCTGGCGGGTGTACTGGATGTTCTCAGAACCGATGGTGCACAAACAAGCAAGAAAGAAATATAAAAACTAACAAAAAAAGAGCACTGAAAAGGAGAGCCGTGAGCCACTGCAACCATGCACGCCGCCATCTTGTTTACATCAACAACGAGTATGTGGAGAGGGTCCACACCTTCCGGTTTCTCGGCGTCCTCATCTCTGCCGACATCTCCTGGTCAGAGAACATTACAGCAGTCATTAAGAAGGCTCAGCAGCGGCTACACTTCCTGAGAGTCCTCAGGAAGCACAACCTAAACTCCAACCTGCTCCTGACCTTCTACCGCTCATCCATCGAGAGCCTGCTGGCGTACTGTATCACAGTATGGTACGGCAGCTGCACTGCTGCAGACAGGGAGAGGCTCCAGAGCATAGTAAAGGCAGCACAGAAGATCATCAGCTGCCCTCTCCCCTCCCTGATGGACATTTACACCTCCCGCTGCCTTAGCAGAGCTAAGAACATTATCAAGGACAGCTACCACCCTGGCTTTGATCTGTTTGACCTGTTGCCCTCAGGAAGGTGCTACAGGTGCATCAGGACAAAAACAAAAAGATTCAAAAACAGCTTCTTTCCAAAAGCCATAACCACCCTGAACTCGAATATGCTCTAACTTTATAGTCTAACCCCCCGTGCAATACTTCATAATGTGTAATATTTTATTTTATAACGTGACTCTCTTCGTGCAATACTTTATAATGTGCAATATTTTATAATGTGACTCTCTTTGTGCAATACTTTATAATGTGCAATACCTCACTCCACTGCATAATGTGAAACACAACACATACGCCTCAGGACTGTGCACCTTACCCCCCTTATACCCTCACATTTTTTTTCTTTTTCTCTACACGCTGTTTGCACTGTTATTGGAGTTGCTTTTAATCTCATTGTACATGGGTATAGTGACAATATAGGCATTCTATTCTATTCTATTCTATTCTATAAGACTGCTCTGGCTGTCCCTGTTTTTGATGTTCCAGTTCCATCAATGCATCTCTAAGATCACTGATAAACATCAGTAGATGTGTAGTGCTATGTCATGAACCAGTAACTGATCAGTAATTCTTGCTCTGATGTCTTCTGTAATTTGGTGTCATCACCCTACTCCTCCTCCTCTTCATCTTACCCCTTGACCCACTCCTCTCCTTCACCACCTTTCCCTTGATTTCTTTCCTGGTTCTTGAGCTCCATTTTAGCAAACAAAGCACTTACCTGAGGCCTCTTTTATGCATGCATTCGATTTGTATAACAGTCCCTCAGTGGTGCATACATGATTCAACAATTAGAAAAATGTGCTGAGAGTTACAGTTTTTCCCAATAGATTGACACATTTCCCACAGGAAAAATGCCATTCTCATGACTGTGAAGAGTTTCTCAAAACAGAGCTACAGCTGTGTAAAAGGCTCTAAAAAAAAAAAAATTACCACATGCACCAAAATGCACAAAGTTGATCAGTCACTCCAATACTGTGACCAAATGGTTAGATTATGTTTGTCATTTATAAATGTTCATACCACAATACTCCATCCATTATCTGTAGCTGCTTATCCTGTGTGTTGTAGTTCTTTATATTGTCTTACTGTATGTCTGTCTCAGACCGGACCCTGGGTCACTAGAACTATATTAATAAATAATGTACACGGAGACGAGGTAACTTCTTGTGCTCTCTTTAGTGGCAGCTCAACAACAACAAGCATGAGCAATCATTGACAGCACCTGGAGTGCCGCAGGCTAACATAGTCGAGCACCGAACGCCGGATCAGATACACCACATCTCCCTTTTCCAAGAATGAGATGTGTTGATGCACTTAGCTGAATCAACTTCATTAACATAAAACTGTAATGTGCTCAATATCAAACATACCAAATAAAGTAACACACATTTCCTTGAAATATAGTGCTTACTCAGTATCAACAAATCACTTTCCAATATTTATGTTAACATATCAGATAAACATGTCTCTTAACAGAACAACCTGCTTTCTTTATAAGCATTCCTTTATAAACATGTCAATAAACATTTATGACAATAGATTTTCACATCTTGTCTGTATTCTTTCTTCTTTTTTTTGTGACACCCAGTCATTAGACCATGAACTAGTCTCTGAACCTGACAGGACGTCTCACTACTCTGCCACTTCGGGTGTGGTATTCTGATGAACTGTTCACGCTCGCAGGTGGCAAAACCTGTGGTGGTGGATCTTGGGGCGACAGGTCAGTAGACCCATGTGTCTCAGAGTGTGTTTCTTCTGAACCTTCACTTAAGTCAGTGTCTCTGAACAGACTCGGATGTATCCTCCTCAGATGTCGTCTGTTCCTCCTTAAAGCCTTTCCTGCTGGAGTCAGCACGTTGTAGGAGCGTGGCTCATGTCTCTGGCCTGTCACTATGGCTGGCTCCCAACCACGTCATGTCTGCATGTGTACGGTGGTACCTGGGTCCAATGCAGGCAGCAGGTTGGCGTTTTGGTCATAGTATAGAAGCTGGCGTGATTGCAAATCCTGTATCCTGCTGTGCATGTGCTGTGGGGTGGACTGCTTTAGCAAGGCACTGGAGCATGGAAGCGTGCTGCGCAGAGCTCTTCCCATCAACATCTGTGCAGGTGTCATGTTCAGCCCTGTCACTGGTGTGTTCCTCAGTGACAGCAGTACAAGATGTGGGTCTGTGCCAGTTTGCATTGCTCTTTTCAGTGCATGTTTTACAGTCTTTATGGTTCTCTCCACGAGTCCATTGGACTGCAGATATCCGGGGCTGGAGTGCATGAGCTTGAATTCCCATGAGGCTGCAAACGACCTCATCTCGTAGCTGGCAAAAGGAACGTGATCACTCACCAGCTCTCTGGGAATCCTGTGCCTGGCGAAAACAGACTTCATTTTCTGGATTACTGTTTGAGCTGTTAAATCAGGCAAGTTCAGCACTTCAGGATATTTTGTCAGATAATCCACTAACAACAGGTAAGGCTGACCTTTCAGTTGGAAGATGTCAGCTCCAACTTTCATCCACGGGAGTTCAGGAACTTCATGTGTGATGAGTGGCTCTTTCTGCTGTTGCGGCTGAAACTGCTGGCACTGCATACATTTCTCCACTGTCATCTCTATGTCGTGTGTCATGCCAGGCCAATAGAGGACTTTTCTTGCCTTGGCCTTTGTGCGCTGGACACCCTGGTGAGCGATGTGAAGCTTCTCCAAGATCACTTTCCTGAAGCTCTGTGGAATGATGATTCTATCTCCCACCATGATGATGTCATTCTGGATGCTGATGTTGTCGCAGTGGCCAGTAGCTGTGAAGGCTTCTGTCCAGGCTGTGTCTCCTTGCAGGCCAGCCATTCAGGTGTTTCTCACACACAGCTTGTAATACACTGTCTGCAGCAGTGGTGGTTTTCAGCTGGTTGAGTGTCTCCTCACTTAATGCATCTGTGGCCTCCATGGCGTACACAACTTTCTCATCACAGGGGTTCTCATTCACATTGTCACCATCTCCGCTCATCGTGGCATGTGACAGTGTGTCTGCAATGTAGATGTGTTTGCCTGGGGTGTAAATGATGTACAAATCGTATCTTTGTAGTTGTAACAACATGCCTTGTAGTCATGCTGGTGCTTTGTTCAGCGGCTTTCTGACTATGGCCTCCAGAGGCTTATGATCTGACTGCACAGTCACTGGTCTGCCAAAGACGTGCTGATGGAATCTTTTGGCCACAAAAACAATGGCCAGCAGCTCCTTCTCTATTTGAGCGTACCTCTTTTCCGTATCTGTGAGTGCACATAAGGCATAGCAGAGAGGCTGTCCATCTTGTAGCAGACATGCACCAAGTCCATCCTTTGATGAGTCTGCTTGTAGTGTGAGTGGCTTCTTGTGGTCATAAAACCTCAACACTGGTGCCTGTGTGAGAGCAGTTTTCAGAGTCTCTAGTGGTGCATTGTGGTGTGGATACCACTGCCATACTGCATCCTTCTTAAGCAGCTGTCTGAGCAGCGTTGTCAGTGAGCCCTCATTTGGCACATACTGGGCCAAGAACTTGGTCACTCCCAACAGGCGTTGGAGGCCTTGTTTGTCCACTGGGGGCGGCATGTCGATGATTGCTTTGATCTTTGCATCGTCAGCCCTCTGTCCAGCTGAGGTGATTATGTGTCCCATATATTTCACTGTGTCAACGTTGTACTGCATTTTGTCCTTGTTAAACTTCACATTTGCTGCCTTTGCTCTCTCCATCACTTCATGAATGATTTTGTAATGTTCATGTTCTGAAGCCGGAGCTATGATCATGTCATCTGCAACAATGTGCACACCTGGGATGTCACCAAAGGTCTCGCAGTTCTTTTGCTGGAACACTTCACTGGCTGACTTAATCCCAAACGGAAGCCTGAGAAAGTGGTATCAGCCCCAAGGTGTATTAAAGGTGCACAGTTTCGAAGATGGCTCGTCCAACTTGATCTGCCAGTAATCATCTTTTTCATCCAGGATGGTGAAGATGTTTTTCCCGGCGAGCTTGCTGTGCACATCTTCAGGGGTAGGTATGGAGTAATGCTGGCGTTTGACGGCTTCATTCAGGTTACAAGGGTCCAAACACACCCTTAGTGAACCTTTTTTCTTTTTCGTGGTGACGAGACTGTTCACCCATTCAGTCGGCTCATTGACAGGTTTTATCACCTCTCTCTTCTCCAGATCTTGTAGTGTGTGTTTCAGTGAGTCCCTGATCGAAAGAGGTATGTTTCTGCAGCCATGAATCACAGGGGGAACAGATGGGTCAACATGTATATGATGTACTCCAGGAAACTCACCCAATACCGTGAAGACCTCAGCATACTTTTCAATCAGCTCCTCTTTGGTGGATGGAGGCTTTGATGGCTGTGGGGGTATTTTTGTCAGTGCTTCAACCCTCTTCATTAGCCCCAACTCTGTACACACTTCACCTCCCAGAATCGCTTTGTCTGCCTGTCCGGTTACATGGAACTCTACAGTGGCTGTGTGTCTCGCAGTTTCACACTGCAGGGATGCAACCCCACATGAAGTCAGGTGGGCTCCACCAAAAGCGATTAATACAGTCTTCGTGGGCCGCAGTTGAATGGAACCTGGTAGCTGCTTAAAAATGGACATGGGCAGCACACTTGCATCAGCACCCATATCAAGTTTGAATTTTATTGGTATACCTCGGATGCTGACTGTTTCAAACCATTTGCTGTCCTTTGTGAGGCTCGCTGCTTTTTTCTCCTTACTGTCTACCATGCTAATATACAAGGAATCCATTTCACTCTCAATGCTATTTACAGTCTTGGACTTATAGTTGTCACATTTCTCACCAACTTCGCGACATACCTTGGAGAAGTGATTATTCTTTCCACACTTGTGACACTGCTCCGTAAGCTGGGCACTGGCGGGGCTCATGCTGTCTCCCACATTTCTGGAAGTTCACTGTTGTCTGCTTCTTGCCCTTGTTGAACCTGCTGCTTGTTTGTTTGTGTCCTTTGGTTTTCTCCACAGCATCAGTTGGAGCATGATACGTGACAGGGGTCATCTGCATCACATGTATTTGTGTCTTGGCAAGTTCTGTTGACCTACATATGTCAATGGCTCTTTGAAGTGTAAGTCCATTTTCATGGAGTAGTCTTTCTTTCAGACGAGGATCATTAATGCTGAACACTAGCTTATCCCTCATCATATCATCTTCACTTCGGCCGAACTCACAGTCTTTACTTTTCTGATGCAGTTCGGTAATGAATCTGTCCACTGTAATTCCTGATGACATTGCATGGGACCAGAACTGATGTCGTTCAAACACAACATTCTTCAGTGGGCTACAGTACTCTTTGAATGCCATGAGAACGTCCTCCATTGATATGTCATCATCTCCATGTGGAATAACATGGAGTGTGTTATACACTTCTAATGCTTCGTCGCCTATGGTATGAAGTAGGATGGCTATTTTAACCTCCTCCTCTTTCTCTGATGCACCTGAAGCAGTCATGTACAGGCGAAAGCATTGTTCCCACCTGCACCAGTTTTCAGCGATATTGCCGGTGAGTATCAGCTGTGATGGTGGTCTGAATTGCTCCATGCTCACGCCGTAGCCATCTGGTGTCAGCGGAATGCTAATCCTCTTTGATCTTGCACGTAATCCCTTGGCTCACTCCATAACTCTGTCTTCTGACACCATGTTGTAGTTCTTTATATTGTCTTACTGTATGTCTGTCTCAGACCGGACCGTGGGTCACTAGAACTATATTAATAAATAATGTACACGGAGGTGAGGTAACTTTTTGTGCTCTCTTTAGTGTCAGCTCAACAACAACAAGCATGAGCAATCGTTGACAGCACCTGGAGTGCCGCATGCTAACATAGTCGAGCACCGAACGCTCAATCAGATACACCACACTGTGCAAGGTCACAGGCAAGCTGAAGCCTATTCCAGCTGACTATGGGTGAGGGGCAGGGTACACCCTGGACAAGTCGCCAGGTCATCACAGGACTGACACATAGAGATAAACAACCATTCACACTCACATTCACACCTACAGTCAATTTAGAGCCACCAATTATCCTAACCTGCATGTCTTTGGACTGTGTGGGAAACCGGAGCACCCGGAGGAAACCCACATGGACACGGGGAGAACATGCAAACTCCACACAGAAAGGCCCTTGCCGTCCGCTGGGCTCAAACCCAGAACCTTCTTGCTGTGAGGCAACAGTGCTAACCACTACATCACTGTGCCACCCATACCACGGTACTCTTTTTCTATTTTTCAAAACTTGGTATTTGGAATACTACTCTCACAACAAAGGTGAAACCATGTCTGTGAAGATTCTCAGTCATCCAGGTCATAGTAAACTGTGGATGGTAAAAGAGAGCAACTAGACTTGCTTGAACATTCTTGAAGACGTTTCACCTCTCATCCAAAAGGCTTCTTCAGTTCTGTCTGACTAATAGGGAGTATCAGGTATTTATCCTCTCATGGATGAAAAGCAATCCTAAGGTGTCGTTGAGTCATCCTGTTGGTGTGGGTCATTGGGGGCTGGGTGTGAACGGCCTCGAGAGTCGTTGGGGTGATCAATGGGTTGTTGGTTCTCTCTGTCCTCCTGTGAGTCACTGAAAACAGCTGGGTTTTGGTGTGCATTCAGTTGTCTGGGAAGTGTGCCAAGGACTGCATTGTAGGTGGCTGATAAATGGTGTCTTAGACCACCACCTCTGTTCAGTGATGGTCATTCCAGGTTGACAAAAATGGCTTCTTTAACTCCTCGCTCAGACCAATGATCATCTTTTGCTAAAATGCATACGCTGCAATCCTGAAATGAGTGTCCTTTGTTGTTAAGATGAAGATAGACAGCAGAGTCCTGGCCTGAGGAACTGGCTCTCCTGTGTTGACAAGACACATTAGACAAGACAGAAGCCTTAGCATCGAGGTCTACTGGAAACCCACACACACAGACCAGTAACTACTCTTCAACTCACACCACCCACTGGAACACAAATTGGGGGTCATTAGGACCTTGCAACACAGGGCTTAGAACATACCTACAATGGTAGAGGGAAAAGAGAAGGAGCAAAATCACATCAAGAAAGCACTTCAGAACTGCGGGTATCCCAACTGGGCTTTCTTCAAGAGCAGAAAAAGGAGCATAACGGACAAGGAAGATAACAGGAACAAATGCAAGAACATTGTCATTCCCTACATTTCTGGTCTATCTGAGAAACTCAGGTGGATCTTCTACAAACACAACATTCTGGTACATTTCAGACCCAGCAACACCCTGAAGCAGAAACTGGTCCACCCTAAGGACAGAATACCCAGACACAAACAGGACAACATAGTGTATGCAATTCAGTGCAGTGAGGAATGCTCGGACTCATATATTGGGGAAACAAAACAACCACTTCACAGGTGCATGGCTCAACACAGGAAAGCCGGTTCCTCAGGCCAGGACTCTGCTGTCTGTCTTCATCTTAACAACAAAGGACACTCATTTCAGGATTGCAACATACGCATTTTAGCAAGAGAGGATCGTTGGTATGAGCGAGGAGTTAAAGAAGCCATTTTTGTCAACCTGGAACAGCCATCACTGAACAGAGGTGGTGGTCTAAGACACCATTTATCAGCCACCTACAATGCAGTCCTTGGCACACTTCCCAGACAACTGAATGCACACCAAAACCCAGCTGTTTCCAGTGACTCACAGGAGGACAGAGAGAACCAACAACCCACTGATCACCCCAACGACTCTCTAGGCCGTTCACACCCAGCCCCCAGTGACCCACACCAACAGGATGACTCAACGACACCTTAGGATTGCTTTTCATCCATGAGAGGATAAATACCTGATACTCCCTATTAGTCAGACAAAACTGAAGAAGCCTTTCGGATGAGAGGTGAAACGTCTTCAAGAATCTTCAAGCAAGTCCAGTTGCTCTCTTTTACCACCCAAAGGTGAAACCAATAAAATATAATGACAACTATAAAACACATTTATTGAAAGAATATACTGATACATTTATATACTCTAATGTCTGAGCAATAATATATGCACCTTGCCACACGATTGTGTTAAACGTATATTCATGTCAACTACTTCACAAAGTTTTATAAATGATCTCCCAAAGTTAGCAACTTTGATTGGATCACTGTCAGCCCCCACAGAACTTGATCAGGCAACTGAATGCTTTGAGTCAATGTTCTTCTATACTTTAGATAATGTAGCACCACTTAAAAGAAAAACTATGACAGAGAAAAAAATAGCACACTGGTATAATGATTACACTTGCACTTGAAAACAGACCGCTCGAAAATTAGAAAATTCATGAAGCAATGACCTAATTAATTTTTCAAGAAAAAAATTGAAAATATCCAACAAAAAAATTCAAACTACTAATTTAAGGCCAGATAATTTAAGTAACACTGTAGTTAAAATATAATTATTTCAGATCAGCAATTAGAATGTTTTACTCCCCATAGAGAAATTGAACTAATTTCATTAATTTCCACATCAAAATCCTCAACTTGTGTACTACATCCCTTACCTACATGACTCTTCAAACAGATAATACCTGAAGTAATTGAACCATTTCTAAAAATAATTAATTCTTCTCTTAGGATTGGCTATGTACCCAAATCCTTTAAACTAGCAGTTATCAAACCCCTGATTCAAAAACCTGACCTCGACCCCTGTCAGCTGTCCAATTATCGACCAATATCAAACCTCCCCTTTATCGATATTCAATTTTCATTTTCAGTAAAAGTTTGTTTCCTCATTTGCCCAGTAGAGGGCAACAAATAATCCATCAATTCAAGATATTCAATCCTTCATCCAAGCACATTTCCTTAAAAAGGAATGTGTGAAAATCCAGGAAAGACTGATGTTCCTCCCACAAGCTGGGGTATAAATAAGCTTCTCCCCCACATCACACTGTGCAGGTGACTGTAGAATCAGTGTGTATTCTCACTAGACATTAGTTTAATACCACATTATAAACATGGACGCCTTTTTTGGAAGCTGGAAACTTGTGAAAAGTGAAAACTATAATGTGATCCTGGCAGTATGTGGTAAGTTTTTTTTTGTTTTTTTTTCCTGTGTTAAAATTACAACTTTTTTTGTTTTAGTCTACATTTACTGTCCACTTTTCTAGGTACTGAAGAGGAAGTTATACAACTTGCAGATGTGGTTAAACCAGTCATCACTTTTTCCCAAGATGGTGACAGTCTGGTCTATAAAGTAGATCACGTCATTCTTAAGACACGAAACAAGTTCAGATTTGGTGAAGAGTTTTATGAAGAAGTTTTCCCTGGCAGATTCTGCAGAGTAAGAATCTAAAATTCATTGTTCAACATTTAATAAATTCTAAGTTCAATTTGCATTTTATAAGTTTATACCAGGGCGGCACGGTGGTGTAGTGGTTAGCGCTGTCGCCTCACAGCAAGAAGGTCCTGGGTTCGAGCCCTGGGGCTGGCGAGGGCCTTTCTGTGTGGAGTTTGCATGTTCTCCCCGTGTCCGCGTGGGTTTCCTCCGGGTGCTCCGGTTTCCCCCACAGTCCAAAGACATGCAGGTTAGGTTAACTGGTGACTCTAAATTGAGCGTAGGTGTGAATGTGAGTGTGAATGGTTGTCTGTGTCTATGTGTCAGCCCTGTGATGACCTGGCGACTTGTCCAGGGTGTACCCCGCCTTTCGCCCGTAGTCAGCTGGGATAGGCTCCAGCTCGCCTGCGACCCTGTAGAACAGGATAAAGCGGCTACAGATAATGAGATGAGATGAGAAGTTTATACCACAGTGTGTACAGTGATGAGAATCTGTAGTCTGAGTCTGATTTTAAGCCTGAACAGAGAATTCGAGTCAGTTTTGCAGCTTTACATCAAGTCTGTGGTGTGTGTGTGTGTGTGTGTGTGTGTGTGTGTGTGTGTGTGTTTTTAAGAGTACTATGAAACTGGAAGGAGAAAAACTCATCCACGTACAGCTCTACCAGGGTTTTGAGTTCACGACTGTCCGAGAGATCCAGGATGGGAAATTGATTGCGGTGAGGAAAAAAAAATATTCATGAATGAGAGTGATGAGGCTCTTTAAAGTGAACATCAGTGTAATTTTCTTTCTATTCTACAGACTATCACACATGAAGACATCACTGCAGTACAGACGTATGAGAAGGTGTAAATGTTGGACAAACTTCTTCATAGCTTCTTGATCGCTGGACCTGCAGTATGAAAACATGCTTTAACACTACAAGCAAGAAGAAGAAGTAAAACTGCAAACAGATGCATGAATCCTGATCAGTATAAACCAAACTCAATAAAGAAATTAAGAAAACATCAACATGGGATATTATTTGTTATTCAGTGTGGTTTTGATATTACAAAGTAATGCATTAATTCTGCTGAATTCTGAATCCTGATTGGTCAGAAGGTGTTGATTAATTTTCTATCACAGCAGCTCGACAAAAGATTCCCCTACATTTCTGTTACAGTAATTACATCATTTAAAGGAGAACTGAAGTCATTTTTAAACTTGCTTTATTTCTTAATTAACGTGTTATTCAATTACGTTTTGGGTTTTAGTAACCTTATATCGTGACTCAGATTGGCAACTAATTACAATTAAATATTATACTTATCGGCCTATTCGGTTTTTAGCCGTGTTGAATTTAGCTCGTTTGGTCCACGGCAGGCGTCGCTTATCCGCGCGATCTTCACGAGACTTGTGCGAGACTTCGAAACGTGACGTGTCAGCCAGGTGTCAGTGCCGCCATTTTGAAAACTGTTTTCCAAACGAAATATTGCACAAAAACGAGTTTAAATGACGATTACTGCCTACTTTTTTCAAACTTTCCTGATTGCTATCAAAACAAACAAAACTTCCGGCTTGATTACATCAGCATTCGAAAGAGTCTCGACAACGTTGGCAGATGTTGGTCATTTTGATTTCTGCTGTACTGTACATTTTACTTCTATCCTACGATGTCTCACCGAATCTCTTTTATGGCCATTACTTTGACATATGGACTGATAGATTACAGAGCATATTTCAAAACACTCATAACTTGCTATAGCCGTGACAAAATAGCGATCAAAAATACATTCCTATATTTAATAAAATGAGAAATAGAATTTTGATAAAAAAAAATTGCCTTCAGTTCTCCTTTAAACTGTCATAGCTCACTGTGTATTTATGAGAATAAAATTGGACCTTTTTTCTTTTCTACATTACAGTTTTTCCCCAAACATTTAAACATTTCCAGAAACTGTGGCTCAAATTCTCAAAACTCTATACACAAACCGAAGAGTTAACTACTTTTTCAAAACTCCACAAACCTCTTCCAAAATGAAACACAATGCTCAAAACCATGTTCTTTCTTCTCAAAACTGATTCATTTCACCAAAACAATACACACAGTGATTATTGCACAGCATCAGATAAACACTGATGTGATAAATTCAAAACACTATCCTCAAAAGTGTTTATGTACTGTATGCTTTGGCTTCATGCAGCTATGTTACATATTCAAGTGCATCCAAGTGTGTGGAAATCAGTTTCCTTTTTCTCATTTTGGTGAAGTGTTGGGGTTTTTTTGTACCAAAATAATATTTAGAGTAGTACACATCCATGCAACTGAAATGCTACACATTTTACATCACATGTAGTAAAACTCAGTTATAATTTTACTGATGTAATGCAAGTACAACGAGAAACACTCCAAAGGAAAAAAAAATCAGTGCATCGATACAAAAAGGTAAGAGAAATATTTATTCATGACCGCAGTAAAACGTGTTCAGCTGAACTGACAAAAATTGCAAAATGCAATGAAACAGGTCACTCTGCATCGCACCTCTGATCCTGATCAATCCAGAAGACCTCATCCACATCGGCTGCGATGTTTTCCTTGGCCAAATCGGGGGTAGGGAATTGGGGGGGACAAAAGAAAAAAAAAAATCCTGGCATGGCAGATCCATCCCTGGCATTCATCTGCATGGAGGTCACCACATGCCTCCCCATTGCCTGGAGTAGTGCCACACACTCATGGAGTCTGTACGGTATCTGTACACTTTACACTGCCATTCTGAAAATAATTCCTCTGTTATATTTAGAAATGAGGAATATGGAGGAAATGACAGCACTACAAAATATGGGTTGTTGGTGAACCAGTCGTGGACCATGAGCTTCACGTTTTCAGAATTGTGTGCATAGTTCCATTTTTTGTGTATAAAATGGGGGGAAACTAAAAAGTTAACACCACTACAATATGTTAAATACATAAATGTAGTTTGAACACACAGACTGGAGGAGTGGTTATTGCATCAGCACAGAGCTGTAGTTTCACTCTGTAGTCACCTGATGGTGCTGCAAGTTCAGGTAATGTCAGGGAAAGAAATGAATTAATGCTTAAAGGTCTGGGATTTAATCATGTATAAACATTCAGGAATTAACTAAACTTTTTCGTGATCACACAAACAGAGAAAAAATATTTAAGGGTCATGAAAACGTGACATACAAAGTCTATTCTTGTGAAATTATACCTGTATATTATTAAATGTAATTCTCTCATCTCATTATCTCTAGCTGCTTTATCCTGTTCTACAGGGTCGCAGGCGAGCTGGAGCCTATCCCAGCTGACTACGGGTGAAAGGCGGGGTTCACCCTGGACAAGTCGCCAGGTCATCACAGGGCTGACACACAGACACAGACAACCATTCACACTCACATTCACACCTACGCTCAATTTAGAGTCACCAGTTAACCTAACCTGCATGTCTTTGGACTGTGGGGGAAACCGGAGCACCCGGAGGAAACCCACGCGGACACGGGGAGAACATGCAAACTCCACACAGAAAGGCCCTCGCCGGCCACGGGGCTCGAACCCAGAACCTTCTTGCTGTGAGGCGACAGCGCTAACCACTACACCACCGTGCCACCCCAGAACATTTTCAATGAAGTAAAATTAAAATTGTCAATTAAGTAAAATTAAGTTTTCAACAGCAACAAAAGAAATTGAATTAAAATAAAACAATATCGAAACTTAAGCCATGGCTGTTGAAAAGGTCTGAGACACATTTACTGCTCCGTGGAATAAATTGAGGCTCATTCATGTCTCTAAAATTAGCTAGCCTAAATCTATCTAGCCTTCACAAAATTCAGGAAATCTGCTTTGCACAGATGACTGCATTATCTATGTTTATTGCAAAGTGCATCATAATATACACTAGAGCTACATTCACAGTTTATAATGCTCACCCAGCTGTGTTCTACTTAGCTGATCATCACACTGGTCTCTCTCTCCCTCTCAAGGCTCCCAAGGGGGCACTTTAGCACGTGTTTTGGATCCCAAGAGGGCACTTGAGGGCAGTTTAGCACACGTTTTGGCTTCCAAGGGGGCACTTGAGGGCACTCTAACACGCGTTTTGGCTCCCAAGGAGGCACTTTAGCACAGGTTTTGGCTCCCGAGAGGGCACTTTAGCCTGTGTTTTTCAACAATTTGGCCACAAGGGGGGGGGGGGGGGGGGGGCGCAACCACCTCCAATGGAAATAGACACTACCCCAAATAATCTCAGAAGACTGCTCTGGCTGTCCCTGTTGTTGATGTTCCAGTTCCATCAGTGCATCGCTAAGATCGTTGCGAAACATCTGTAGATCTGCAGTGCTATTCCACAAACCAGTAACTGGTCAGTAATTGTTGCTCTGATGTCTTCTGTAATTTGGGGTCACCCTCCTCCTCCTCCTCCACCTTTTCATCTTACCCCTTGACCCACTCCTCTCCTTCACCACCTTTTCCTTGATTTCTTTCCTGGTTCTTGAGCTTCATTTTAGCAAACAAAGCACTTACCTGAGGCCCCATTTATGCATGCATTCACTTTGCATAACAGTCCCTCAGTGGTGCATACATGATTCAACAATTAGAAAAATATGCTGAGAGTTACAGTTTTTCCCAATCGATTCACACATTTCCCACAGGAAAAATGCCATTCTCATGACTGTGAAGAGTTTCTCAAAACAGAACTACAGCTGTGTAAAAGGCTCTAAAACCCCACCCCAAATAATTACCACATGCACAAAGTTGATCAGTCACTACAACACTGTGACCAAATGGTTAGATTATGTTTGTAATTTAAAAATGCTCATACCACAATACTCTTTTTCTATTTATCAAAACTTGGTGCTTGGAATACTGCTATCACAACTAAAGCCAAACCAATAAAATATAATGACACATAACTGTAGAACACATTTTAGTATATACTGATGTATTTATCAAAGCAGAAATAAAGAATTACAGGAAATCTTGACAGGAAATGGAGATGAAAACTTTCTGTAACAAATCTGTTTGAAATGGACAAAAAAACTCCTGGCTATTTCATTGCTTCAGGCCACATAACTGATCTACAGCACACCTTATCATTTGTTTTTCATTATTAGGTGCATATGTCATATTTTATAGGTATTAGTGTACTAGTTTAGCATTGAGCATGGATGGTCAGATTGTACCGTGCCTGTTCTCATTCTGAAATGTCAGCATTATGGATGCCACAGTAGACCAGCTCACCTGAGGTTACACCCACCTGCCTCAGCCATGCTTAGATCATGATTGATTTCATGATCCAGAAGTGTGGCTCTTATTTCTGGATGGACGCTGGGGTTCCTTTGACCTGTCCTCCCTCTTTCTCTCTCCCCAGTCCCCCACACCTTCCATGGAATATTGGACCCCTTCCACTCAACATGCTTCCATGTCACACTACAATAAGGCACAAAAGGTCGGTATATATGTACGGGAGTAATTTGTCCATGGATGTGATCCTGTGAACTGAGATGTACAGCATGTGTTTTCCATTGTTTGAAAAGGAGAAAACACTACTATAAACATTTGGTCTGTGCTTCTTCACACCAGCTTTATCCTACGTGAATGGATTATGCAAAAGCTGCATGTACGACATGTTTTTTATGCAGTGATTAAATCAATGAACTACTACAACCCCAATTCCAAAAAAGTTGGGACAAAGTACAAATTGTAAATAAAAACAGAATGCAATAATTTACAAATCTCAAAAACTGATATTGTATTCACAATAGAACATAGACAACATATCAAATGTCGAAAGTGAGACATTTTGAAATTTCATGCCAGATATTGGCTCATTTGAAATTTCATGACAGCAACACATCTCAAAAAAGTTGGGACAGGGGCAATAAGAGGCTGGAAAAGTTAAAGGTACAAAAAAGGAACAGCTGGAGGACCAAATTGCAACTCATTAGGTCAATTGGCAATAGGTCATTAACATGACTGGGTATAAAAAGAGCATCTTGGAGTGGCAGCGGCTCTCAGAAGTAAAGATGGGAAGAGGATCACCAATCCCCCTAATTCTGCACCGACAAATAGTGGAGCAATATCAGAAAGGAGTTCGACAGTGTAAAATTGCAAAGAGTTTGAACATATCATCATCTACAGTGCATAATATCATCAAAAGATTCAGAGAATCTGGAAGAATCTCTGTGCGTAAGGGTCAAGGCCGGAAAACCATACTGGGTGCCCGTGATCTTCGGGCCCTTAGACGGCACTGCATCACATACAGGCATGCTTCTGTATTGGAAATCACAAAATGGGCTCAGGAATATTTCCAGAGAACATTATCTGTGAACACAATTCACCGTGCCATCCGCCGTTGCCAGCTAAAACTCTATAGTTCAAAGAAGAAGCCGTATCTAAACATGATCCAGAAGCGCAGACGTCTTCTCTGGGCCAAGGCTCATTTAAAATGGACTGTGGCAAAGTGGAAAACTGTTCTGTGGTCAGACGAATCAAAATTTGAAGTTCTTTATGGAAATCAGGGACGCCGTGTCATTTGGACTAAAGAGGAGAAGGACGACCCAAGTAGTTATCGGCGCTCAGTTCAGAAGCCTGCATCTCTGATGGTATGGGGTTGCATTAGTGTGTGTGGCATGGGCAGCTTACACTACCCTGCACACCACGTGATCTATAACCCACCACCAGGGGCGACAAACTCCCTCGGGGATCACCTGCACCTATTAATTAAACAAAATATTAAATGACTGAAGGGCCTGCCACACAACCCACATATTAGAACAAACAAACAAACAAAAAAAAACCAGAAACAAAACACAACAAAATTATATAACCCACAGGGCAAAATCAAATACACAGGTCCAGAAACACAGGACAAATCAAATACACAGGTCCAGAAAAAGTTGCATAAGCAAATATTACCCAGATGGAAACTTGCAACTTGTGTAGCACTAAGTAAAAAGCAATGACATGCAGATCATGCAAATGAAGGTGCCGTTAAACACTGGACCAAACAAAATCAAAATAAATCAATCCAAATAACAATATCATGGTAAGAGGAAACAAAATTTAAAAGAAAATAACTAAGGCCCTGTCCACATGGCAATGGATTCAGATGAATCCGATAAAATTTTTTATCGTTTCGGCCTGGCGTCCACATGGCACCGGCATTTTGGGTGCCCCAAAACGATATTTTTTGAGAACGGTTTCCAGAGTGGAAAAATCTGGCAATGGCGCCTTTGCGAAGTCGTCTGGATGAGTAGAACGGATTTGTTTACAATGACGTCACAACCACATGACTAGAACAAGCAGCACGCCGGGTAGAAGAAGGGGTTTATGCGCATGCGTCCTACTTCTTCTATTGTTCTGGTGTCTCTGATGGGACCGTCTTACAGCGCACGTAGAGGTGTGGCATGTGTATTGCATCGTTTTCAGCAAGCGTTGCGTTGCCATATGTACCTGATATTTTACTGATCCGTTGCCCATGTGGACGTGATATTTTTTTTACCCGCTAAAAAAAAAATCTCATTGCCGTTGTCATGTGGATGTAGCCTAAAACATCTCGGTCACGCTCTCACCGCGACCTCTTAACTTGGATTGGAAAGACAAACACACTTCTACCAGTCTCACATACACACACAGGATCAAACCCAGCCGGCGAACAACCAGCCACACACTCGAGTTGTGGCTAGAGCAGGGATAAGCCACAAAGAACAACACAACGGTGGGTCAATGGGGTATATATTTAGCGGGGACAAAACAGCAACGCCCGAAGAGATGACTTGGGGTCCACAGCTACGCTAACGTGCCTACAAATGCAAAACATACATTAAAACATAAGCACCATTAAACTATTTTAACTAACTAATCAAAAATTAAAGCTGTCTACTCACGTTGGAATATAGTGGAAAACAAACTACGGACCGGCATGCAGGAAAAAATTCCTAAACCCACACTAGAAAACACAGACACCTTTTTAAAACCAACTCAACACACAGCATAAATGCCTAACAGGCTTGTTAGCATGGCGAGCATGGCCTACCTGAGCATGAAGGAAAGGGCCAGCAAGCACAGCTGTGGTGAGCACACACCAACAGAGTAAGGACAGCAGCAGAAGGACAGATGCACTCACACAATGGCGGGGAACATGAAAGCACCAATTAAGATTCCACGACAGGTAAGAGCTGGGAAAGCAATAAAATTCCATGAGCCCAGTGAACATAATAAAACACCAAGCCACCAATGCAATGTGGAGAAAGCACCTACCACGAAGAACAGACAAAACCGCATGAAGTGAAGGTGGAAAGACACACTGACTGTCAGCTATCCCACTCAACTCGCGAATGCCCGCCCCTCAGCTATACCTCACCAGTGGTTAATCAGCTGAGAGATCAGCTGAACAATCAGCTGCGTAGGACGAATGACATAATGACGCGAGTACCGTGGGTATGGCAAGAAAGCCAATACCCACCTTGCTACAATCTACCCCCGGGATTTGCATCGTCGTCCCGACAATGAATCCTTACTGCTGTAAAGCTATATACCATCCTCAAATGGCATTTCCCACCGATTGCAGAAGATGGTATGGGTTGGAATGTTGACCTGCAGTTACTCACGCAGATCGTCGTACTCCACCAGTATCATTAGTCTGGGCAGGTAATAGCACAGCAGCCTCAGAGGCCTCACCTTGGAGTGGACTAGCTGAAGAAATGGCCAACTATTCATTCGTCCCTTGGTCCAAGGGGAGACTACTCTGGGGGCCACGAGATAGAGACAACGTACTGGGATACGGTAGCACCAAAGAAGCAGTCACCGACTCTGGGAGCGACAGTTGAAAATGGTAGGTATTGCCAGCTGAAGACTGTACACTAGGATGAGCAGTAACCAGAGGCGACACAATGGAAACAACTGCCGGTTCTGGAAGCAAACATTGGGGGTTATTAGACCCAGTAGCCACCAACAAGCCAATGTCCTCATTGGAGTCGTCCTCCTGCAAAGCTGGCAAAGCTGGGGCAGGAGGGGGAGGACTGCACACAGGGTTTAAGCCAAGATGAGGTTTCAGCATGGTACGGTGCACATGCTTGGTTTTGCCCAGGGCATCAATGGGTGCAATATTGTAAACAACACCACCTGGCTGTGGGACCTTAATTACCTTATGCAACACCGGATGCCATCGATCTTGAATTTTGTTACGACCCCTAAAACTATAATCACGGACATAAACAAGCTGGCCCTCCTCCAACGGCAACTCCCGCACCCGCTGGTCGTGAAACTGCTGGCAATGTTCTGCCGCATTAGCCAGGCAGTCCCTTGCCCCACTGAAGGCAAGGTTAAGTCGCCGTTGGTGTTCTGCTATCCAGTCTGTTACGGTACCCGCCACAGGATCGGCTACCCTACCCAGCAAAAAGTCTACCGGCAGTTTGGGGTCTTGACCAAAGATAAGGAAATACGGTGATTCACCGGTGGACTGGTGCGGGGTCGTGTTATAACAAAACACCAATTGGGGAAGGTCCGTTGTCCAGTCGCGTTTCTGTGATGCAGGCAAAGTCTGCAACAAATCGTGCAGCATTTGGTTAAACCTCTCGCACTAGCCATTGCCAGCCGGATGGTAAGGAGTTGTTCGGAACTTTGCAATCTCATACATCTGACAGAGCTGGTGTATTAACGCACTTTCAAAGTTTCGACCTTGGTCTGAATGGACACGACTGGGGACCCCCAGTTTGTAGAACCATTCATTGACCAGGACTTGGGCCACGGTGGCAGCACATTGATCCTGGGTAGGGATAGCTAACGTATATTTACTGAAAATGTCAGTCAGTTATTACCAAAACGTCTTCAATGCCACTATGGGTAGGCTCCAAAATTGTGAAATCTAGGGCCAAGATTTCATTGGGTTGAGAGGCCAACAAATGCCCCATAAAACTATGAGCCACCAGCTGCATATCTTTACTAACCTGGCAACGCTCGCACTCTTGGCACCACCACTTGATGTCAGCAAACATCCCCGGCCAGTAGCACCACTGCTGCACCAACCGGCTGGTCCTCTCAATCCCTTGATCGCCATGATTCTGGTGGAGCTGGGTCATTACCACCAAATGCAAAGGGGAAGGTAGAACTAGTTGGAGGACCTCCTCCCCGCCATCAGGGTGGGAGATCTGGCGGTGCAGCACATCATCCTTGAGCACGAAGTGGTCCTATTGGTGTAGCAACACCAAAGCCTTAGATGTCAGTGGACGCCGTTCAGCCACACTTGGACCTTCTTCTGTTCCCAAAAGGTCAATATGGGCTGAATAACAATATCGGCCCTCTGCAAGGCCTGCAAGTCAGAAGTGGAGTGATTGGGAAGGAGTGAGATTGAGGATTGTGCTGCTACCACGGGACTCAAACCAACCTCCACTTTTTGCAAAGGTGTAGGAAGGAGTGTCCCACGTGCTCCCTCTAGACCAGCACCCGAATCCACATACTGTCGTGATAACGCATCAGCATTCCTATTTGTCTGTCCTGACCTATACCTCAACTCGTAATCAAAGGCAGCCAACTGGGCAGCCCACCTTTGCTCGGTAGCACCAAGCTTAGCCATGGACAGGTGATGGAGAGGATTGTTGTCCGTGAATACAATACACTTCTGACCAAGAAGATATTCACGGAACTTTCCGTCATAGCCCACTTGAGCGCAACAAACTCCAGCTTCATAGAGCTGTAGTTTGACATGTTGCGCTCAGTGGGCCTCAATCTATGGCTAGCGTATGCAATGGGCCGAACCTGGCCACCCTGTTCTTGGGAAAGAACTGCTCCTAGGCCGGTATAACTGGTGTCGATCTCTAAAATAAATGGCAATGAAAAGTCAGCATATGCAAGCACAGGTGCCTGCACCAATTTGCTTTTCAAACCTTCAAAACCAGCCTCACATTCTGCTGTCCACACTGATGGCAAGCTCCGGCCTGAGGCCTTTCACGACTTAGTACCTGCCAGTTCAGCCGCCACCTTATGCAAAGGGGCTGCTAACTTTGCAAACCCCTCGACAAAGCGGCGATAATAGCTCGCGAAGCCCAAAAATGACCGGAGCTCAGAAACCTGGGTGGGACGTCGCCAGTTGGTCACCACCTCAACCTTCTTGGGGTCAGTGGAGACACCCTTATCTGAGATTACATGCCCAAGATAACCTACCTCCCTCTGAAAAAATACACACTTCTCTAATTTGGCTTTTAATCCCTCCTGCTGCAACCGGTCGAGCACCACTGCAAGCCGCTGCAGATGTTGGTCAACAGAGGAGGAAAACACCATGACATCATCTAAATAAAGCAATAACGATTGGCACTGCTGGTCCCCAAACAGCCGCTGCATTAGCCTTTGAAAAGTGATAGGGGCATTGCAGAGCCCAAAAGGCATTCTGTTCCATTTGAACAAGCCGAATGGGGTACAGAAAGCTGTTTTCACCTTATATGGCTCTGCAACGGGCACCTGGTTAGACCTGCTGGGAATATCTAATGTTGAAAACCAGCAGGCACCAGAGAGCGCATCCAAAGCTTCCTCGATACGCGGGAGTGGAAACGCATCCTTGCGAGTTTTACTATTCAACTGGCGGTAGTCCACACACAATCGTGGGCTACCATCCTTTTTTTGGACCAGAACGATCGGGGACATGTACGGGCTGCAGCTCTCTCGGATGATCTGAGCCTCCAGCAACTGCTGGATGTGCGACTTAACCACATCATACTCAGAGGGAGGTAGTCGACGGTACCGCTGCCGGACCGGAACCTGATCAAGCAATGGAATCTCATGGCAAATGAGACTGGTACAGCCTAGGTCTCCTTCATGAGCAGCAAACACAGAACAATGTTTCAATAGAAGGGAGTGGACTTGGGCCTGCTCTTGATCACTCAAAGCCGATAAGTCAAGAGCCTCAATTTTGGACAGTATAGGGTCCACATACTCCTGTGCCTGAACCAAGGTGCAAGTTGCCCTAACTTCAACAATGCCTGGGGTCATGGAGGTAACATGGACGTCTGTTAAAGTGCCCAAAACAGGCCATGGATATAATAAGAAATCATGAAGCCAACATTGACCACAGGAACGTAAGCAGTGCTCTGGGACACAGAAACTAATGCTGGGGAAGCCAACAACCCCCCTGGCAACCCAGTGGACAACGGCTCAAAAAGTGCAGACTGGCCGGAGCCCAGAGGTGGAAAAACCTGGGTGCAGAAAGTAAAAACCCTGCCACAGTTTTGCTCCAGCCAATTCAATGAACCAGCTGATCCTAATTACCACATCCCCTAAGCCAGGTTGATGAGCTAATTGGTGAAATCACCTGTGTTGAGAGCACAGGCAGAAGGAAAACCTAAGCAGGACTTTTACTTTGTCAATCCAGTTTTTCCACCTCTGCCAGAGCCAAGGCTACAACATGTGGCAGCAACAAATTTGAGTGTTCGTGGGGGGACACTCAAATTTGTTGCTGCCACATGTTGTAGCCTTGGCTCTGGCAGAGGTGGAGAAACTGGATTGACAAAGTAAAAGTCCTGCTTAGGTTTTCCTTCTGCCTGTGCTCTCAACACAGGTGATTTCACCAATTAGCTCATCAACCTGGCTTAGGGGATGCTCTTCTACCCCGCAACCGAACAGTCCGGTCGGTTGTCAAGGAAGCAGTTATATTCGCTTGATGGCATTGCTGTAAGGTCTCAGAGACGGGACTTGAAACCCGGGCCGATGAAAGAGATTCAACAGAGAAAGCAACCTTCCCACCAAACAGTTCATGATAACACTTACTGATAACATTCATCCTCAGGACACCAGAGACCTCAGACATGGGCCCGCCCGAAGGGTCACTAACTACCAGCACCCCACACCCTGGGATAACCTTGTTACATAACGTGATGTCAAGCTCCAAGTAGCCCAGGTATGGAATTGCCAACCCATTTGCAGCTCATAGCTGCAACCACTGACACCGTCTGAGGTGATCTTGTCCCCAAGGTTCAAAATGATGTTTAAAGAAGGTTTCTGTAATGGTTGATACCATTGAACCTGTGTCCAATAGGCATAACACATTCACACACACCCATATTAACCTGTATATTCGGGCATGATGACAATAAGTGTGGTAAGCCCCCCTCTTTGCCCTTTACCACCCCTGAGCCCTTAAAAATCCCATCCGAACTGCGACTCAACAGATCGGTGGGTATTAGTTTTCCTGCACCTGAGTGGGGGGGGGGGGGGGGGGGGGGTAGGTCCGGAATGAGATGAGGGAGAGCTAGAGCTGGAGACTGTATGGGGATGCGGTGGGCGCCTTGGGCCATCACAATCACGCGCAAAATGTCCCGGTTGCTGGCACTGCCTGCATATCACTGGACCAGTAGAAAAGGATCTACCAGGGGCTTTAGCCTCCCAAAGGAGGCTGATGCTATGTGTAAGGAGGTCCAACTGTTCTTGCTGGCACTTCAAAATCTCCTTCAATTCTACCCATTCAGAACTGGGCATTGGCCTATTGGCTACTGGACGAGGGTCACCCTGGACACCATACACCAGGCCATATGTGGAGGGTACAGACTGGCTCCTTACCCTCATGGCCACTGGCATGCCCTCACGCTCCCACCTAATCGCCTCCCCTCGAACATTGAGCAACGAAGCTCTCGGGTGATCTCCACCAAACTGCTTGAGGGCTCTACGCAACGCTCCATCTATAACATACTCTATAAATTGGTCTCTCAGCAGAACATCAGCATTTGGTACTGTATCTGGTGCAACTTGTCTGATCTTTCCCATTAAGCTCATCAACCCCAAGGAAAACTCCAGCAAGCTCTCACCTTCCTGTTGTTTCCTTGAAAAGAAAGCTTCCTGTAACAACACATGGGACTGCAAGCAACCATACAGCTCTCGCAAAATTGCCAAAATCTTCACGGGATCTTTCCTCTCCCCTACAGGCCTATATTTTATCTCCTCCTTTGCTTCCCCTTCAAGATGGTCAAACAGAAAGTAGGCTTGGTCTGCTGGAACTAAATGGCGGGCCCTCATACAAGCCTGCACTTCTTCCTCCCACTCATCAAAGCCCATACCGCTCTTACCTGAAAACATAGGACACTTTTTATCCTGTGGAATAAACACAAACTTCTCAGCCATTACATTTGCCGCAGGCTGAGCTGCAAAGGCTGCCCCTGACTCCCCCTGCTGCTGTTGCATCCAGCGATCCTTCTCAGCCTGAAGCTGTGCAACCTGGTCTCGGAGTTGCTGCACCTCATCCACAGGTGCTAAATTGTCCTGCTGCTGCCCTTCCTGACTCATGTTCGTGTCACAACTTACCAGAACATTCGTGGCAACCAGCGAACCACTTTACCTCCACCAACAAATATTTCCCGCTCAGGCTGTTGCTGTTCTGTCCCACTATTACTACACCCAATCAACAGAAACACCCATACAAACACACACCGAACTGGGTTCAAACACACAAAACAAATTAAACAGACAAAGAAACAAAAAAACACGAGAATCCACATCTTGCTTTAAATGTAATCCTGCTGGCTATGCCACAATGTGACAGAGTGCTAGGGGAGGGGAAGTTAAAACTTCCCCTAAAATGAGGCCAACTATGCCACCCCAGGGAATAACTATTACCCCAGGGACCACCCACACAGAGCCCCCAACTGAACCCACACAAGTTCTAGATTGCACGAAAACAGCAGATGTGGATTCCGTTACAACAATATATTTATTATAAATAGTACCACATATAAAACACTAAAATCAACAATTGGGTTTCCCCACACACACGCATTCACACTCACTCATGCACTGGCCCACACTCAGGTAGTAAATCTGTACATATTTATAGATGCTAGGAGGTGTCCTCCAATCCAGAACAGGCGCACCCAGAGGGAGGAAATAATCAGCCCCTGTAAAGGCCTAGCATACACACTCGGTTAAGTCTACACACTCGGTTAAGTCCGCACACTCGGTTAAGTCTGCACACTCACACACGTGCCCAGACACACACACTAGGTGAAGGTAAACTAATGCATTCACTGTCAAGGAACACTCAGTAACACTACCCTGCCCACCACGTGATCTATAACCCACCACCAGGGGCGACAAACTCCCTCGGGGATCACCTGTTCTGGATTGGAGGACACCTCCTAGCATCTATAAATATGTACAGATTTACTACCTGAGTTTCACTTTTGCTGGGACTTTCCTATCACAAATGACTCCCGAAATCCTTCTCCAACTGCTCCACCCTGCCTGCACTCTCTTTCTCACCTCACTATTGCAGCCCCCATTTTCCTGCACAGTTGACCCCAGGTACTTGAATTCACCAACTTTCTTTACATCTGCTCCTTGCATCTTCACTACACTCTCATCCACATTCTCATTGATGCATATGTATTCTGTTTTGCTCCTGCTCACCTTCATTCCTCTTCGTTCCAATGCATCCCTCCATCTCTCCAAACCCAACTCAACCTCCTTTCTACTTTCACCACATATCACAATATCATCCGCAAACATCATGTTCCATGGTGACTCTTGCCTCACTTCGTCCGTCAAGCTATCCATCACTATGGCAAACAAAAAAGGACTCAAAGCAGATCCTTGGTGGAGTCCCACCTTCACCTTGAACCATTCAGTCGTTCCAACTGCACACCTCACTGCTGTTTCACTGTTCTCAAACATGTCCTGCACCACTCTAATATACTTCTCATTCACTCCACTCTTTCTCATACAATACCATAACTCATCTCTCGGCACTCTATCATATGCCTTCTCCAGGTCTACAAACACACAATGTAGCTTTCTCTGGCCTCCGACGTGCTCTTCCTTGGCATAAACCTGTACTGCTGTTCACAGATTGCTACCTCTCTTCTCAATCTCGCCTCCAATACCCTTTCCCATAGCTTCATGGTGTGGCTCATCAATTGTATCCCTCTGTAATTACTGCAGCTCTGTACATCTCCCTTATTCTTGTAGATTGGGACAAGCGCACTCTTTCTCCATTCATTTGGCATTTTTTCATTCTCTTGGATCTTATTAAACAATCTCGTTAGGAACTCCACAGCCGTCTCACCCAAACATCTCCAAGCCTCAATCGGGATACCATCTGGTCCGACTGCTTTCCCAGTCTTCATTCTTTTCATGGCTCCCCTCACCTCATCCTTACTAACCAACTCTGCTTCCTGATTTGCTGTCTCCAATGAATCTGACCTTTTCTTTCTTGGATTCTCCTCATTTAATAAATCCTCAAAGTACTCTTTCCACCTTCTTAATACACTCTTTGTTTGTCAGCACATTTCCATTTACATCTTTCATCATTCTTACCTGCTGTACATCCCTCACTTCCCTGTTTCTCTGCCTAGCTAGTCTGTACAGGTCTTTCTCTCCTTCTTTGGCCTCCAGTCTTTCGTACAACTCCTGGTATGCATCTGCTTTCGCCTTCGCTACAGCTCTTTTTGCCTTCTGTCTCGTCTCTCTGTATAACCGCCTGCTTTCCTCGTCTCTCTGCTTGTCCCCATTCTTCTTTTCTAGCCTCTTCTCTTTTATAATTTCCTGCACTTCTTTGTTCCACCACCATGTCTCCTTGTCTTCCTTCTCCTTCCCGATGACCACCCTAGCACCTTCCTTGCTGCCTTTCTTACTAGTACAGCAGTAGTATTCCAATCTTCTGGCAGACTTCCATGACCACTCAATGCTCTTCTCATTTCTTCCCTAAACTCCTTCTGATGTTCAACCTCTTTTAGTTTCCACCACTTAATCTTCGGCTCCACTATTTCACGCTTCCTCTTTTTCACTTTCAAGCTCATCCTGCACACAACCACTCTATGTTGTCTAGCTACACTCTCCCCTGCCATCACTTTACAGTCTCCAGTCTCCTTCAGGTTACCCCTTCTGCAGAGTATGTAGTCCACCTGTGTAGATCTTCCTCCACCCTTAAACGTCACCCTGTGCTGCTCTTTCTTCTTGAAGTATGTATTGACTATTGCCAAATTCATCCTCTTTGAAAACTCAACCACCATTTGCCCTTCCACATTTCTCTCTCTTACACCATATCTGCCCATCACGTCCTCATCTCTTCTGTTTCCCTCACCAACATGTCCATTGAAATCTGCTCCTATTAGCACACGCTCCTCCCTCGGTATACTTTCTACCACTTCATCCATCTTTTCCCAGAAAGACTCTTTCTCTTCATTTTCACATCCAACCTGTGGGGCGTACGCACACACAACATTGATTACCACTCCTTGAATCTCCAACTTCATGCCTAACACTCTATCTAACACCCTCTTCACATCAATCACACTGTTGACCAGCTCTCCCCTCAAAACAATACCAACACCATTTCTCTTTCCATCCACTCCATAATAAAACAACTTGCATCCATCTCCAATGTTCTTGGCCTTGCTTCCTTTCCACCTTGTCTCCTGCACACACAAAATGTCCAACTTCCTTCTTTCCATCAGACCTGCTAACTCTCTCGCTCTGCCAGTCAATGTTCCCACATTCAGTGTTCCTACCCTCAATTCTAAGCTCCTTCCCTTCCATCTTTCATGTTCTCTCCTAACACGCCTCCCCCCTCTCTTCCTCCTTCTCCGTTTTGGCACAACAGTAGCACACTTTCCACCGGCACCCTGTTGATCAACAGTACCAGAGGCAGTCATTGTTAACCCAGGCCCCGACCGATCCGGTATGGTATTTCTCTTTTCATTCCGCATGTTAGATTTGGCACAGTTTTAAGCTGGATGCCCTTCCTAACGCAACCCTCTCCAATTTATCCGGGCTTGGGACTGGCACCAAGAGTACACTTATGCACCCCCAGTGGCTGGATTAAAGATGCAGAAAAGCACTTCAGATGGGTTAAATGCAGAGGTTAAATTTCACTGTGTGTTAGGTGGGAGAAACCGGAGCACCTGGAGGAAATCCACGCAGACACAGGGAGAACATGCAAACTCCACATAGAAAGGCCCCATCAGCCTTGACCATGCTCTTGTCTTATGTTCTGGATTTATCTGCAAGTTTGAACAAAAAAGCTGCTGTTTATCTGCAACTGTGTCCATACCTGCCACCTGACATATTTACTGATGACTTTAACTCACTTTACATAAGGGTTGATTAGTTGTTGTTGCTGTTGTTGTTGTTCCACCTAGAATCAGTATGGAATGTTGTTTTCAGATTACTCACAGGCACAAACCACATTAGACGGCACATTACAAAACAGTCCTTGCTTTACTACAATCTCTCCCAGTTCATTTCCAAGTTCACTTTAAAGTGTTTTTTTTAATGCTTTTCATGGTTTGGAGCCTCTTTACATTACTAACACCATTAGTAACCCTCAGGGTTGTTCTTCAGGCAGGTAAGAAAATCCCAGAGCATCTGAGCTAGTTGGTCTCAGTCCACACATAAAATTTGCCTGAGTAAAATTTGCTCAAATTGAAGATTTTTTTTTAGAGAGGGACCAAATACAGTGGTGCTTAAAAGTTTGTGAACCCTTTAGAGTTTTCTATATTTCTGAATAAATATGACCTAAAACATCATCAGATTTTCACACAAGTCCTAAAAGTAGATAAAGAGAACCCAGTTAAACAAATGAGACAAAAATATTATACTTGGTCATTTATTTATTGAGGAAAATTATCCAATATTACATATCTGTGAGTGGCAAAAGTATGTGAACCTCGAGGCTTAGCAGTTAATTTGAAGGTGAAATTAGAGTCAGGTGTTTTCAATCAATGGGATGACAATCAGGTGTGAGTGGGCACCCTGTTTTATTTAAAGAACAGGGATCTATCAAAGTCTGAGCTTCACAACACATGTTTGTGGAAGTGTAACATGGCATGAACAAAGGAGATTTCTGAGGACCTCAGAAAAAGTGTTGTTGATGCTCATCAGGCTGGAAAAGGATACAAAACCATCTCTAAAGAGTTTGGATTCCACCAATCCACAGTCAGACAGATTGTGTACAAATGGAAGAAATTCAAGACCATTGTTACCCTCCCCAGGAGTGGTCGACCAACAAAGATCACTCCAAGAGCAAGGCGTGTATTAGTCAGCGAGGTCCCAAAGGATCCCAGGGTAACTTCTAAGCAACTGAAGGCCTCTCTCACATTGGCTAATGTTAATGTTCATGGACCCACCATGAGGAGAACACTGAACAACAATGGTGTGCATGACAGGGTTGCAAGGAGAAAGCCACTGCTCTCCAAAAAGAACATTGCTGCTTGTTCGCAGTTTGCTAAAGATCACGTGGACAAGCCAGAAGGCTATTGGAAATGGACGGATGAGACCAAAATAGGACTTTTTGGTTTAAACAAGAAGCATTATGTTTGGAGAAAGGAAAACACTGCATTCCAGCATAAGAACCTCATCCCATCTGTGAAACATGGTGGTGGTAGTATCATGGCTTGGGCCTGTTTTGCTGCATCTGGGGCAGGACGGCTTGCCATCATTGATGGAACAATGAATTCTGAATTATACCAGCGAATTCTAAAGGAAAATGTCAGGACATCTGTCCATGAGCTGAATCTCAAGAGAAGGTGGGTCATGCAGCAAGACAATGACCCTAAGCACACAAGTCGTTCTACCAAAGAATGGTTAAAGAAGAATAAAGTGAATGTTTTGGAATGGCCAAGTCAAAGTCCTGACCTTAATCCAATAGAAATGTTGTGGAAGGACCTGAAGCGAGCAGTTCATGTGAGGAAACCCACCAACATCCCAGAGTTGAAGCTGTTCTGTACAGAGGAATGGGCTAAAATTCCTCCAAGCCGGTGTGCAGGACTGATCAACAGTTACCGCAAACGTTTAGTTGCAGTTATTGCTGCACAAAGGGTTCACACCAGATACTGAAAGCAAAGGTTCACATACTTTTGCCACTCACAGATATGTAATATTGGATAATTTTCCTCAATAAATAAATGACCAAGTATAATATTTTTGTCTCATTTGTTTAACTGGGTTCTCTTTATCTACTTTTAGGACTTGTGTGAAAATCTGATGATGTTTTAGGTCATATTTATGCAGAAATATAGAAAATTCTAAAGGGTTCACAAACTTTCAAGCACCACTGTATTATTTGGCAAGAGTAAAATTTATTCAGTTTGAGTAAATTTTAGTCAGGCAAATTTCCTGTGCAGTTCCAAGTGAACTCTAGCAGTGACAAAGTCATTTGATTCTCAGTCAACCCACTTGCAAGAAGTAAACCAAGCCTGATGTGTGTTTTTGGTTTTAAGCTGCTACATATTTTAAGTGTATTTTAAGCACTGAAGAAATCAAAGCACTACATTGTGATGGTGGTTCCAAATTTGTCAAGGTGTGAGCAAGCTATGTGGTGGATATAGATTGTGTTCACCACAGCTAACCTAATTTGGTGAATTACAGGGAGTTCAAATGGTCAATGACTAAAGATCAGAGTTGCTTGAGGACCAACCTCTCAAAGGCCTTCATGATCTGAAGCACAAGTTTATTAGGTGTCCCATCACTGGCACTGGGAGTACACAGAGCTGAGGCAGCTTTTTTAAACAGCACACATCCTGGCCCAGGCATCCTGGCTGAAATTGATGTGACCCTGATGGTAGTTTGATCCACAACCATGGACCCTCTCCTGATTCACAGCCATCTACCAGTGGTTGTTAACTCTTATTTGACCAGTGGCCCAATTTTAAGAGCTCAAAATTCTTCAGAAACCAAGTACCTTCACTGTTACATCCAACCTAGATCCAACAAGTGCACAGACTCCTGCAGCTCATAAAAAATGCTAATGAATGGTTGGGCTCATTATATTAGAAATAGTCTTATCATTAGTTAATTGTGTCATGTCAAAGCAATTGCATCATGGCATCCAAGTACAATGCCCATAATACCTTGTGACCTGCAAACATGGCCACCATGGACTGCAACTACCACCTCACACACTCATTTGATGTTTCTCAACATCAAGGATGCTTAATTTGTAGGATGGCCCCTTCAAAGTCAGATCCTTAAGAGATTAAGCAGGACTCTGCCTGATCTATCCTGATGCCCTATGTCTGGTTGGAGTCTCATCACATTGCTCCTGTGGAGGACAGCCACATACGGACAGTTGAAAGTCAAACTTGGAAGATGCTCTGGACACTTACAGTAATGCTTTTATGGCTGAGGACTACAGTTGACTTGCTAACTTTAAGACTGCAGTTGTCATGAACAGTTTTGCACTCAAGTTTGCATCAATGAAGAGTTTATAACATCAATGAAATTGACCATGTTAAAACTGTTAAAAATGTTATAATCACATTGTCTGTTATCATCCAAATGAGGATGGGTTCCCTTTTGAGTCTGGTTCCTCTCGAGGTTTCTTCCTCATGTCGTCTGAGCGAGTTTTTCCTTGCCACTGTTGCCACAGGCTTGCTCATTGGGGATAGATTAGGGATAAAATTAGCTCATGTTTAAAGTCATTCAAATTCTGTAAAGCTGCTTTGTGACAATGTTTATTGTTAAAAGTGCTATAAAAGTAAATTTGACTTGACTTGCCTTGCCTTGACTCATTCCTAGCTTGGACTAAAGTGTGGATACTTTTGGGAATGCGTTAAAGAAAGAAAGAAATTTAAATTCTATTTGCAAGACCAATCATTCTAAGAATTGTCAAACCAGCTTTAGTTGTGGATTGTGTCTCAAGTGCTAAACTCTGCAGGCTATTTAACGTCAACCCACATTTTGCCACTTTAGCTAGAGCCTTTGTTTTTTCAGCATATTCCCTGCATTCCAAAAGTATGCCTTCTCGCAGTAAAAACTTGCCCCAGACTGATGGTTTCTTATTATTCTTAGACCACAATTTAGGCTTACGTGACCTATATGAAGTCGTCTTGGTGTGTGTCATGGAAAAGTTCCTGCTTTGTATGTGTGCATAGGATTGTGGATGATTTAGGAACACAAAGGATCCACATATCCATCCTAGAATTTGAAGGATCCTGGACATTGGAATAGTTCTTTTGGCAGGATTCGATGACATGGCATCCTTGCAATGCAGCCTTTAAAGGACACACCCTTGACAGTGAGAAAGACTCAATGTCATGTTGACTCTCCTGATTACTGATCATACACACCTGGACTCAGTTTCACCAACACAGTATACAAGGACTGTCAGTGCACTCACACACCAGAAAGTAGAGACTGTGTTGTTGTTGCTGTTGTTGTTTTTTACCAGTTGTTGCTGAGCACATCAATTATGTCATGGTCTTCCTGTTTTGTTTTGCTTTTTTAATCCTGTTCTGGGGGGCAGCACGGTGGTGTAGTGGTTAGCGCTGTCGCCTCACAGCAAGAAGGTCCTGGGTTCGAGCCCCGGGGCTGGCGAGGACCTTTCTGTGTGGAGTTTGCATGTTCTCCCCGTGTCCGCATGGGTTTCCTCCGGGTGCTCCGGTTTCCCCCACAGTCCAAAGACATGCAGGTTAGGTTAACTGGTGACTCTAAACTGACCGTAGGTGTGAATGGTTGTCTGTGTCTATGTGTCAGCCCTGTGATGACCTGGCGACTTGTCCAGGGTGTACCCCGCCTTTTGCCTGTAGTCAGCTGGGATAGGCTCCAGCTTGCCTGTGACCCTGTAGAAGGATAAAGCGGCTAGAGATAATGAGATGAGATGAATCCTGTTCTGGTTTTCTTGTTTTTGTTCTTGTCTATCCCAGTTGGTACATCACCTGACCATTGCTTGTTTTTTGACATTGTTTTGGAGTCAAGATTTGAATTTCTCTGCAAGCTTTAGAAACAAAGTTGTTGTTCACCTGCATTTGCCTCTCCATAATCCACAGGACATAATTAATCCAGTCTGTCAGGCAGCAGACACAAATCAAGTTAAACAGCCGTGCATTGATGCATTTGTACATAAAATTTTATTTTGGGGACTTTTTCATGCATTTACAATAATGTTTTTCATTTTAATGTTTCATTAATGTTTTGTAAATTTATATTCTATTAACTTTTTTTTTGCAGTGTTCAACTATTTTAGATTTTATTCAAGTATTTTTGGTGTGGGGCGGCACGGTGGTGTAGTGGTTAGCGCTGTCGCCTCACAGCAAGAAGGTCCTGGGTTCGAGCCCCAGGGCCGGCGAGGGCCTTTCTGTGCGGAGTTTGCATGTTCTCCCCGTGTCCGCGTGGGTTTCCTCTGGGTGCTCCGGTTTCCCCCACAGTCCAAAGACATGCAGGTTAGGTTAACTGGTGACTCTAAATTGACCGTAGGTGTGAATGGTTGTCTGTGTCTATGTGTCAGCCCTGTGATGACCTGGCGACTTGTCCAGGGTGTACCCCTCCTTTCGCCCATAGTCAGCTGGGATAGGCTCCAGCTTGTCTGCGACCCTGTAGAAGGATAAAGCGGCTAGAGATGATGAGATGAGATGAGATTTTTGGTGTGACTTTTTTCTTCTGACAGCTTCCATTCAAATCTGAAGCAAATTTATGAAAATGTTTTCATAAAACACAAAGCCTTGTGAGTATCCATAAAGTTTTATTATGTGAACCTTCCTGATGAACAGAGCAGCAAGGAGACGGTTACTCGAAGGCATTCCTGTGTTGCAACACCACATACCCTCACAAAGGTGTCTCACTGGAGATGGTCAAGTCAAGTAGATTGTCATTTCTGCAATATACAGTTGGTACAGTACACACTGAAATGAAACAATATTCCTCCAGGACCATGTTGCTCCATAAAAACAAGACAGAACTACATGAGACTACTCAAGACTACAGAAAGTGCATGTGTGCAAAATATAGGCAATCATCACAAGACAGTGCAATAAAGACAGGACAAAAGGCATCGTAAAAAAGACAGTGCAGTGCCAACCAGTCCACAGTTCTGGTATGAATAGAAATAAAGCACAACTTTATTCATCAAACACTTTTGAAATTACTCTCTGCATTTAACCCATCTGAAGCAGTGAACACACACATGCACACACACGTGAGCAATGAGCACACATACATACCCAGAGCAGTGGGCAGCCATGCTAACAGCGCCTGGGGAGCAGTTGGGAGTTAGGTGCCTTGCTCAAGAGCACCTCAGCCCCAAGGCCATCCCATATTAACCTAATCACATGTCTTTGGACTGTGGGGGAAACCGGAGCACCCAGAGGAAACCCACACAGACACGGGGAGAACATGCAAACTCCACACAGAAAGGCCCCCGCCAACTGCTGGGCTCGAACCCAGAACCTTCTTGCTGTTAGGTGACTGTGCTAACCACTACACCACCGTGCCGCCCAATAAAGAATAAAGTGCAAGAGGTAGCAGGTTGTGCAAAAAGATGTCATAATATTTTAATAAAATGTTGTAAATGTAAACATAACATACTAATTGTATGGAAATTGCCAAGGGACTGATGTGTGTGTGTGTGTTGGGGGGGGGCACAGAGCAAACTAGAGCATCGGACATCGCCTTCGCAAATTGTCACTGGGTCACTGGTTGTCCTTCCTTTGATCACTTTTAGTAAGTACTTAACACTGCATACTGGGAGCACTGCACAATATGTGCCATTTTGGAGATGCTCTGACCCAGTTGTGTCGCCATGACAATTTGGCCCTTGTCAAACACTCTCAGATCCTTATGCTTGCCCATTTTTCCTGCTTTCAACACATCAACTTTGAGAACTGACTGTTCAATTGCTGCCTAATATATCCCACCTTTTGACAGATTCCATCATAAAGAGATAGTCAATGTTATTCATTTCACCTGTCAGTGTTTTAATGCTATGGCTGATTGGTGTATATATATCATCATCACTGCCAAACCCGATCCGGGCTTGAGGTGAATCATGTTTGAGTGATGTGGTGTCACTTCTCTCAATTTTTAGCAATGCTCCAGAGCACACTTGCCCTTTTGAGGGTGGGTTGGAAGTTGTGCAAGTAAAGTCTTCTTTGATGACCTTGGCCTTTCTCTCTATCAATTCTTCCTCTGAGGCACAATTCTTCTATTTGTTCTTTCCTTATGTAATGTTCATTAAACTTGAGTTGGTGTTATTCAACTGTTGTGAAGAGTTGTCTTTTTTGGCCAATGCATCAGAGAACTTGTTCATTTGTAATTCTATCCATTTATGAGATCTTAAGCATATGCCAATCAAACCACATCTCCACAGCTGCAATATTCTGCCACGTTTCTGCTGTGAAGGTCCACAACTCACATCCACATAACAACATGGACCACAAGAAGGCGTATTTTTAGCACAGTTCATATTTTTCTATCTGTGAACAAGTTCTTCATTTTTTTGAAAATATCTTTAGCTAACACAATTCTCCTGTGTATTTCATTTTTGCAACAGCCATCTGAAGTTACAAACATACTGAAGCAGTTGAAGGATGATACTTACTTGATGTCCTGATCCCACTGCTTGAAGCTACAAACTGGTTCAAATTCTGGCACAAATTTTGAGACACTCAAGGCAAGTTTATTTGTATAGCGCATTTCATACACACAGGCAATTCAATGTGCTTCACAAAAAATAAAAGCATAAGAACAGTAACAAAGAATTAAAGTAAAAGTGAAATCATTAAAATCCAAAATTAAAAAGAAATTAAAATAAAGAATTAAAGTAAAATCATTAAAATCAAAATTAAAAGAAATTATGTTAAAGGAAATTAATTACACTTTAGGTAAAAATTAATCAAGTGAAAGCATCTGAAAACAGCTTTGTCTTGAGCCTGGATTTAAAACTAACAACAGTAGGAGCATTTTTGATCTCATCTGGAAGTTGGTTCCAAAGCTTAGCAGCATAGCAACTAAAGGCTGCTTCACCACACTTTGTTTTGACAGCTGTTATTACTAGCAAGTTTTTCTCCTGTGATCTTAGAGACCTAGTTGGTGCATATCATTGAAACATATCCAGTAGGTAGCTGGGTCCCATCCCATTTAATGTTTTAAATAGAAGAAGTAATGCCTTAAAGTCAATTCTATAGCTCACTGGGAGCCAGTGCAGAGACCTTAGGATTGGAGTGATATGGACGACCCTTTTTGTTCTTGTAAGAACCCTTGCTGCTGCATTTTGGATTAGTTGAAGCTCTTTGATGGTCTTTTTTGGAAGACCTGTGAAAAGGCTATTGCAGTAATCAACCCTACTGGAGATGAAAGCATGAATAAGTTTTTCTAGATCATGCTTTGACATGAGACCCCTGAGTTTAGAAATATTTTTTAGGTGATAGAATGCAGACGTTTTTACCACTTTCATATGACTGTTGAAGTTAAGTTCACTGTCAATAAGGACACCAAGGTTTTTGACAGTATCCTTTGCTTTAAGCCCCTTAGTTTCAAGAACAGTGGCAATCCTAAGCCTTTCCTCCTTTTTGCCAAATATAATTACTTCAGTTTTATCTGCGTTCAGCTGAAGAAAATTGTGAGACATCCATTTGTTAATTTGGTCAATGCATCTATGAAGAGACTCAAGAGGGGCATAGTCATTAGGTGACATAGCTAAGTAAAGCTGAGTGTCATCTGCATAGCTATGGAAGTTTATTGAGTTATTCTTAATAATTTGTCCAAGTGGGAGCATATAAAGGTTGAATAGTAATGGTCCCAGGATTGAGCCCTGGGGAACCCCACAGTTCAAGGACATGGGTGATGAACTGTGGCCTCCAATGGCCACATAAAAAATCTTTGTTGTAGGTAAGATTTTAACTAGTTGATTACTATACCAGTAAATCCAACCCAATGCTCCAGTCGATGTAACAGTATGGAATGATCTACCGTGTCAAATGCAGCACTTAAGTCTAAAAGCACCAAGACTGATGTTTTACCAGCATCAGAATTAAGACGTAGGTCATTCATGACTTTAGTAAGAGCTGTTTCAGTGCTATGATTGGCACGAAAACCTGACTGAAACTTATCAAAACATCCGTTTGATGTCAGGAAGGCAGTTAATTGATTAAAAACAATTTTTTCAATTATTTTACCAATGAATGGCAAATTGGATATGGGCCTGTAGTTGTTGAGTACTGAGACATCCAGGTTATTCTTTTTCAGTAGGGGTTTTACAACTGCTTTTTTCAGAGATGAAGGAAACATGCCAGTTCGTAAGGAGGTGTTGATAATCAGAAGTACCTCGTCTGATATTAGGTGAAGAACAGATTTGAAAAAGACTGTAGGTAAAATGTCCAGTTCAGATGTGGAGGAGCTGAGACTTTGTACTGTTTTTCTCAGAGTCTCAACATCAATTAAACTAAATGTTGACATTGTATTACGACCCCCTCTCTCGTTATCCAATGGTTCCAGATTTTGAAGTGTTTGCACCTGTGTGGCTATATTCATACGTATTTTATCAATCTTTCCTTTGAAAAAAGATGCAAAGTCGTTGCATGTATTAACTGAGAGAAATTCAGAAGGCATTTGTCTTGATGGGTTTGTTAGCTTTTCAACTGTAGAAAATAGCACACGGGCATTGTTGATATTCCTATTAATAATGTCAGCAAAAAAAAAAGACTGTCTTGCTTTAGAAATTTCTAAGTTGTATTTACATAACATCCCTTTGTAGAGTTGATAATGAATCTGGAGTTTAGATTTACGCCATTTTCTTTCAGACTTTCTACATTCCCTCTTTAACATTTTAACTGTTGGATTTAGTTTCCAGGGTGCTTTTCCTTTGTCTATGACTCTTTTGGTTTTTAAAGGAGCAATAGCATCCATAATATGATTCATTCTTGAATTAAAAATTTCCATTAGATCATCTGCACAATCTGAAGATTGACATGGGAGTTCTGAGAGTGCCTGCTCAAAAAGAGCTGCTGTGCCATTGGTAATTACCCTCTTTTTTACAGTCACAGACTTGTTTTGAAAGTGAGGGGAAATGGAAACATCAAAGAAAACACAGAAATGATCAGATATACCCAGGTCCATGACAGTAGTAGATACATTAAGACCCTTAGTGATGACAAGGTCGAGGGTGTGGCCATGGGAGTGTGTTGGCCCTTGTACATGTTGTGTTAGGTTGAAGGCATCAATCAGTGTAAGAAATTCATTTGCATACGTGTTATCTAGATTATCAACATGGAAGTTAAAATCCCCAGAAATAATAAGATTGTCAAACTCTAAACAAATATTTGACAACAGTTCCCCAAACTCCTCTAGGAACAGTGGTGCAGAAAGTCTTGGTGGTCTGTAAATAGTCAACACTAATATGTTAGAAGAACATTTTAGGATTGCACTTAGGTATTCAAAAGATGTAAAATCACCAAGAGTTGTCTATTTGTACTGAAAACATGCCTTGTATATATTTCCTATTCCTCCTCCCCATTTATTAGCTCTTCCAACACTCATAAAATCAAAGAGTGGGGGAGTTGCTTCAATAAGAGTAATAGAGCTGCTTGATTGTTCAAGCCAAGTTTCAGTAAGAAGAATAAAATCCAGTTTGTGTGTACTGATGAAGTCTCTCTCTCTCTCATTATCTCTAGCCGCTTTATCCTGTTCTACAGGGTCGCAGGCGAGCTGGATCCTATCCCAGCTGACTACGGGTGAAAGGCGGGGTACACCCTGGACAAGTCGCCAGGTCATCACAGGGCTGACACATAGACACAGACAACCATTCACACTCACATTCACACCTACGGTCAATTTAGAGTCACCAGTTAACCTAACCTACATGTCTTTGGACTTTGGGGGAAACCGGAGCACCCGGAGGAAACCCACGCGGACACGGGGAGAACATGCAAACTCCGCACAGAAAGGCCCTCGCCGGCCACGGGGCTCGAACCCGGACCTTCTTGCTGTGAGGCGACAGCGCTAACCACTACACCACCGTGCCGCCCACCGATGAAGTCATTAATTAAAAAAGGCTTATTAAGTGATCTAACATTCTGAAGAGCTAGTTTTACAGTGAATGTGGGGGTAATTTCCACAGAAGCGTTCTGTGGTTGTTTTGGAACTGGAAGGAGATTTGACAAGTTTACCCCATTGATAGGATGAATAAGAACACCTCTCCTTCTTGCTAGCACAGGAATAGAAAAGTACGTCATGGGTCCCAGCTTATTTTCAAAACTACCATCTGGACCCAGATTATATCAGTTTGTTCCAACATGAAGGTCTTCACTGCTGCTGGTGAACTGTAGCTGTGCACATGGTCCTTGAGTCTTATCTGTAGTCACAGGGGGAGGTGGTGCCCTCTGTTTCTTGGGTGCTGTAGCAGTTGGATATATCATTAAAGATGTTGGGGTACACAAGGCCTGACCATGAGACAGCTCTGTGTACGGTACTTGATTTGAGTGTCCTCTTGGGCTTGCCAAAGACACTCAGCTTAAAGACAATAGTCTCTCCATTTTCTCAGGAAAACGCAGTCTGGGGGGTGAAGGAGATACAGACGGGCTTGGGGTTACATCCACTGCTGTTGTTGGTGATTGCCTATTGCCAGTCTCAGGAGGTTGTGGTGATGCTTGTTTATCTGATTGTCTTTCTGATAGTTCTGGCAGCTTACCCGTTAGCTCAGATATCATGTTGCTAGCCTTGGAAAGTGACGGGGATGTGTGTGGTGATAGATCCACCCTCTGATCATTTTCCTGAACTGTATTGGGGGCAGATGAGTCAGCATGATCCTCTGTAGTTGCTGGGGGCTTAGTTGCCTTCGTTGGTGACAAGGAGTTTTGCTTGACTCCACTGAGAATGGGAACTGAGATTGGACATTTCCCAGAATGTTGTGAATCATCTGTGTGTTTGATGTTGTTTATCATTTTTTCAGTTTGTACTCCATCAGAGTGAGCATTAGTCCCGCTTCTTTCTGCCTGCAGATTCACTGTTACAGAGTGTTTCGTGTCGTAAGCCACTGCTTGAGTTTGAACCTCAACAGTGTGATTCCATACCGTTTTTGAATCTTTGTTGATGTCCCTTGGAGGTTCAGTTTGTACCCAAACAGAGTTCGTATCAGTGTTGTTAACTCCTTTCAGTGCAGCCACAGAGCGCTTATCAGAGAGTGTACCCAAGGTCGGCATGGAATGGTGGACAGAGTGTTGATAATGGTCTGCCAAGACTTTGGCACCAGTCCAGCTATGTTCTGTGCTATTTGGGCTGAAAAAGGCTTTGCGCTTCCAGAAAAGGTTGAAGTTGTCAATAAAATTAATGCCAGAGGAAAAACATGTCTTTGCAAGCCAGGTGTTGAGACTGAGCAGTCGGGAAAACCCGTAATTGCCAATCACAGATCCTGGTAATGGACCACTGATAAAAAAAAGACATTCCAAGTCCGTTTTGGGCCGAAAAAAGGTCTTTGAAAGATTTCCTCACAGTGAGCTGTTCCCTGAAAACATCATTTGCTCCAACATGCACAATAATGCGTTTAATTGATTTGTAGTTTGACAGCATTTTTGAAATGTTGTCTGTAGTCTCTGAGATGGAAGCATGAGGAAAACAGCACACAACCATGGACTCTCCTCCAATATTTTTCACAGTGAAATCACCCACAACAAGGGTTGTAGGATTAACAGGTGTTGGCGGCTGCTTTCTACCTCTACTGCGAGCTTTATTTTTGTTATTCAAATTCTGCCACTTTCTAGGAACTACTGGTTCCATGTCTGTAAGGCACTGAAATCTGTTCTGGAGTGTAATGGGCTGTGTATATCTGTAGTTTTCAGCCCGGTGGTATTCATAGACTGTAGGTCTGACGGCATCAGACCGCAATGGAGTTGAAGTTAATGCCCTTTTGTTTTTGGGTCTAGCACCTTGTCTTTTCCAGCAATCTGTACTCACATTTTGCTTTGTGAAGTCAACCGATTCATCCAAATTCCCATCATTCAGATGCTGAACATTTCCCACATTCCCCTTAGCGGTATCGGCTGCTGGACTCCCTTCAATCCTTAATAGACAGGCATCAATCATAGATTCCAGGCTAGAAATTCTTTTTTCAAGCTCAGTCCATTTGTTACTAGAGTTCCTTGGTTTCCCCATTTTACAATAATCCAGTCTTCTGTGTCAGTTGCTTTGTCTAACTTCTAGGTTATCTTGTATAAATGGGCGAAAACATCTGTCCTTCCTTGCTAAACTTGTTGAATGTAAGTAAAAAGAAAGCAAATTAGAAAAAATAGAGAAATAGTGAAAAAAGTGGAAAAGAGGAGTTCAAGCAGGAGCAAAGCAAAAAGCGTCCTACTTGCTTTTTTGCATTTGGTCTTCTTGATTTTAACTTTGAGACCAAGTCTTTCACTTACAGCTACTACAGGATTAAAAAGTGGTTAGAGACCTTCAGCAGAGTTATCAATTAGGACAGTGTTGTCTGCAAAGCAAGCATTGTTAAGTAATTTGTCATTGACTTTAATCCCTTTGGGTACTTCCTCCAGTTCTCTCAGGATCATTTCTCTGTACAAGTTAAACAAGTCTGGTGGCATAGCATAGCCTTGTTTAACCTCTCATTTGGTTTCTACACAAGCTGTTGTTTCTTCTGCTAACCAAACTACCGCTTTCTGATTTTTGTAAAGATTTTTAATAATTCTGAAATTGTAATCAAACTGGAGCTTCAGCATTCTGAAGAGTTCCTTGTGACGAACCTTATGGAATGCCTTCTGGTCATCGATGAAGGCAAGAAAAACTGTTTGGTAGTGTGGGATGGCATGTTCACTGATCATTTGTAAATTGAAAATGGCATTTCTTGTGCCTCGATCCTTCATGAAACTATATTGATAACCAGGAATCTCTTTTTATTTTAGGACTAGCTGGTACAACCCCTTGCAGAGTGTGTCTACCTGAGCTAACACTCATGGGGACAGGCATGCAAACTGAGGGTCTCCAGGTGGGTGCCCAAATGGTTTTTGGGTGGAGTTTGGAGGAATAAAGCTTCATTGGTGTCATCAGGTGGGCACCCTCCTTCTTCAGTGTTTCGATGATAGGCCCACAACACCTCCAGCAGGATCATTGGTGATATCTGGGATCCCAGGTGTGACCCCCTCTGCTTTAACTTGCTCTATTCACCCTAATGGAGCGGCTGTTATTTGGGGGCCCAGGTGATGTTGCTCCTTTTAATCCAGAGCCACTGACTGGCGTGTTTGGTGGCACTGGAAAGGGATTTGATGGCTTGCCATTGGGCTTGACCTCTGACTCCCATTTCCTTAAGCAGCTTGGTGGTTGACTTGCGAACAAAACCTCTGCAGCCGACCTCAACTGGGCAAACCCTAGCCTTCCAGCCATGTTGCTCAGCATCAGCTGTCAGCTTGGCATACTTCAAGGTTTTGTGTTCATATGCCTCCTCCACAGCATCCTCCCAGGGCATGGTCAGCTCTGTTATGTATACAGAGCGAAGTGAGGAAGACCAAAGCATGAGGTCTGGTCTGAGATTTGTTGTGGCGATCTCAGCTGGGAAGCAGAGCTGTTGGTTCAAGTCCACTGATAGCTTCCAGTCTCATGCCCCACCTAGCTGGCCAATGTGTGAGTTGGATGTATGGGCTTTGTCATGCTTTGCTCCTGCACTGACAAATTTTATCACAGATGAGTGATAGGCTAATGAAGGAGGAGGTAAGGCATTGATGGATGAGCACCTGGTCTCCAGCATTGATGCAAGGCACTTCAGCATCTGGTTGTGTCACCAGGTGTAATGGCCTTGTTTCAGGCTTGTTTTGCAGCCCACCAGGATGTGCTTCAGGTTGGCTGGAGACTGACAGAGGGGGTACGTAGGGTCTTCTCTGTACCACTGGTTGAGGTTGATTGGAGATGGCAGGACATCATAGGTGGCTCATATGATGAAGCTGATTTGATGTGCTTCCATGTTCCTCAGATCCCTCCAAGAGAAATTTTTTTCTCAATCCCCTCCCATTGCATCCACTGCCCCTGCTTTGCTTGAGAAGTGGCCTTTGTGCACTTCATTGCTTTTTCTTGGCAGCGTACCTCCTCAACTACAAGACCTTGGCACTGTGATGGTGTTGCTTTGTGCCAGAATAGATTGCTGTCTCCAAGGCCGAGGCCTCCTCTCCTTTGCTGCATGTGACCAATGATGTCCTGAAGCTTAAGGGATGGCTTTGCCTGCTGCATAGCTAGTGATGGGGTCCACTTTCTTCCAGTTGCCAGAATAGGAGCTGTTTGTGTGACACATGGATCATGGGATTCTGTCAGTGTCATTTCCAGCCTAACTTTGGAGTGCTTGTATTCCTCTGTTAGACTGGACACTGGAAGTTCAAGAATACCTTTCCCATACAGGCTTGTGCTGGCAATGCACCTGGGGAGACCAATCCATTTTTTCACAAATTAACTAACCAGCCTTTCCAATTTTTCAACCTTGGAGAGTGGGATCTCATAGATGGTCAAGGGCCACATTAGCCGGGGGAGGAAGACCAAACTGAAAGCACCAGAGCTTCAACCTGCCCAGTAGGAAGGACATGTTGATGTTCTCCAGTTCCCTGATGGTGTCCTGCCTAATCTGGTCTACTTGGTCTATATCTTTGAGATTTGCATCATACAGTACCAGTGTCCAAGACTCTTAACAGGTTTCTCTGCCACCGTTGGTATGGGCTCCTCGCCAATGTAAAAGTGTTACTCGAACAGCTTCCCTTTTTTACTACTGATATGCTCCTAGACTTACTTGGATTTATTTTCATTCTAGCCCACTCAATGTTCTCTTGGCGCTTCCTCAGTAGTCACCTAGTGCAGGGCTTGGTTGTTGTAAGTATGGTCATATAATCCATATATGCCCTGATAGGAGGGAGTCAGAGACCAGGTTTGAGCTGCTCTCCTCCTACCACCCACTGAGAGGCCCAGATGATGACCTCCATAGCCATGGTGAAGGCTAGTGGGGAGATGGTGCATCCTGCCATGATGGCAATTTCCAGACACTGCCATGCTGTAGTGAATTCATCAGTTGTAAGGCAAAGCTGTACTGTATGTCCTGGAAATAGGATTTAACTAGGGCTGTGATGGGCTTTGGGACACTGAAGTAACTGAAAGCAGACCAAAGGAGATTGTGAGGGACTGAGCCAAAGGCATTGGCAAGGTCCAGGAACACAACATGGAGGTCTCTTCCATCTTTTTGGCAGCTTGGATTTGATGCCAGATCATGTTTGCATGCTCCAAGCACCCAGAAAAGCCTGAGATCCCCACCTTCTGAACAGACATGTCAATGTAGCAGTTCTTCTCTCAGTAGGCCATCAGCCTGTGAGCCAAAATGCTGAAGAAAACCTTCTCTTCAATATTCAAAAGAGTGATGTGGTGAAACGGGTTGATATCAGCAGATTCCCTTTCCTTTGGAATTAGGATGCCCCCTGCCCTCCTCCAGGCTGTTGGTATTACTTGTTTCTGCTACACCACCCTCATCAGTCTCCACAGGAACCGTAAAACATCTGGAACATTCTTGTAAAGCCTGTATGGGATGCCGTTGGGCCCAGGGGAGGATGCAGCTCTTGATCAACGTACAGTTGTTACCACCTCACTCCACTTGGGAGGGCTGATGTCTAGCTGATGTTCAGGGGAAGGTATTGGTGGCATATCGGGTGGGAGGATGATCTGTTCGCAATGCCGGCTGTCCATGTGGATTTCTTTAAGGTGAGCCTTGAGGTCTTTTTTTGATGTTGCAAGTTTGCCACTTTTCTCCTTTGTGAACAGACTTTTCACAAACCTGAAGGGGTCTCTGAAGAAGTTTGATCTGGCATGATCCTGAGGAGGTATTTACAATCAGGAATCTCTGGATGGATTTTGCGCTGAATTCTCTGAAGTACTGTATGTTTTTAGGAGAATTTTCAGCATATGCCTCATCAAGCTAATGGTGTGGTGGTTGGACCATTCAAGTATATAGGTGATTTTGGCAAAGCAATGAAAATAAATTTCAGCATGTCTTCTGGAATCTCTCCAGTTTCATAGAGCTTGTTGATCAATGACCACAGGAGGTTGATGCCCTCATCTTCCAATGCAGCAAGGATTTCAACCAGGATTTTATCTGGTTCCAAAGATTTGACTGGTTTCATTTTGCTCAAGGCCCATCTGACTTCCTCTCTAAGAATATTGGGGCCTGTTTCAACAGTTTCTCACATTACATCTTCTTCTTTGTCTTTGTCATAAAAGAGAGATGTTAGATACTCTTCCCATCTCACTGCAATGTCTTCCTGGTTTTGGAGCATGCATCCATCATCAGACTTGATGCATCTGGAAGTTGCAACTGATCTTTTGCCACTTATTCCTCTAATCTTTTGGAACATCACTTTGGGGTTCATTTCCAGTCTCTTGACTTCTTTATACTTTCTTTTGATCCACTTTTCTTTTGCTTATTTGCATTTCTTTTTTATTTCTTTGTTGACTAGATTGTATTGACTAGAGCTTGAGTGTTTGACTAGCCTTTGTCTATTATCCAGTGTGAAGACTGAGAGCTCCTTGAATCCTTCTTTGGTATTGTTTTTTGAGCAGCCAGCTTGATGGTCCTCGTTATACTTTGAAAGTGACTTTCAGCATCACTTCCTATAACCTCCAACATGTTATTCATCACTTCCTCTTTGAACTACATTTTTGTTTTGCTTGATTTCAGGGAGTTTAGGTCAATTTTTTTGGTTTTCTGGGTTTCTAAATCAGAATGAGAGACAGTAGTAACTATACTATAACTGGGTTGTGGTCTGAATCAACATAGGCACATAGTTTCTCCACTCTTTTGC